>NC_043701.1:23347770-23394564 GCF_006229205.1 Suricata suricatta
CCCCCCACCCACCATCAGCTCTCAGTACTTACCCCTACCTATGAAATAGCTTTATGCCAGTGCTGCATGCTCAGTCCCAAACACTCCACTCTCCCTGAATTGACCCCTGTGTCTCAGTCAGCTCTCGGCATAGTAGTGCTGTGTAACAAGCCACCCTACAAAAACCTTGGTGGCTCGTTGCAAAAAACATTTCTGTCGTGGGTCTGCAGGTCAACTGCAGCGTGACTGCATTTCTTCGACACTTGTCATGTGCCAGGCACTGTCCCTCAGGATCCAGCCAGCCAGCAGGGGAGGTACACAAGCCAGTACAGGTAATTGGAAACAGAGACACCCTGATAGAAGCTGTGGGACGCAAAGAGAGGGAGTGACTGATTTCTCCTTGGGATAAATAGGAGATAGAAGGTACCATGTGAACTTGGCTTTGAAAGATTACGAATTCAAGAGATAGCAAAAGATATTCTAGAAAGTGTAGTTCTCACCCTCTCAGAGGGGGATGAAGAGATGGGGTGCTAGTTTGCTGAGGAACCATGTGGGTCTGGGCAAGCCGTTTGGACAACCCTTGACATTTTTTAAGCTGGAGAAGGGACTTAGGGGGGACAGGGATGAAGACAGGAAGGTGGTTAGAGGGCTCTGGTAATCCTCCAGTAAGACATGCTAGGAACCCGTGGGCAGGAGTGTGCACGGTCCTGGGGTGGGAGGAGCCAGATGGGTGAGGAAAAGGCACCACTAGGGGCTCACGTTCTGTGGGGCTCACGTTCTTACTGTTTCAAAGCAGGCATCACTGAACCGTGTGTTTCAGCCATAGCAGCAGAACTGAGAGAAGGCCTGCATCTCACCTCCTGGGGTCCCGCGGGGGACGCTTTCCAGAACCCCCACTCACCCAATTCCTCACTAAAGTGTCCACCCTTTGTCTGAAAATTAAAAAAGAAAAACTTCAGTCTTTAGAGGCACTGGCGTTCACACTGGGCACCACTCAAGGCTCTTGGAAGAGCCAGAAGCCCAGTGCCCACTGGAGTCTCCTTTCTGTGGGTTGCAGGCGGTGTCCAAAGAGGAGAGGGAAAAGAAAAAAAAAAAAAACGAACAAAAACCAACCAACCAACCAACCAAAAACCAGAAGAGCGCCAGAGAAGGGAGGTTCTACATGGACTTCCCCACCAAGTGCAGACAGAAGGACCCCAGGGGCTTCATCTTTGGGCTTTGTAGGTGCCCAGTTCCATCGTGCTGCTCAGAGAGTGTCTTTCACCAGTGACTGGATGCTCAGAACTGACAGGAAGCAGCCCTGAGCCAGAGGACCCAGGCCGGGGCCCACAGGGAGCCCCCTGGTGCTGGAGGAACCTTCCACCCTTCCCCTTGTCATCTCGTTGCCAGTGCTGGTGGACTGGGGCGCCCCAGCCCGGGTGGCTGTGGGGCAGACAGACACCTGCCCGGAGCGGGATGGGAGAAATGGAGCCACCAGGGAAAGGAGGGCACACTGCAGGGGGGAGAGGCTGCTTATTTTTAGCCCACTTATTGGCTGGGGCTTTGTAGACCAAGACACGGCTCCCGCTCCTCGCTGATGCTGTTATTTCTCCCCACCAGGCCTGGGGACTGGTTTATTTTGCAGGCAGCCACCTCAGCATGGTCTGCTGCCGCCTCAGGCCCCGGGCAGGCAGCTGTGTGTCTATTATTTTTGATTGCCCATCTTATGGAGCATGAAATCACCGCGGGGCACACGGGCTTCGCACTGCCCTCGTCTTCCCAGGGCAAGGCAGAGGGGCACAGGGGCAGAGCAGGTGAGGCCAGCCAGGGGTCCTGGCTCAGCGATGCTCCCACACCAATCTGTGCTCCTTGCCCTCCGGCCCCAGACAGAGCACTGGGTGGGAACTGGCATCGTGAAGGAGGAGGCAGAAGCAGCTGTGGGCCCGGACCTTCACGTCCAAGGGGAGCAGAGGGGCCTCTGGTGCCTCAGTTTCCCTTTTCTATCAAATCGGCAGGACCATGCTTTCCCTAGGAGAAAGCTCCAGGGGAGAATTCCTTGCCTCTTCTAGTCTGGGGTGGCCTCTGGCCCTTGGCTTGTGCTGGCCCAGCCCTGCTCTCTCCCTCTCTGTCTGCTGAGGGGGGCAGAGCCCAAAATATGACTGTAGGAACTCAGGACCTACCACCCCAAACTGTGCTGCTTTGGCACGTTGATTCAGTTGAGCTGCAAGTGCTTGAAAACAGCAAATGCAGGGAGAGGCTTTCTGTGAACTCCCCTCAGCTGCGCAAACACACACCCTCCAGAAGGTACTCAGTCATCACTAATCCTCTTTCTGGGGAGTTCATCAGTGGAGAGTGACTCTTGTCACAGGAGAGGACACTAGACGTGACACCACATCCAAATAGACTTTGTCACAAACTAGCATGCTCCTGTCTTGTTTTCTAAGGGCCCCTTCGTCTTCCCTAACACCATCTAGTCTCCCCTGGGAGACCGGCCTCCCCCTGCCCTCCCCCAGGAAGGTGGCATTTAATCCTGAATTCTAAGGGACTTTGGGAGTTACTCAGTTTCTCCTGGGTCTCTCCTGTGTGTATACATGTTAGTAAACTTCTGTTTGTTTCTCTCTGGTTTATCCGTCTTTTATGACAGGGGGCTTGGCTAAGAACCTAGGGGGTCAGGAGAGTGATTTTTCTCTTAGGCACTATCTTCTTCACATGGCTTTCTCTGTCTCACATCTCCCTCTCCTTTCTCTTACAAGACACCAGGCACTGGATTTAGGGCCCACCCTGAATCCAGGAGGATCTCATCCTGAGAGCCTTCCTTAATTCAAGTACAAATCTAATTATATCTGCAAAGACCCATTTCCAAATCAGGTCACATTCACAGGGACCAGGGGTCAGGACTTGGACATACCCTTTAGGGGAGCACTGTCCCACTACCTCCAGGCACTCGCGGAGATGCAGCTTGGTTCTCGGCCCGGCTGTGGGTGGTCAAGGTCAGAGGGCACGGGGCTCCTGAACGAAGCTGTTTGCAGGTGAGAAGCGTGGCTGTGTCTGAGCTCTGAGCACGGAGTGGAGGCTTCCAATGAGCCCTCCTCCTCCCACTGGCCAGAAAGCCAGAAAAAAGGACGAAATAGGCGGAAAGGGAATGAAAATCAAAGAAATCTCAGCCTTACAGAGTGTGAGGCCACCTGGGCAGAGACGGGAGGGAATAAACAGGTTGCAGGTGCAGAGACCTCCTGGCAGAAGATCGAGGAGGTGGAAGGAAGTGTAAACTGCAGCCTCGCGACCTGTCCCTCCCCAGGAGCAAAGTGTAAGCAGACACTTCAGGGCCCCGGGAAGTGGGTTGACAAAACTCCTGCTTGTCTTCACCTCTCTTGCTTCCGTGTTGGATATTTTTCGAAGAACCGAGGAGCCTTCCCAGGAGAGCCCCAGCCCCCGCGCTAGTATCCTACCCACCTCAAGTAGTTCCTCCTGGACACTCGCTCACTCCAAGGCTCTTTCTCCATCAAAGTGTATCAGGGACCTGGCTCAGCCCTCAGGCCTCTTTTTCTCAGCTTTTCAGGTGACAGGAAGTTAATTCTATAAACAAATTCAAACCCGTGTGGGGGTTAATGACTGCACCTGTTAATGACTGCCGACAACAAAATGGGCTGGTGGGAGGGGCCACATTTTACACTGCAGTGGAGAAGAGGCTTTACCAAAGGAAAGGTGGCTTGTGGGTCTCGTGACAGGCCAGGCGGTGAGAGATAGCTTTGTGGTGAGACATATTTTCACCTTTGTCACCACTCTGGCCATTCCTGGCATGTGTTGACCCCAGGGGCAGCCTCCTGCATGGTTGGGTCAGAGGCCTTCATGGACCACCGCCTGCCCCCAGCATCTGGTCTCATAAAGATGCCTTGGGATCTATTTATTACTGTTTCCTTTAGAGATGAAGCAGCAGAGTACATGCCAAGGTCATATAGCAAAGCTGCTTTGATTGAATCCGTGAAGTCTTCTCTCTACTTAGGGTGTTATTTACCCGTGTTCAGTGCCAGCCCCCTCCTCTTCCTCTCCTCTGAAGGCTAGACATTCCAAAGCGTTTGGGTTTGTAAAAGTGCTTGCAAAACGTGTGTGTGTGCGTGTGTGTGTGTGTGTGTGTGTGTACGTGCATGCGCACGCGCATGTCGTTTTAATCTTGTTTGAGGGCTTCAGAATTATGGATCTCATTCTTCTTGCTCTTCCTCAGCACCTCACTGTTTGCAGAGTGCCTGTGATTTGCTTCCAGTGCATTTTACCCGCCCGACCTCCCAGGGAGGGGCCCTCCATCTGTCATGGCCGCAAGGGACACTGCCTGGCCCCTTCTGAGACTGTGTGTGAGGAATTCTTTGGCCTCTGTGCCAGGAGCAGGAACGCTGGACCTCGGGTAGGTCGAGCCCACAGTTTCTCAGGACCGCCATTTCACTCACCATAATGGCCATGTTGGTCTACACCTGGTCTACACTGCCGTGTGAATTCTTTTCCACCATGCCACACAGGTTCCCTGGTCATGAAGCCGTGCCTGATGTCAGATAAGGCGGCTGAGGCTCACACTGAGTACAGGCTCTGGTGAACCAAACATGTGAGAAGAGAAAAACTACCAAGTTTCACCGTATAGAAATAATTAATCACAGTCACTGATTTACTGTTACATTTTTGCCAGTGATTGCCACTATATGCCAGTGCTGTCTTCTGTTTGCATGTGAACCTGTTTCCAGATGTGTTCTCCACCCTGCTCGCTGCCCTGAGGCTGATCTATCTGGGCAGCACCGGCCAGCATCCTTGACCTTGATGGTTTTTGGTCTGGGGCAGCCACGGAGTCACCGGCAGGAGAGTGGAAGGCTGGGGTTAGAGGGAGAGTTAAGGTTCGGGTTCGGGTTAGGTTTAAAGAGTGGTTGCCACCTTTTGTCAAAACCTGCCTCATTCCCTTTGGCCTTTTTTGGGGTCATGTTTTCTGTTGAAAGTGAGTCTTGTCACCTCTTGGGTTGACTTTTTCATTCAGCTGCTGGCCCTTGTTCTCTTCTGGGGTGGAATCAGATCCTCTCTCTTGGTAATGGGGGCACCCTGCTTCATTTCTTGTTGACTTCCTAACCTGTATCCGTTCACCTTCATGCATGCATATGCCTTTTTTCCTATTAACATTTTTTTAATGTTTACTTTTAAGAGAGAGAGAGACAGAATGTGTAAAGGTGAGGGGCAGAGACAGAGGAAGGCACAGAATTCTAAGCAGGCTCCAGACTCTGAGCCGTCAGCACAGACTCATGACCTGCGAGATCATGATCTGAACCTAAGGTGGTTGCTTAACTGACTGAACCACCCGGGTGCCCACCTGCGTATGCTTTCTTGAATGAAATATGTTACCCGATTGATGATACAGTGTCTGGTATTGTATTTATTTGCTTTTTTAGTATTTTATTTGAGAGAGAGAGAATGCACATGGGGGAGGGACAGAGAGAAAGGGAGAGGGAGAATCTGAAGCAGGCCCCACACAGCCTGCTTGGAGCTGCCGGGGGGCCCGATCTCAGGACTCTGAGATCATGACTTGAGCCAAAATCAAGACAGATGCTTAACAGACTGAGCCACCCAGGTGCCCCCAGTGCCTGATATTTTAACAGAATACATAAAATGCTGGCTTAGACTAGGTGACAGGGAAGCGGGTTGTGGCACTCTGCATGTGAGGACAGCTACTCCGCCCTCCCCTGTGCCTGCCTCCATCCCCCACCCTCCCCAGACATCGCCCGGGCTGGCCTGCCCTCTCGGACACACTCATCTTCATACCTTCCTGCCTTGCTCACCCCCTCTCCAACAGTGGCCTCGGGTACAGTGCCACACTTTACTCGCCCCACCCCAGGCTCCTCTGCGCCTCTTCGGCTCCCTGGGTTTACCTGTCACAACTTCCATCCCCTTGCCCACAGCATGACTGTCACCGGATTGCAAGCTCTCCAAGTCAGGAAGACCCAGGGTCCTAGGTTCTTCGGACAGTGTCTAGCCAGTAGCAGACCCTCCGTGTTTGTGGCCTTGCTGGCCCTGGGTGGGGGTGGGGGGCACTTGGGTTCCTCTAAGCCCTGGGACCCTTTCTGGCCCAATGGAGACAGCAATCCACTACTCTGTTCTGGACCCAGGGGCTGTCCCATCTTTGGGGGATGAGACAATAACAGAAGCTGGAAGATGGGTTGGGAGATATGGGGACCAGGGGGCTGACACTTTAATTGCATAATTATTTCCTCAATACTGATGGTGCTGGGGAAGATGAGTCCGCTGCCTGCTGGATGGATGGTGTGGGGATGGGTGAGTTATATTTTCCCAGATAAAAGCACCAATTGCCTATAAACTCTGATTCTGCCTGATGTAAAAGCCACTTTATTGCACATCCAGAAATTACTACCCGTATAAAAGCACATTATTGTGATGTAAAAATAGATTTTTATATAATTTTTTCATGCCACCACCTTGTAATTCCTCATTTCCAAGCACCCTGAGATTGCACTGAGGTTTATTTTTCTCTTTTAATTGTTTGCCATGGCATGCCAATTTATGATGAGATATTTTCCCTGAGATCAGAGCGGGACCCAGGCATAAATAACAGCCATCACTTCATGGCAGGCAGGGTTCTGGGGCACCCAAAATGCCATCAAACAACATTAGGCTCCACGTGATGCCATAATTTGGAGCAAGGTAGGGTGTGGTTTCATACCCATTTGAAGTCCTCTTGAAGGCAGGAAACAGAGAGGTGTTCCAGCCCCTTCCACCTCCAGAGGGAGAGTGCAGGGTAGCTCCGCCTCTCTGGTGCCCTGCCTGCCAGAATGCAGCCAAAGGAAACTGGCCTGATCATGTGGCTTAGGATTCCTTGTTCCCTCCACTTAAAGTTTCCCCTTCAGAACTTTGACCTTTTCCACATGGACTCTCCTGGCCCGGGTTCCTTCTCAGGTGGCAGCCTATGGGAGTGCTTACTTTGGGAGATGCATGACCGTCTTTACCCTCACCGCCCCACCCCTCCCTAAGACTGCCTCCTCTAGGCTAGGGGCAAAAGACTCCTGAGGCTCCAGAGACTGTCCTTGCTTGCCAGTTGCAGAGAGGCTCACTTTCCTGCCCCTACAGTTTAGATGCTGGGTGCTGTGAGTGCAGGAGGCAGACCCGGACGGCTTCTCTTACACCCTGTCCCAGAGCCGCCCTTAGCAGCCATTCACTTTCCTCCTGGCCTGGACCTGGGGCCTCTTTCCGACTCCAGATTCCCTGGTTAGCACTGTCGGTCATCCCAAAGTTATTGACAGCGCCTCCCCATGGACAGCTGGTGGGGCACCTTGTGGCTTGGGGGGGCCCCTCCTCCACTGGCAGAACTGCAGGAGTCTGGTGATGAATGAATAAACACATGCATGTTTAGATGAGCGGCTCTCAGACTTGGGTGTGCCTCACCATCACCTGCTGGGCTCCACACAGTACTTTTGTTTCAGCAGGTCTGAGGTGGAGCCTGAGCGTTTGCATCTTTAACAAGTTCCCAAATGATGCTGATGCTGCCTATCCGGGAACCATATTTTTAGAACCGTTGGGATTATTTGTGTCTCTGTAACCCTGATGAGTGGGAGGGATTATTGACAGTAGGGAGTGGGGAATGGGGGGAAGTCGGGTGCCTGCATCACAGTTCCTGGGACAGGAATGGAGAATGTGAGGCAGGGATGGGGAGGAGGGAGAGGGGAGAGCAAAGACAATTTTAGAAAGTGTCCAGAGACTTCAAAGAGAGGGGCTGGTAGAGGAACCAGGAGACGGTGGGTTTCTTTGGGGCTGGGGTCGAGGGTCGCCTGGCCGCTCCAGAGAGTGCCGGCTTCCCGCCGGGGCTCCGGCATCTGCATCTCCAGCGGCCAGGCAGGGCAGGAGCGCAGCGAAGGGCCAGGCTTCCCGCACCGCGCCGGGCGGCTGGGAGCCGCTACAGCCTTCGGATTCGCGGGTCGGGCCCCACCGCGAGGGGGCAGCATCCAGAACGCACCCGGCGGGGAGGCTGGAGGTCACTGCAGCCCACGCAACCGGACCTGGCGCCCGACCCGCGCTGGGGCTCCGAGGGCCCGCGAGGCAAAGCGTCCAGGCTGGCCTAGCGCGCCCCGCGCTCCCCGCGCCGCCGCGGGCGAAGAACCAGCTACTGGTTCGACTCCGTCTGCGGCGGGGAACCGGGGACCTGCGAGGAGGAGGTGGCGGGCCGTGGACTCTGATGCCGGGAGCCAGACCCGGTGCCTCCACGCCGGCACCGCTCCTAACTAGCTCTGCTAATTCATCTGTAAAATGGGGGGGATGATGTTTTCCGGTTCTGAGACTACGGAATTGTGATGTGTAAGGCACAGAGGAGCCCCTACAAAAACCAGGCCAGTGATCCCCTAAGCTTTGCTGGCAAAGCCAGCAGCGAGTGTCCTTGGAAGCACGGTCATTCATAGCCTCCCTCCTTGGCCGATTACCACAACAGGGCGTGGACTGCCAGCCCTCGGTGGCATCTGGCTGCCCACCTCCAAGGCTAGTGTCCCCACCGCCTCGTCCTATCCCCTAGGGGGCGCTGTTTCTCGAGTATGGGCGTGGTCGCCGGAGTTGACGTTCCACCTCAGTCTGAGACCTTGGACCAAGGTATGTATGACCTTGGACCACAGGAACGTGGCTGTGGGAAGCAGGCATGTGATGTGCTTGGCACAGAGCCTGGCACAAGGGAAGAGGTCCATATTTCAGGCAATTGGGATAATAAGAGCCTGACTAGCCCTAAACTTGGCCAGGTGCTGCCCTGCCTGTCTCTGCACAGTAGGCCTGGATTTAGAAATTTCCAAAAAGAACTAGGTACAATAGGGCTTAAGGATTTCTCTTTTTCCAACAAGTCTGGCCACAGGTTTCTAAGCTGACCTGCTCTGATGGTATCCTGCTGGGCCTGGTGGGAAGGTAAGGAGTTGGTGGTGGGGGAGTGTGGAAAATGGAGGCCCCAGCCTTGTTTCCCATTCTCCTTCTGGGGCTGGGCTTAGCTGCACTTAGTCATTCATTCATTCATTCATTCATTCATTCATTCATGAATCATTTATTGACTACACGCTGCTGACAAATACTGTGCCAGGGTTAGGGATACATTAATTGGTAACACATGGCCTGTCTTCTGGAGATTATCTGTAAAATGGGGGCAAAAACTCCTTCTCTACCCATTAGTACTTAGCTCAGTGCATAATTATCAGCTGTCTCTAACGTCATGATGACAACTAGGGCTTGTTGTCTAGAGACCCTACACTCCATCAGGTAGGTCTGCTGCTCTCGCTGTTGTGCCTAGTGCTCTTGGAGACTTTAACCAGCTTGGAGAGCCGAGTCAGGATCTGGTTCGTTCCCTCAGATTTCTGGCTCTGTGTCGCATGAATCATTTTCTCTGCCTGTCTCCAAACTCAGGCCTTAGTCTGAGTCAGCCTCACGGCACCCTCTCTGGGGGCCAGGTAACTAACTTCTCTATTGGCTTCTTCTGGGTAGGCTCTGAAACGTGGCGGGGGGGGGGGGGGGGGCTTGCTCCTATTGCTGGAGCAGCTTCAGGGAGCTTGTTAGAGGTGCAGACTCTTGGCCTTACCCCAGGCCTACTGGATGCGAGTCTGTATTTTATAAGATCCCCAGATGAGTTGTAAGCAAGTTTAAGAAGTACTGTTCCAGGGCCTGCTGACCTGAAAGTCCTGCCTCCACCTGAGGAAAATGGAAGGCCGGTCTTCAGGTAATGCCCACAGCCCAAAGAGCTCAGATACTTCCAGGTTCAGGGGCTCAGCTCTTCCCGCTGTTGGAGAACACCCCGTCTTTGCCTTTAGGTGCCTCTCCCTCCCAGAGAAACTCAGTCCTACTAAAGTTGATGAGATTCAGATGTTTGCAGATGACACCCACTGACAGGGCAGGGGACCCGACTGGCCCAGCTGTGGGTCTTTTGTGCCCAGCAGAGTAGATGCTTAGCTCATGTTTGTTAAACCACAACACATTCTTCGCAACTGGAACACGGGTCAGGAATAGGGTAAGAACCGACTAGGTGGGGCGCCACTGCCTTGAGGAGTTTCCAGTCCTCTCTTCAAGCAGAAGCCAATGGCTGCTGCCAGAGATGTGAAGGAAGTGACCCCTGTGTTGATGAGGTCAGAGGGTTTCTGAATCCCTTTCCCATAAAGCACTAGGAAAAGTATAGCAAACATATGGGACTTACATGATGACCCCTCTTTCCCACTCTTGATACCAGTAATTGATTATAGTTGACTTTATGGCATGACCTCAGAATCCTTTTCTACATAGCACCCCAGGGAGTCACTACCAATCGATCTCCTGGTACTATTTGAGATCTTTGCCTCAGGTCTTTCCCTGGGAGCTGCCCTCTAGAAATCAGGCAAGATGGGATGAGGCACCCGGCCAGTTCCTAGTGAGGGGTACTGCTCCTGCCCTCCCACTGAAACTCCGTGAGTGGGGGTGCCACTGCCCTTTGGGGCCTGCCGTCCCCAGATGTTCACAGCTGCAGGGAACCCAGCCCCAGACCTGTCTTGCCTACACAGGCCTCTCTCGCTAGGCGGCTAGGAGACCACGTAACTGGCCACCATGGTGGGCCTCCGTGAGGCTTTCGATGCTCTTATGTCCTTTATGGTTCTGGATCCAATGACCTCTCCTGGTCTCGGCTCCCTTGCCAAATGGGAATGCCCCAACAGTCACGCACTGTGGTGTCCTGGAGTGTGCCCCTCTGACCCCAGGGTTTTGGGGGATATGAGTGGGGCATCTAGAAGTGCCTACACATGGGTGTTCATATTTCCTACCTTGTGTGGTGCCCTGGTAACCCCAAGTGTTGGGATTCCTGCCATGAGTTCTCCCAACCCCACTCTCTGCCCACCACCCTCACCCATGTCAGTGGGAGTCATTTTCTGTGGCACATTATCAGGTCTGCTAATCAAATCAGCTAAGTGACACCTACACATACAGCCAACCCCTATCACTATCTTTTCCTTCTGCCTCCTAGGTCCAGAGTTTAGCTCCGAGACAAGGTGTCCATGTGTAATTTTTGGCCGCTTGTGGTCTCCCCCGGGCCCAGAGGAGTAGGGCATATGCCCTCATTCGTCTGTGGAATCGAACCTCTGTTCTGTTTGCTGTTGTGTCTTCAGTACACGTGGGCTGACTCAGCTGCAGGCCTAGCCCAGGCCACCAGATCTGGTGTATGTGACTCCCACCCCTCCCCCACCCTACTCTGCACCTGGAGAGGGGAGGGTTAGGACGTCACTGGAGACAGACAGGGACTCAGCCAAGCGACCTCAGCTCCGGCCCCTCCTCCCACACCCTGGCTCCCATCTGGTCAACCCCACGGTACTCTCACATCAGAAGGTGGCCTCTTGGTCTCTGGGTTTGGTAGCATCTTTGCTAGTTCCTTTCTCCAGAACAGTTCCGGGATCTCCCCACTCCCAGCCGCGTCAGGTTCTGGCCACACAGACACAGGCAGGCCATTCCTCCCTGAGCCATAACATCGGCCATTACTGCCCACCGGGTCTGTGCTGCGCCCTGCACAACAGGCTTTACAAAATACACCACTGAATTCTGGCAGCAAGTGTAAAGGTAGGAACTTTTACCTTTTTATCTTCCGTTTTCAGGTGAGGGAACAGCCTCAGAGGTTAATGAGCTTGCCCAAGGCCACTCCACAGGTAGACCAGCTAGGGCCGCCTGTCTGCCCTGAAAGCTGTGTCCTCAACCACAATGGTGTACTGACTCCTTGAGTTAAATGTCATTTCCACATTCTCTACCAGCATCGACTCAGCCTAATAATTACTAATCTGGTTGACATCTATCTAGCTACTCGGTCTTTGAAAGCAGCCTAAGGCTTGGCAACAAATTCTCTGAAACCCAAACTCTGAACCACGCGCTGCAGGACAGGCTGGAGAGCCCGCAGCCTGCGGCAGACCGGAGGGAGGGCCACTGTGCGCTCCGCCCCATCTTCGTCACCGCCTCGCGTGAGATCTCTGAGGCTCAGACACTGCTGAGCATGGCGGGCCGCGCGCACAAAGGTGCTGCTGAGGGTGACTGCAGCTTTGGCTCCTGCTTCCCCGCAGGCAACCGGGAACAGGAAGTGTTGATGCCCCAGTTCTGTGGCCCAGCCAGCCTTACCAGCACTCGAGCGGCCGCAGGAGAGCACCGGAGAGCTGCCCCGGAGTAGAGGGCGAGCCAGCGTCCTCGTCCCAGATGACGGCTATGGATTGGGGCCGCCTGCTCACTGAACCGCATCGATGTCACCCACTCCCGGGGCACAGCGGCAGGGCCCAGGGCAGAGAATGACTCCATCGAGCTGGGATGATGGGTCTGTGCTGCAACGGTGGCAGCAGCCGATGCCCTCAGGCAGCAGGGCCAGGGACTTCAGCCTCCTGCTGGCCTTGTCCAAGGTCCTGAGGCAGCGGCGGTGGAGCTGGGAGGCCCCCATCCTTCCTGGCGTCATTTTAGTCCCAGGTTTGGGTGCTCCTGCAAAAGTCCCTGGGGACTGTGTGGCCTCCTCATATCCCCAGGGCTGTTCTTGGAAAAAATGTCTTTTCAAAGACCCTGGCACCCTAAGAAAAGCCCAAACTATGGTGAAATAGATCTGTCATTACGTGTTTTTTTGCGGGGGAGGTGTGGAGAGGGGCCATCAAGGAGCCTCCTGAGATGATGTTCTATAGTGTGATCTGAGCGGTTGCAGGGAGATTTAGATTTCTAACCCCCTGCAAATTGTATACTTAGGATTTGTGTACCTTAAAGTTATGCAACCACTTGAAAACTGATCTGGGAACCCTGAAGTGTCCTTCCCCACGGACGCCGGCTACTTTTTCCCAAAGAGGTGGTGATACCTCAGCTGCTCAGCGCCCAGGGCTGGCGAGGACAGGCCTGAGCTCTCGTCTTCGCGGTGCAGGCCACACACTGCCCTGGAGCCCAGGCAGGCAGCCTTAAGAGTTCCATCAGCCAGGAGAAGGCTTTGTTCAGCGTGTACCCTCAACTAGACCCATTTGACATCTGGTAAGCTGTTGAGTCACCTTATCCTTGAAAAACCTTCCATAACTTTCCTCAGCAAACTGAAGTGCTCCTATTTGATGAGGTTTATCTAACCGTAACTCTTAGGAAAAATTGCTCTCTCCTTTGAGCTCCCACACCACCTTATTAATTAATAATGTAACAAACATCTATGGGCCAACTTCCCAGACCAAAAGCTAGAACATTCATGGTAACTTACGCTCCCTGACATCCTTCCTTGTCCCACCCGGAGAGGTTCACTATCCAGAATTTTGTGTTTATCATCCCTTTACTTTCTGAACGTTATTACGTATTGCAAAGGTGTCCCAGTGTGGTCAAAAAAGTGCCACTTTATGTCTGTGGCCCACATGTAAGGGTTCGTGTCCTGTACTCTCAAACACATCCCATTAGTTACACGATCACTCAATATACATGTGTATATAAGCAGCATATTGCTTTGCTTGGTTTTGAACTTTATAATAATGGCATCATAAGGGATGAAGTTGCCGGAGATGCATTTTATTGTTTCTAAGATTTATCCACGTGATTCTGTGTGGCCATAATTCATTTTCATTGAATAATATGCCCTTTTGAGTATACACCTTGTGGTGTCCGTGGTGGTTTTGTTAGTAGAAACAGAATTGCAGTGACCATTCTTGCACGGGGCTCCCGGTGGTGGCGGCAGCGGCAGTGTTCCACGTGCAAGTAGCTGCTGGCCGCAGAATCAGGAGGGAACTGCTGGCTCACGGTGCACGCACACTGTCAACTTGACAAGCCAATGCCACCGAATTTGTACATAGACCTCTGTCAGTAAAGCTCACTGGGCTTTTCTATCACCAGTGCCTGCTGTCCTCAGTAGACTGCAAATGCACGGCGCGAGGGTGGATTCCTCTTTATCTTCGCACTTAGAACAGCGCCTCGAGCTAGTGGGAAGGAGCTCAGTAAATGCTAAGTGCCTGTTCAGTGCTGCAGGCTCAGGGCAGCCACACGGCTGCTGAGGAAACAACTGGAGGATGTGGCTGCTGGCAGGACAGCAGGAGCAGGGGCATTTTGCACGTGCCAGGCCCCGCACTGGCTCTGTCTGTGTCAAGCAAGGTCGGAAGTGTTCTGCTTGCTGGAGGGGTCGCCTCCCTGTACCCAGGCAAGGGCACCGTCACTTTCTTCAGCTGAACCAGGTCCTCAGCTCGCCCCTTAGGTCCCTGGGGGCCAGGCCCACGGAGACACCCACCAAGGTGAAGGCCATGATGTAGAGAACACAGGTCAGGGACCCGTTTTCTATTCCTGGCCCTGCCATAAATAAGCCGGATGACCTTGGGCAAGTCACTAGGTCTCCTTCCTTATCTTGTAAAATGAGTTTGAACAGTGACAGCTAATTCTTGGAATTTGAGAACTCAGAATCACCTAGAAAGACTGTTAACAGGGCCGACTCCCAGGTCCCCCTGGACCACCAGAATTGAGGGCGTGGCTCCGGAGTGGGAAGTGATACATACATATTTACCTGATCATGAATAAAGAATCAGAAATGCTCACCTACGGTGAAAGAACCGGTACACAGGGAGTTACAATAAGCACTCCAAGTCCCAGCTGTCACCTACAGGCAACCGCTTTTAGTCATGTTTTACATTTTCCATTGGCTACCATCATTGGTAAGCATAGGCCAGTTCTTGTTTCATCAACTGCACACACACTAGCTGCTGTCCTCCTGCTGTGATGGATGGTCCAGTCACACCCCCACTCCCAGGGGGTCCTGGCACTTTTTGGAAGCGGCATTTTAATGAGCACCCCAGGTGATTCTGCGCTAGCTGGTCTGCCAGCCACACTTTGAGAAGCGCTGGCCTGGAGGGGTTTCCTGGTAGACACGGAAGTTCCCTCAGGGCATCTCTTAAGCCCCTGGTTCCTCTGCTTGGCTTCTAGAACTTTCTGACAGACCCTCCCCCATCTCAGGGAGCTCTGAGAGCCACGCTGGTAACCACACTATTCCATGTTTGTAGTGGATGGAACTGTCCTGCCCTGTCATCTTGCCACCCTATCGCATCTAGTGTCACCTCCTGTCCCCCTGATGCATAACGAGGAGGAGCAGATTTCTCCTTTAGGGACTGGCATAGCTCTGGCTCTAGCAGATTGTTGAGCATCTGACTTCTTCCTAACAACCAAGAAGTGGTGTATTCAGACAATAGAACACACAGAAACAGGAATGCACACATCCAGACTAAGCTAACAAGGACACAGCCCACACACGTATTGAGTGAGAGATGGCAGGCACAAAAGAATGCATACTGCAGGACTCCACCTATGAAAAATTTAAAACCAGGCAAAATTGAAAAATTAAACACAACCAATAAAACAGACAAACATCTACTGGGAAAAAGGTCAAGAGAGGGTTTGCCTTTGAGGGTGACAGTGACTGAGGAGCAAGTTTAGGAGGGGCTGGTAATGTTCTCATTTTTTGATTAGTGTGTTTACACAGGTTATGTTCACCTTGTGAAAATCAGAGCGGTACCCTTGTAACTCCGGCAATTTGCTGAATGCGTACTTCTAAGTGTTACCAATAAAAACAGGATGAGGAAAAACTAAGCAGCTCTTTCCTCCTGCCTAAACAAGCCCTTCCCAGGAGGGGCCCAGGCAGGCAGGAGAAGTCAGATGAAGCCCTCATTTGCAAGGCTGGCCTCAGGTAGGGAGGAAGGCTGGTGTCACAGTCCTGGTCACCATGTACTTCAGGGCTCCAGCCTGGAGCCCCCCAGAGCAGAGCAGCCTGCTGGGTCAAGAGAGTGGCTGGAGATGAGGCCCAACCGTATTCCCTGGGAAGGATGACAAGACACTAGCCAACCAAGACTTGTACGCCATCTTCCCCACCTGCTAGCAGCCAAGCTGTCCGGGGGGAGGATGGCGTATGGGCCCCCAGCCCGCCTCCCCAGGCTGCTAGCCAACCCAGTGTAAATATTATTATACTCCTACGCATCTGAAGGACGTTAATTATTAAAACACATGCCACCCAGGGTAGTGCACTGTAATTAGGTTCAAATTAAATTAGCATCCTCTTGTAATTAGGACATCAATAACCACTCTTGAGGCACCAGCTCTCCAGCCCCTCCCTGTTGCTTCCCAACATGGGCTATTGCAAGAAAAGGGGTCCATCAGCTCTCCCTGGGATGCAGACATAGACATAATCAAAACCATAAATAAAGTAGAGGCAGCTGTACAAATCCTTCCCTACATCCCCTATCCCACCTTCCCTACTGGCCCTGCTGGCTGGCAGGAGAGAAGGTGGAGGAGGGTCACCAGGAGGGTCCTGGGTGGCTAGCCCAACCCCTGGGCTCTGACGCATCAGTGCTCCACGATGGGAAACTTCCAGAGCCTATCCAGGTTAGCAACACTGCTCTCCTGTCACCTGTGAGCTTTGACGCTGCCTTCCTCCTCTGTGACACCCTTCTGGTCACTGGGTGGGGGGCTCAGCCCCTGTCCCGGAGCACTGCCCACTCTCCACACCTGGAGTTGCATGCCCCCTGAGTCTGTGGAGATCGCCTTGGCACCCACCGGACCCAACGTTATACTGGTACCCGGGTCTTAATCCAGGCTTGGTGGGCGGGTGGACGGATGGATAAGAGGTGCTCCGAAGGTGTTGGTATTCAAGTGAGAGGTGGATGGGGAACATGTTTTGTAACTCCAGCGGGGGAAGGAACCCTGGGGAGGTTGTTGGTGCTACTCGTGCAAGTGCTGATGCTGACTGGTCTCGACTACAGACAAAAGGCAAAGACTTCAATGCACCTGCACGCTGAGTGCCCCCTGGAACTGGGCATGCTGGGTGGCTGGCTTGCCTCACCTCAGTCCCACCCCACCCACGACTGAGCCCAGGAACTCAACAGATGTGACAGGGAGGAGCACTGAGATGAAGTGGCAGCAGCGCCCTCAGGCCTGGTGAATGGTTTGACCTTTGTCTAAACCAGTCTTGGAAGAGAAAGAAAAGAAGTGGGAAGGTTCAGGCATCATTTCAATTGCAGAACCATGGAGGGTTTATCCTTGGGCACAGATGTAACCAAGGCAACTGTGGAGACAGTGAGATGATTTCAGACCCTTTTACAAAAGGGCGGGTTGGCATCTCACCCCTCTGCTGATCGTGCTCACGGGTTAATACACGCCAGCCCAGCTCTCAACCCTACCAAGAGGGAGAGAAATGGGTGAGATGGGCATGGTCTTCTCCATGACCGACCTCCATGGCGCAGAAGAAAACGTGTGACTGTGGGGAGTGGGCTTACCTTCGAGGGCAGGCAGTATCTCCAGGAGTGGGCACAGATGGGGACATTCACACTTCTGCTGCCTTCTTGGGCCCCATCACGGGCTGTACGAAGTCACGGGAAACCACTGGTAGTGGTGACTTCCCGTCACACGGCTACTCTCTCTCCCTGGCACTCCCTGAGCAGCACGACAGCCCCCTCCCTGCACAACAGTGGCTGCTCTCAAGTCTCCCTCCTCCCTTAGGGGCTTGGAGCGGCCTGGGGTTTCTACCTGGGGGATAACCTCACTAAGTCAAACAGCGCAACTGCTAACCTGGAGACACAGGATCTGCTCAGCAGACAGCCATGACCCCTCTTGGACCCGACCTGGTCTTCCGGCTCCACTTTCCAACGAACACACACTGTGGAGGGAGCTGGGCAGGCATCAGGCCCCCACCCTTAACCCATGTTGTGCTGGTCTATGTGGCACTAGCCTGTACCCCGGCCACAGCAGAGAGGGAAAGAGTCCCCTGGGGCCCCTGTGGGGGCTCTGGCGGAACGTGGCAAAGAACAGTACCAGTGACTCTGCAGGGGACTGGTGAGACCAAGCCTGGCCTTCCATGTGTGGCCAGTGCTGGGAACGGCTTGCCAAGCTGCTCTAAATCTCCACGGTCCTTGAGGGCAGCCATGTGTAGTGGGGGTGTCTGGACTGATGAGTTAAAATAGGAGACCTCCAGTTTTCTGCATGAGGGCCACCATGCCACCCGGGCCCCGGAAGGTGCCCGTGACTCTGAAGAATTGCCCTGCTTTCTCGGCTGGCTGTGCTCCCAGGGCTATGGCCAGGGATGTGGATGACTATGTCAGGGGTCATTCACGTTTCCAAGTCTCCTCCTGCGGGGGGCCACCGAGATTGCAGGCTCTGTACTCCACCATGACCAATAAGGGCTGCAGACAGCAGGTACTATTTTATTGGGCCTCAAAAGCTTTAAATACAGAAGTGGGGAGGGCTGGTAGGGGGCAAATGTAGACACGCTGGCATTTGAGGATGGACGTATCAGAGGAATCACATAGTCAACAGCTGGACAGAGAACTGGGAAGAAGGGCAACCTGGGACAGAAGTGGGGTACCAGCTGGCAGCTGGCCTTGGGTGTCAGGATCACGCCCTATGTTAGGACAAAGTCTTTCATGTTTCTTCCTGATTTGAGGACAACTTAAAAAAAAACAAACCTCCGAATAAAAACACAAAATCGGTTGGGAGACTGGATGGCAGTGCCCATCATCTCAGAAGACAGTGGCCTGCCCTCTGAAAGCCCTGGGCTCCCCACCCCACCCCCAGCCCAGATGCCACCCCACGAGACATTTCCAAACACTGAAGCAAAGCTGGACCCAATCTACACCCCTGGTCTGGGGTCTGGAGCTGAAAACACCCTCCCTGCAGAGGAGGAGGTACTGGTGTGAGCGGGGCTGAGGGCCAGACCCGACCCCTCCTTAGCGGCTATAGCCAAACTCATCAGCATCATCGGCCCGGAAGTCCCCATAGCGCCACAGGTTCAGCTGTGAGAAGACAGAAAGCGACAGTTAGGGAGGTGGACCCTGCTGAGCTTCCTTCCTCAGCTTCCCCGGGAGCCCCAGAGGCAGAAACTCACCCTGGCGCTCTTGGCTGACTCCTGGGCGTTCAGGTACTCTGTGATCTGGAGGGACAGGGAAGAAAGAGAGGTCACAAAGCAGGTATTTGCAACTGAGTGGCCGGAACGAGCCGGCAGACTGCCCAGGTATGGTCTGCATCACTCCCCCGCTCAGTGGATCGCCAGCTCCCTGAGAATAAGATCCAAAGTGCAGTCACCCTGGCCCCCTCGCTATCCTGACTCTGCACTAGCTGTTCCATCCGCCTGAAATGCTCTTCCCCTCAGGTCCACCTGGCTACCTATCCTGCTCCTTCAACACTTTGATAAAGCATCACCTTCTTTTTTTTTTTTTAATTTTTAACATTTATTTTTGAGAGAGAGAGAGAGAGACAGCGTGAGCAGGTAAGGGTCAGAGAGAGAGGCACACACACAGAATCTGAAGACAGGCTCCAGGCTCTGAGCTAGCTGTCAGCACAGAGCCTGACGTGGGGCTTGAACCCACAAACCGTGAGATCATGACCTGAGCCGAAGTCAGACGCTTAACCGACTGAGCCACCCAGGTGCCCCACGCATCACCTTCTTAAAGAAGACTCAATGGAAGCTTAATGAAAGGACCCCACTAAAAATTTTAGTCACCCCTTCCCACACTCCTGATATCCTTTATTTCTATCTTCTTTTTCCATTGCATTTATCTTCTAACAATCAATTTGATTGATCTAGTATACATGTTACTATTTGTCAACTCATGCTTGAATGGAGGCTCCACAGGGCAGAAATGGTGCCTCTTGTTCATGGAGATATGTAGGCCCTCCACAAATGCTTGCTGAAAGAATGAATAAATGAATGAACACACGTAGAGTGTTAATCTCAGATACTGGGCGAAGGAATGTTAGACACCAGAGACACTATGGGTAGCTTCACAGTGGGGGCAGTGAGATCTCCAAATTCTATAGGGAAACGTATGCCAACTGACAGGGCAATCTCAAGACACTGGGGGTCTCTAGTGAGAGTACTAAGGGTGTCACGCGTCTCCTGCCCAGAGGAGACACAGTAGCAATTCACACTGGGGTCTTGTTCCAAATGAATTACCACCCTGTATAACCAGTGCCAGGGACCCAGACGGGGAGAAAAAGAGGTCCAGGAAAAGGCAGAGCAACAGGCACAATGGAGAGGGAACGGTCGTTTGAGGCTTTCATCCCCCCTGTCAGCTGGGCACTGCACGAGGGCACACACTTCCCACTAGCCCATCCAGACTCCAGAGGCGCCTTTCCCAACTCCCACGAGTCAGTATCAAACCCAGTGCAGGCGGTTCCCAGGTGTCCACTGGCCCCTCACGGTTCGCCCTGTAAAGCCAGCACAGCTGGGGGCGCTCAAGTCATCTCATGATTGGGAGTCTCAGGCTGGGCTCCAAGCCCCAGGGACTGTTCAGACAGGCTGGATGGCTCCAGGTGGCTCCACATGCAAGGAGCTCACTATGGACCCAGCAGTGGTATGTTAGAGAGGACGTGAGAAAGGGAGAGGCAGTGGCAGGGTGGGGCCCTCTCCAGGCCACTCCTGGCAAGGCCTTCCAGCCTGCCACCTGGGGGCACATGCACAGGGACACCCCGTTCGAGTTTACAGCTGCATTCTCAGCCAAGCCTGCAGCCAATTAATTTAGGATGTAATTAGCTTTTTTTTTTTAAACCCCAACAAACCCAAATCCATTATCTTTCCCCAGCAGGAGCAGCAAGATAGAGGGCTCCCTGCTCCCTCGCTGGCTGTTGCAGCCCCCATCCCCCTGTGACAGTTGTGGGGAGGTGCTAGCAGCCTGCCCCCATAGCGGTGGCCCATCCCCACATCACGTACCACTTTCTGGAACTGTTTCTCCTTGCGCACCTCCACCATGACCAGTCCCTCCTTCACCAAGCCCAGCCCCACGTCACCCTTGGAATCCGCAAACTGCAGGGTGACGTGAGGGCAGCCGGCGCTCAGGTGCTCCACGTTGAGCAGGCACTGAGTGTTCTGGATGTCCCGCACCACACTGTCCACGGCGTCTGTTCGAGCATCCTCCTGGGGCGGAGACGCATGCAGATACGTGAGAGAGAGAGAGAAGTGCAAACTTGAAAGGCAGCCACGGGGACCCCACGTCCTGCTCATGGACCTCCCAGCAAGTGTCCAGCAGGTGCCAGCATCTCATCCCCTGCTCAGATCCGAACCAGGAAGGAAACCACCTTAGGGTAAGGAAAGTGCCCCCTCTCCTGGCCTTGTCCTTTCCCTCCCTGCCAAGCCTCCTGCATTCCTCCCAGCCTTGTTACTCACCCCTGCCTCGTGTCTCAGAGAAAAAGTGGCTTTTGGCCATCCCAAACCAACTTCCTCTGGCCGCCCTGGCTCCTGTCATCCCCCAGTCTGTGGGACAGCGCTCCAGCACACTGGACCCTCCCGGCCCCTGCTCGGTGCATTCACTGGGCTCTTGAGCTCCCTCCACACTCCTATCTTCGTACCCCCAGAGGCTGTCCCTTAACCTATTTTGTCACCCTCTTCTACAGTTTCTCTTCTGCTCTTCAGCAAATTTCACGAAAAGGCAGAAATGTTCTGTGGTGCACACTCCTTACCCTTGCATTTGCTCCTGCACACCTGGCATCTGGCAGCAGCTCCAACCAGGCTGCTCAGACTACATGTTCTGAGCACCACAGACCTCCCTCAGTGCCAAAGCCAAGGGTACCTGCCAAATCTTAGTCCGATCTCCCTGGGAAGCTGGACACTGCCCACCGGCTCCCTGCTTCTGGGAACTGGGTGGCTCTGTGTCCCTGAGCCCATGCTCTCTTCTCTGGATGCACATTCTGCCTCAGGTTCTTTGTCCTTGGATTGCTGAAGGCCAGGACTTGGCCAGGATCACTCTACTCCCCGTCCTGCCTTCCACGTGCTCACTGTGTAGGTGCCCGTGCTTTTAGCTATGTATCTATGATTCTAGGACTTCTTGCTTTCCAAACTGAACACTGTAAATCTGCCTGGCTCTTAATCTGCTCCTTCTCGTCCCCAAATCTTGGCCAATGGCAACACAGCCACACATAAGAACCCCAGTTACCTTCTATTCCGCATTTCCTGAACCCCACTCCCAGATGGTGCTGAGACCTGGCCCCTACGGGTGTGGCCCAGGTCTGGCTGTCACTGTCTCTAGCCCCAACTTCCCAGTTGCCTCCAGCTACTCCATCCAGTCTGACAACGCTCCCTGAAGGAACTTTCAGAACCAGATCTGAACCATGTCACACCTCTGCTGAAAATCCCGCCCTGACACCTCCAGCCTAAGAGACTTTGCCAGGGCAGACAAGGCCCCATCCTCTAGACCTTCCCGTTCTCATCTCTTGCCACTGCCCACAAGGTCCCTGACTCTCAACTGTGTGGACTAGTTGTAGCTCACAGTGCCCTGGCCCACTGGGACCATCCATCTGAAAAACCAGTTCAGATGCTCTGAGGCCCCCTTCTCTGCGGCAACTTCCTTCAACTTCCTTGGTCACTCCCATCTCTCAAGTCTTGTCACTAAGAGACCATTCGCCGCCACATCAGTGGCTGAGGGCCACTGGACACATCCTTTGGAAGCAAGGATGGAAGGAAGGAAGATGCATAGACTCACGTCTTGGGGCACCTGGATGAAGGCGAAGGCGTACTCTGTGGCTTGCGCAGGCAGCACACGAGTGCTAAAGGCAGGCGGCAGGGCACCCAGGCGGGTGGATGGCAGGATCTCTCTCTGTAGAGGACACATCATGCCAAGAACATTATACCCTCAATGCCCTCTTCTCTCACAGGACAAGTTTGGTGCCTGGGCCTCTGAGAGTTCTAACTCACGTCCCCCTCCCTACCACTTGCTTCCACTTAGCTCCGTGCACAGGTCTGCCCAGTCAGTGATGGCTTTGGGGACATGCCCTGCCGGCCCCTGCAGGAGGTGGGTAGCTGTGACGCACACCTTCTCACTGGGCCCGGTTTTGGCATACCTGGTGACTCTACTAAAGTAATCAATTTGATAACTGGTATCTACCTTCTATTTCTGTTTTTTTTCCCAATGCCTTCCCTCTGGGACATGGGATCCTTGAATATTTTTCCACTGGCCAGGGGGTGCTCTGGGGGAAAGCACACTAAGACAAAAGGCCCTGCTGTCCTGCAACCTGACAGGACCTCTTGTTTTGTGTATCCCCTGGTGGGAAGTTGGGAGCATGGCCCAGCTCTGGGCTTCTGCTAATCAACCCTCAACCTTAGTCCCTGGGGAAAGCGGGTGACCGTCATCACACGTCAGGAGTGGCATGGTTCTGAACTATAACCTTCTCTCCTGCTTGCTGCTGTGCCCAGGGGGCATCTCCCAGAACTGTCAACAGATTCTCAGGTGTAGCCACCTTGTGACTGTCCCTTCCCAGAAAGCCTCGGTTTGGGGCTGTGCTGGGAATCAGCACACAAGCACCTAGTTGAGCCTGAGGACCAGCATCCGTGGGGTGTAGAGGGCCTCCACGGGCCCCCTCTTCAGAGAGACTGGGCAGAAGACGAGGAGCTGTGGGTGTGGCTGGGCACTCCTCCTTGGGGCATGGAAAGGAGGTTTCTCAGCTCTCAGAAACCTCTGAACATAGATGTCAGTTTTGCCTGGTCACTCAGAGGTCGGTGACTCGTACAAACTGTAGAGATGCCTACATGCTTGCTGTTCTGTCAGCAAGTGGTTTCCAAGCTCCGAGGGACCTTTGAGAGGTCAGAGGAACTTGACCTAGAGGACTACTGCGCTGAAATGGCCCTTGGCAGCTGCCTGGCGCCCCTTGTCTACTCATCCACCTCCCGGTCTCCCACACTCACATTGCCATAGTCAATGTAGAAGACGTGCACTCTGGCAGGAGACTCGACTTTCTCCACTCGGGCGCGGTACCTGCAATGGCATCGTGGGAGAGGCTCAGTGGAGAGCAAGCCCCGAAGAGTCTGGCCTCCCTAGAGCCTTAGCACTAGCAGGGCCGGGGTACACCATTTCCCTGCCCAGGGCTCAGAGTGAACACCCAAGAGTGTCACAGAGGGCAGTTCTCAGACTCCACTGAGGCCCAGGCTCGGGGCGCTGTGGCCACCATCTAATGGAATCAGAGCATAGCTGGGAGCAGAGGGAGGGAGAAGGGAGCATGTGGAGCAGATTAATGTGTCCTTGGGGCATAAAGCAACAAGACTAATGACTAGATTGATGTCTGCTGTTTAAACCCAGCACACTAAACAGCAGCTGTAATTAGCCAGCAGATCTGTCTGGGAGGCCGCAGCAGGGAACACATCCAAGTCACTTGTCACCCAGGGAAGGCCATGGGCTCTCCTCTTGGTAGATCAGACACCAGGGACCTTCCTGTAGCCTGTGAGTGCTCCTGCTCATGTCCCAGACAGCAGGACGGAGGGTCGGGTGGCTCGTCTGGGCTAACTGAGAACCAGCATCTGCCCTCACCACCCCGTGTGACATCATTTTTCCTGTGTGGGGTAAGGCAAATGCCAGAGTCTCAGCCAGCCAGCCAGGGTTCCCCCAACAGGGTTTCCCAGGAATGAGGAGGAGAGACACCACTTCTAGACTCCAGAGGCTTGACTGGGCTGCAGGAAAATCACAGGCCCCAGATGGGCTGCAGGCAATGAAGAGAGCCACACTGGAGAGCTGGCAAGGTCAACAACCACTGCCCAGTGAAACCTGGTGGCTAGGGCAAATGCCTGAAGTCTACCTGGTAGCTCCGCGGGCCTGTGCCCTAAGGATGCACCTGCTCCTGCTCCTGCTTAAGACTCTGCTCTGCCCAGAGCAAGTGGCTTACCATTCTCCATCTACAAACTTGGCAATACAGAATTCTCCCCGCCGGGGGGCATAGGAGCCTTCGACAGGAGGGTGGCTGGCGATGTCATTTCGCATGTTCTCCATCAGCTTCTCTAGCTGGGTGCCTGTAGGGGAGGAAGAAGGAGTGAGGCCTGGATGCCATGTTTTCTACACGGGGTCGGCGAGCAGGCAGGAAGTGAGATTCTGTAGGTCGCCCGCGGCACGGGCTTGCCCCATTCCGTAGGGAAGTGCTCTGCGGCCTCTGCTCAAGAGGCTCATGCAGCCTTCAAAACCAGGACAGGTGCTTGCTGACACTTCAGGTCCCAGAGGCACACAGTCTTCCCTCCAACCTCAGCTCTCCAATCCACTGGCATGGCAGTGGAAGCCCTTGGCAATGTTCCTTGGGCTCTGCTTAAGGAGGCAGAGAATGAATGGGGGTGTGAAGCAAAGCCAACCAGCCTCGTTCTGGGTGGGAGAAGGCCAGTTTATACCCCATTCCTACTGGGGCTGGCCCTGGCCTGGGTCATGGAAGTGGTGACCGACAGCAGCCACTCTTTGCCATGCCTCCCCCGGGGGAAACATGGAAATGAAGGATGGGCCCCACACAACCCTGGGCAAGGAAAGGGCCTCAAATCTGAGCCAAGGAAGATGGGGAGCAGCTCTGGGAGCAGGGTCCAATCTCCATGTATTTGAACTTGGCTACTCTGACCTTGCTCACCATGTGAAGTATGTGCAAAAGCAAGCTTTGGTTTTGCCAGGCTGGGGTTCCAACCTCTCACTCCAACTCCGTGCCCTCTTTGACTGGGGGAGAGAGTTTCCTTCCCTGCCTAGGTTTCCCGAATCCCCTGCTCTTCCCTAATCCTGAGTCCCTGCTGCTTGTCACAGCTGCTCATCACCAGGTTTGGCAACACCTGGGGTCCTCTCAGGTTCCCTCCTTGCTCCCTCCTGTTGTGTCCCCAGCCCCCTTGTCGCTAAGCACTAGTCCCCAGTGGCTTTACCTTTTCATGCCTTTTGTCCCAATTCTAGCTCTGCATTGAGCCCCGCTGGGCCTCTTTGCTCTGAGGTGAGGGTAGCTGGGTTCGTGTGGTGTGGGTATGGGATTCTTCTCTCCACCTCCAGGGCCCGAAGCCGTACTGTAACAGGTGACTAACATATGTTGGCTATCGGCACACCTGTCACAGTTAGCCTTATATGTTCCCTGTCTGGGTTTATGTTCCCGCCACTACACTGTGAGCTCCTTCAGGGCACAGACCATTGCTCACTTGGTTCTGTTTACTCTTGCAAGGTCTAGTAAATCCCTGACGCACAAAGGGTGCTTAAGAATTCAACTGTACTGAAGATGCACTCTGCGTATGCACACAAGGACGCGTCTACTGGTGCGCCTCTGCAGAGCCCTCTGTCCCAGCATTTGTGAGCCTTGGTTTCAGAACATGGACTTTTACAAAGAAGCAGTTGCCCTTCCCCCACCCAGCAGCAAACCCTCTACACACACAAATTCCTTCTATACATGGTCTATTTTTATTTTTTATTTTTTTGCTCCAAGGCAACGGAAGCAGACTTTGCCTCCTGCAAACAGGTCCTTGCACAGAGCCTGGCTGGTCATTTACAGCTAATGGCAATGCTTTCATCATTTCATTAGATCCTTCCTGAAGGCAGGCTTTAATTAAGAGAAGAGAGACAGGGCAAGAGGATGTCCCCCAAGAGAGGATGAAAGGGTTCAGAAGAGGTAGGCTGTACATGCTCAAGTTTATTTTCATGGATTTTATGGGCCTAACTGAGGTCAGGGTTTTCTCTGGAGCCCACTGCAGCCCTCCAGGTGGCGCGCCACCAAGCGCCTCACTCCCTTCTCCAACGTTCCAAGAATACATGGTTTCCCCCTTGTTTCCTTTGTTCCGTGTCCTGGCTCCTTACCGCCACACAGACAGCCGGCGGGGTATAGGGCCTGCATGGGAAGCCTGAGAGTACAGAGATGATGTGCCCAAAGATGATGTGCCTTGAACCCTCAAATTTTGTCCCCTCGAGACTTCAGGGACCTGTTCTTATCCAGGGTGGGCCCTACCTCACAAGATCCAGATGCTGGGGAGAGCCTGCCAGGGAGCTGCTGTCCCTTGGGTGGGGCCTTCTTTGAGTTCCCTCTCCCCTGAGCTTCCTGAGGGCCTTCTCTTCTGGCTCCTGTGCTCAGAAACAGAACTCCTTCCTGGCCGACCACCACTGAAAGGCTCCTTTCCTTGTCATACAACCCAGACCTGGCAATGTCAGGCCACCGTGCAGCAGGACTGCAGCTGACCTCAAGGGGAACCTCATCCTGAAGGTTCATCATCCATTTCTCCTCCTGCTGGCTTTCCCCCTGCCAAGTAGAGCCATCCCAGGGCTTGGAAAGGTTGGCTATTCTTGGTGAAATAACATTGCCACAGAAGCAGCTGTCTGGGAAATATCATTAGAGGGGAAGTGGCTGACAGGAGGCTGGTGATCTGGAGTGGACCTGGCAGGGGGGCATAGGAGGCCGGGCAGAGCCGCACCCTGCCACCCACGGGACTGCCTGGAGTGTCAGTGACATCTTTGGGCTCCTCTGCCTTGCAAGGATCTGTCTCCTTGGACCCAGAGGCAGCTCTAAAAGCATTTTCCTTCGCCCTCAACTAAAATGGTTCCCTGTACAGTGTTGTCAACGAGAGGAGAAAGGTCAGGGTAGAGAGAGCAAAGGGAGTGGAGATAGGAAGTCTAGCCAAAGGGGTCATAGGGCCACCACTGTAAGAGTGACCTCTATCGCCCTCTCTCCTCCAGAAGCCTGAGGTCTCTGCCGAGAAGACCCTGACCACAGTGTATAGCACTTGAAGGCAGGAGGTAGGAGGATGGAGAGAGAGGGTCCTTCAGAAAGACTGCCCCGGGGATGACTTCCCTAGAGCGCCGCCTGTTTCCATGGCAACTGACTATCACTCAGGGCTATGGTAACCTCTAGAGAAGGAGAAGCCCCAGAGGAAAAAAGCCCAGGCGCCTCTCCTCCTGCTGCCTTCCCAAGGAAGCTGAGGGGGCGGAGGGCTAAGTGAGCTGGTTTATGCTTCCTGACCACATAGAGAGACAATCTGTTCTTTGCTTCCTGAGAGACTCTGAGGGCTACAAATCCCCTGCCCAGCCCAGCCAGGAGTGTCTGAGAGCAAAACAATTTCCTGAGAATCTCAGAATACCACCCAGACAAGACAGGCTACCTCACCAGCCCTCAGAGGGCCTGCTTAGTCTGGCCCATGCCAGGGCTCGCTTGCAGTGCATGAAATGAGCCCCAGAGCAGCGTACAGGGCCTGGGGAACGGGGAGCAGCCACAGACTATTTGGGAGAGGCCTCCGACACCTGGGGGGTGTGCCCCTCCCTCCCACTGAACACAGCGGGTTCTGGAGGTGAAGTACTCACCAGTCTCCACGTCCTGGACATAGAAGTGCAAGTCGTCCGTGATCTCGGTCACAAACACGGGCTTGTAGCTGGCCGACCGCTCCTTCTCCTCCAGCACGGGTGTGACCTCCTCCACGGGCTGCTCCTCATAGTGGGCCCAGACCTGCACGTGCGGGCAGCAGGGCCGGGGGGTGGAGAGTTAGGAAGCGAACCCAGAAAGGAGGTAGGAAAGGATCTTTGGGCATGTGGGGTCCCCCCTGGGGTGGAGGAGTGTGGAGGTCATCGTGGGGCACTCACATCCCACCAGCCTGAGCCCCTAGGCCTCTCATATGTCTGAGTGGGTAAGGGGAGTGCCCTGAAATTCTTCTGATAGATCAGTTATCAAGTTCTGGCAGGTATCAGAAGCAAGTGGGGAGCTTATTAAAAATGCTGGTCCCTGGGTCCCAATGCAGGCATGCCAAGTTAGGGCCTGTTGTAACTACACCCAGAGAAAGTAAAACAAACCAAAGCAGAAACCCCGGGGAAGTCCTCCTGCAAACCAGAGTGTGAGAACCTTGGTGCTGCAGTGGCTCTGGGACCCCACCTCCCTCTCTGACATCACTCAGTAGGGGTCACGCTGAACTCTTTGGGCCCTCACAGTGCCCAGGGCCATGGCACTCAAGAGGCTCTCCAAGTGACAGGCCTGGACCATGGAGGGGAGGGCTGGTCACTGTTCAAGAATGCCTTGTCCCAGCAACTTCTCTGTCCTCACCTCAAGCAGGTTGCTCTGACCCCAGCTCAGAAGCTGGGCCACTCCCCTCCACCCTCGCCTTTCTCTTCCTCCCCTGGCCCGGCACTGTCAGGGCTGCAGCGGCTCAGAAGCTGATTCGATGTGACAGTGCGTCAAGTCCAATCCTGCGGCCAGGAGATTATCCCAGCAGTGAAGCCTGTCAGAGCAGGAGAGGGCGGGGGCTGTCCAGTTGAGCAGCAAGGAGGGGGTGAGGGACTGGACCACACACCGAGTCCCACAGCCACACAAGAACAAGGGGTAGTAAAAGTATTAGCCAAAAATACATGCTTACTAGGTGCCAGGCGCCATTCTAAACATTTTCCAAGTATTAATTCATTTAATCCTTACGACAACCCTTTGAGTAGGTATTAACATTACCCTGTTTTATAAAGGGGGGACCAGAAAAGTAGCAGAACCAGGATCTGAACCCAGGCACCCAGGTGCTAGGGATCTTCAAGGGGACATTTCGGCATTGACTGGGCCTCTAGAGACAGAGGGAAGCACTGAGCGGTAGGAAAGGCTGTAGATGGGAGATGTGGGCTCTTGTCCTTTAACTTGCTGTTTGACTTCGGTCAAGCCAGGGACCTCCTGCATCTCCTTTTCTTCCTTGCAAGAGGGAGGAGGCCCCTGGAGCCCATGGGCTGTGCCACATGGCTGCAGAATCACTCAGCTGGCACGCGGATCCCTGGACGGCACATGAAAAAGCCCAAGGACAGGGATGTCTGATGACTGACCCTTCTTGGGTGGCACCTGCAGAGACTATGCTCCTGCCTTTCATGTGCTGTGAGCATTCTTCCTCTAGAAGGGGAACCCAGGGCCCTGAGAACTGGAATAAGCGACAGGGGCTGAGCCTGGGGGAGACTGCCAGGGAACAGCAGAGGGGGACAGGAGAGACATCACCTGGGCCCAAACCTCTGCCAGCCACATGTAGTAGTGGCCTTGCCTTCTGCCATCGAGATTAGACTCGCACCATTCCCACCGCAGCTGCCCCCTTATCACTGGCTTCTGGACACTTCTGCTTTCCCCATGCCCAGAACTGGTGGCCACAGGAAAGGAGGCAGATGGCCGTACTTCAACTCAGTCCGATCAGAGACTCCTGGCCCCAGGGATCTCTAGCTTTCGGACTTCCCTATGAAAGGGCCTCTCCCATCAGAGGCCACAGCACAGACAGCTGGGAACACTTTGGGGGGCAAACCATAGTTACTTCCAGTTCCAAGGCCCACATCCTGTAGAGGTAGACTTTCTCCCTGGGTCCTGCTAGGAGAAAGTTCCCCAGGGAAGTGACAACTCAGTCAGTCCTAGCCACTCTGGGACCTCTGCAGCTCGAGGACTGATGGGACTCTCACTGAGCCACAGGACAGTCAGTTCTACCTCAAATGAACTGAAGCCAAGCGCCGCCTCCCCCACCAGCCAGCACCTGCCCTTCTGCCCATCAGCCTTCCTTTTGCCCCACCCCCAGGTAGTGGGCTCTTCTCCCACCCACCTTGCTCTTCTCACTTCCTTCCCTCCCATGCGCAGGCAGCATGTTAAAGAGACATAGAGAGGCCGGGCCCGAGGCTGAGCACTGTCTGGGCTCCGTTGGAACCCTGCCCTGCTCCGCTGGGCTGTGGAGAAGGAGGTGCCTCAGCAGTGTTGGCGAATTGGGGACAGACTGACGGGGGAGAAAGGAGCTGCTAATGATTCCAGTAAAAGCACCTTGGGCGACAGCATCAGGCTTCCTCCTTGGGGAGAAGGGCAGAGCTCTCCGCTGGCAGGCTCTGGGTGGGCAGCAAGCTCGAGGTCACGGATGATGTAAACAGAAGCCTCAGGGCTGGCCCGCAGGCCTCCTGCTCCCACAAGGAGGGTGGCATCCGGGCCAGCCCTGTGACAAGGCCCCACAGCTCACTGGTAGCAGGGCCACAGCAGAGTGTACCCCACTGCTTCCCAAGGTGAGGAGACACCAGAAGCATGAGATTGCCAACCGGTAGGACAGGGAGTCCTCAGATAAAGGAACTCCACTTCTAAGAGAGTGCTGGCTCGGCCCCAGGTCTCCCGTGGGGGATGGAGGTGACCACCTATTCCCTGGGACCTGGCCACCAGTGACACGCAGCAAGGCAGTAAACACAGCCTGGCTTTGTGGCTTCTTGGTGGAAAGGAGATAGTCAGCTGAGAGCCTAGAACGAGGCACGTTTCGCCCATATTGACTTGTGTTGCCCTTCTGCAAACTGGTGCAGAGGGGACAGACACACTGGCGGGCACCTGCCACTTCCCTACAGCCATCCCTAACCCTCTCACAGTTCAAATCCCTGGCAAGGAGCCTGTTTGGGGGAATTCTCAGGGGAGATGCTCCTCATCCTGGACCTATGGGGGGAAGACAAAGAAAACCCAAACACCCCTTTCAGAGACCAGTAATAGCGTACACATAGAATCAGTGCCTAGAGCTCTCTCCTCCTCCAGGCTCTGGGCAGATGGAGGAGCTGGGGAAGGAACTGCACGGCCAAGATGCCGAGCAGAGGATGGACTCTGGAGCTGGGAATGCTCTTTGCCTTTGGTGGAGGCAAGCCTGAATAAGCAGCAGGGCCTAGGGATGCCAGGAGACCAACCCACCCAAGAGGGCCCTGCTTTGCTTGAGGACAACCTCCACGCTGCATTCATGTGGAAAGGCCTTTCCCAGCTCCTCTGATTCATAGTAGGGTTTGTGGTCAGGCTGGGGGCCAGGATGGCACTGTGTCCTGAGGCGGGGCCCCTTGGTAACCCCTCCATGACTCTGGCCTTAGACCTAGGTGGGGGAATGGGCAAGGGAGGGAGCTCCTTCCTCCCTTATCTGCTCTATTGCTGCACTGCTAGTTCCTCTCAACACTGTGGGGCCAGGTCAGGAGCACAGGCTCCGGCCTCTTGTCCTCGCCTGTCCCTGGCCCTCCCTCTTTCCTGTTCTCCCTCCCCAGGGAGCTCCAGATCCTCCTCCTGGCAGGAGACAGGGCGATGTGAACTGAGGCTCCACTGGCTGGAGGCCTTCCTATTTAAATCCCATTTAATATCTCTGCTCAATAGGCTCTAAGGGTGGGGCTGGCTCAGGGCCAGGGTGGTGGAGGCCTTCAAGATCGCAGTGGGGAAGACAAGCTCAATAAAAGGCAATCAATGGCCAACCCAGCCCTGTCCGGGGCCTTACTGGGGCAGAAAGGGGGGACTGGGGAGGGAGGGCAGTTCTGGGGCCTGCCATGTGTTTCTCTCTTTGGTCCACAGACCCACCCAGGATTCCTGGAGGAGGAAGGGGGAATCTGGCATTAGCTTCCTATAGAGGAAGAGGGCCCAAGCAGACCTCCGCTAGGAGAGAAGTCTGCAGGGCACAGGGAGGAATCAGACCCAGCAGGGAGGCAGCAAGTTCTCATAGAGGGGAAACTAGTATTGCCAGCTTCCCTCAGACCCACTGACAAATGTGCACACACACAATCACATTCCCCAAGGACTTCTGCATGCGCTCAGTCTCACAGAATCTCTCAGTATTACCTTTCCTTGGTCAGCTCACAGGTTAGCTCACAGGTACCACCATGATCTCGTAGCCACATGTGCCTGTCTCTGGACAGCTAAGGCAGCCCTCAGGGGATCACAAGTGAGGCAAGGTTGGAGGATCCTGGGGACATCTCAGATATGCAGTTTACTATTCTCCAGCTGGCTACCAAAGTGTCTCATCTGGGTCCAGCCAACTCAGAGGGCTGCAGTGTTCCACACAAGCTGCACCTGGGAACCACCCCACCAGAAGAGGCAAGGCATATGAGGTTCTGCCAAGACCCTTGGAGAGGATGGGATGTGCGGGAGAGGGACTCAGGAGGCAGGCAGACCCTCGCACTGCGAGTAGTGCACTGCATTTTAATTGGACTGGAACAAAACCACGCAGCCCGTGTAAGCAATTAATCACCGGTAATTACTCCTCAGCATCATCATGTGGCATCAGTGAAAGGACGACCTGCGCTCTTTCAGACAAATCCATTGTGTAGGAAATAGCGGAAACTAGTATAACAACCAGCAAGGTACCCATTCCTCCACCTTGGGCCAGATTCCCCGCTGTCTTGTCTTGGGTGTCTTTGGGGTCTCTAATCTCAGAGAACAGAGGAGCACTCAGATCCCAAGAGGCTCATATGCTGAGTGATAAGGGAACAGGGCCTCGGGGCAGAGATGCTTTCGGAATCTGAGCTGTAGAAGCCAGTGCTTGCCATGTCGACGCCCAGCTGCTGGTTCTTTGGTGAAGGTTTTGCCCTTTGTGTGCAGGCACGGGACATGGCGGTGGTTCAGCTGTCACCAACAGGAAATCTAAGAGGAAACTCCTTTGTGGCAGGGCCTAAGGTTGCCTGCCCTCCCCATCACTCTAGGAAGACGGGCTTACTATGAGCAGAACTGGGACAAGGAAGGGTAGAAGCCTCCTTAGAGGCCTGGTGGCGGCCTACTCCTCCTCCAAGGCATGGACAGTCCCTTTCACCTGTCCCCAGATTTGTGGGTCACCACTCCCTAGAGTTCTCCCACTCCCATTAGGGTTGGTCGCCTGCCCCAATTCTCAGGGGAACGGGAAGAAAAGCCATAGAGAGATGCAGGCAGGAGTCCCTGGGCCCAGTCCCTGGAGGAAGACCGCTGGGAAGGGCTCGGTGAGGAGATGGCTGCTCTGGGCTGGAAGAGAATGAGGAGCCTCTGGGCCCTGATGCCCCCTACTCCTTTTGGCAGGTGTCTGGGCCTTGACTTTGGGAGGCAAGTTGCAAGCCAGATGGCTGCCCCATGGGGAAGGAAACGTTTATTCCTGGAACAAATTTATGGCTCAGCACGGCTGTCCCATGAAATCCTCCTCAAGCTCAGAGAAGCCCTGACAAATTGGTGGCCGGCTGATTTATCCCCATTATCAGGGCTGGGCGATAAGTCAGTGGCGACAGGCTGAGTCAGGGGGTGCCAGGCCCAGCTCCCACCACCAAACCACGGGGTTCCTTCATCGTCCATTTGTTTCAAAAGCTGCTTTCAAACCCACCCTGTCTCTTCAATGCAGTGTCTGCAGAGACTGATGGGCTATAAATCTGCTGTCCTAACAGCTTTATGCATCTCCTGGGGTAGCTTCCAAAATGGGGCCTCCCTGCAGGGCAATGTGAAGGAAATTCAGAAGTGGGCTGCAGGTTGCCCGGCTGCTCCGAGGGCACCAAAGAAGGGTCAGGGCTGGCGAAGCGATGACTCCCCAGTCACGAGGGGCTCCCCCGTCATTCCTCTCATGGCTCCAAGGTCACCTTCCAGATGGCTTTCTGCTCCAGCAGGTCCACCTGCTCTGTAGGCAGGCCTAGGGCTGAGGAAGCCTGAGCTGGCAGCCTTTCCTCGGTCATGTGTGTTCATGACGTGGGGTCTGAGACCAACACCAACCCGAGTCCCTCAGCTGGGGGATGACAAAACCACCCAGTCTGCTGTGTGGAGGCAGTGGTGTCGGGGAGGGGCGGGAAGGCCAGAAGTCTGAGCTCTCACATGGCATCTACCTCCTCCCCAGCCAGGCCCAATTCCACACCCGTACCTTTTCTTTCTTCTGCTTGGCGGCCTCCTCAGCAGACAGCAGGGATTTGTAGTAGGAGCTGCGCTCGGCAGTGAAGTGGACCTTGGAGAGCGCGTGCTCCACCAGCAAGACGGACAGGTTGGCGCCATCGATGTGCAGCCAGCCAATGAAGTTGCCGGCCTTGTCCATGCTCTCTACCTCCACCTCTACCTGGGGAACAGAGAAAGGGGGTGTCAGCCTGCAGGGGCAGGACCTGGGCAGCTGCCAGGGTGGTCACGCCACACGATAGGAGTGCATTAGGCACAAGAGCAAGAGCTTATTGGAGCTCCAGCACTGCTGACCCTCTTAGAACCCTTCACTTCAGTTCTGTAGGTGGGACCTATGCATTCTAGCCTCTTGCACCTCAGAATCATCCTTACAGATACGTCACTGACCAAGCAACTTCAAAACTCCTTTCTCGCATCTTTTGGCTGACAGCTACTAGGGTAAACTCGGCTCCCCTCAGCTTAAGCAAGGGAGTGTGCGTTAGCCATGTGCGTGTGTGAGTGCAGCCTGGGGATCGGGAGTGAGATAAGCAGCAGACATAGCTCCGGGAACATCCCACTCTTCCTTAGCGCCCACCCACCCCCAGCTCTTCTAGGAAGACAGGCAGGCCCTGGGGAAGCAAGATAATCCCTGGGGAGAGGGGTGCACAGCTGAAGGAATTACTGTTTAATAAAGGTAATGAAAATGGCTAGATGAAAGCCAGGCAAGGAGAGGAGGGAAGGGGGCAGGTGGGCAGAAGGATGAGAATGAGAATCTTGCTAACACAGGAGGGCATTGTGGGGTGACCGCAGCAGGGGGCTGCTCCTGATAGGGAGAACTAGAAGGGCATAGTCACTACCATCAGCCCAGTCTGTGGGGCCTTATGCTATGGCTGAATGTCAGAACCCCCAGGGACCCCTGCACAGCTCAGGGGCGTCTGAGCCTCCTCCACTGAGGGCCTCCCCAAGACCCAGAACCCCAGACACAGTACTGACTCTGCTCCTCCAAGAGGGTGGTCCTGATGCCATGGCCCTTGTGGGAGCTGACCTGCCCCCACCTCATGAAGGCAACAGCCCAGGGTGAATTCCTTCTTTGATTCTCTCCCAACCTCCTTCTTTTTCTGTTGAAAGGGGCTTGTAAAAGCCTTTGCTGCCAAATATGAAAACTTGTATTAATTTAAACAGCTTCAAGCTCGATTAAACAATAAAATGAATGTCTAAATACCTGGGAATTCTCTGAAGCCTGGGCTGGAGTCAGCAGCACAGCCCTGGGCAGAGGGTTAGAGGGGGGAGGAGAGGGAGGAGAGCAGGGAGAGATGTGGGGGACAGGACACCCTGTAAGTAGACAGAAGTGACTTGGGCATGCATAAGAAAGGCAATGGGGAGAAGAAGGGGCAGGACCAGGAAGGAAGGACCATGGCTTCTCCCTCTTCTTGAACAACTTCTTCCTACTTAAGGCTTACGGTTAACCCTTCAAGTGGAAATGCAAGTTCAATGATGCCCGAGGTTGGGGTCTGGCCCAGAAGCAGATATGAAGTTTATTAGAGCCAGAAAAAAAAAAGATACTATATAGATCCATTCCAAGTTGACTCTGTAGGTGGATAGGTAGGTTCCCTATTCCTGGACCTCTGGTCTTTCACCATGTTAGTAGCCAAGTGTCCTTTTCCTAAAACTGAGGACGCTGCCCCTGCCTGAGCACACAGCCTCCTTCCAGTTCTGAGAAGCCTGTGGTGGGCCAATGTGGTTGTGACAAGTCTGATGGCCTTGGTATCATTCCTCTTGGCATCTGATTGCTAGAATGGAGGCAAGAACCCCAGAGACGAGCTGATGAAATGCCCGGGCAGATACAATCCCTCTCATCCTATAAGGTGCCCACACTTAGACATCACTCCACATAGCAACCCCCAAATTCACACCTCACCTCTGATGCTGCAAACCAGAGGCCGATCTCTCAAAGGCTCACACTAGTAAGAGACCCCAGCGACTAGTAGCTACTCCTGGGGTCAACACTGCCAACTCTCTTGACTGACTCCACCCTTACCAGCCTCTCCCTGCCTACAATCGATATGCTAACTTAGGTCTGACAAGTCCCTGGGCCCAGCCAGACACAGAGGAAAGAAATCTCTAGCCTTGGGCATGTCCTCTCACTGAATCCATCTTGGGTTATTGAGGGAGATAAAATGGTAGCCTGTGGGTCTCTGCTTCCCCTTTTATTATGGCGGCTTCAACCAAGGTAATTTCTCAAGCAAAGGCACTCAGAGGAAGGTGGGCTGGGCTCAGTGGAGGGGCGGGGCTCCTCCCAAGTCTCTTGACTTGTGACCATTCTAGCACAAGGCTGTGTCTATCCTTCTGGACACAAAGAATTCAATCTGAAGACCAAAGTCTTCATCCTTCTCTAGCTCTGGGAGAGTTCCATGGGGAGCAAGCAGAGGGTTAAGCACGGTGGTCCTAGGTTGGTATAGCTGTTCACTGTTTATCATGTTTCTCTTAGATTGACTGCTAGGAATTTGTAGCTTGACTACAACACTTCATGGGCCAATGTCTGTATATGCTCTATTTTTCTGATCAACTTTTAGACTCAGGTTTTTTATATCTTCTCTTAAAAAAACTACATATAAACACACATAGATACTGAGACACACAGATACAGTTGATCCTGATTACTTGTGGTACTAATGTTCTACGTTGTCGCCATGAACACTGAATTAGCAAGTCCTGAACCACTGCTCCCAGGGGAAATGCAGGATTAGATTCGTGCAAGACTCTCATCACATTTCCATCAACTTACCGATACATAACCTTCTTCTGTGCATGCTTCTGTTTAAAGACACCTTATTTAATATATGCTGATGATTCACTAACATTGAACTCACAGCCAATAGACTGTAACTCATGCCTGAATAAAGTTTATCTAACACATGCATTTTCTCCTTAAGGCATGTCACAGCCTTCTTGCACTTAGGAACACTAGACAGCACTTCGGCACTCTGCTTGGAGGCCACTTTAAGCTAGAAAATCACCAAGAGAAAGCACACACACAAAAAGGAAAAATGTAGCACCAGGACACTACGAGAAGGACACCTGTTTATGGTGTGAGTGCTGAAACAAGAAAGCAGTGCAGCACTTTTTTCAGCCTCGGGTGGGAAATGTGCTCACCAGCAGACACAATATTTTCACTACGGTGCACATCCACACTGATCAAACAGTCCCATGGGGCGCCTCGGTGGCTCAGTCGGTTGAGCATCCGACTTTGGCTCAGATCTGGATCTCACGGTTTGTGAGTTTGAGCCCAGCATCGGGCTCGGTGCTGACAGCTCAGAGCCTGGAGCCTGCTTCAGATTCTGTGTCTCCTCTCTTGGTCCCTCCTCCACTTGTGTTCCTTTTCTCTCTTTCACAAATAAATAAAACATTAAAAAAATTTTTAAAAGAAGGCCCATGAGCACTGATTTTGGGTTACAAATAAGTTTTAGCAAGTGGATTTGCAAAAATGGGATCACACAGAATGAGGATTGACTATCTGGAGATACATGGAAAGCTTTTTCCTACAAGTTTGTTTCAAACTGAAGACAGGAGTTAGGGGAGGCTCATTCTTGTCAAATATATAGGAAACCTCTTCTGGTTTCTTTCTGGCTATTATAATCCAGTGTGTAACCCGGGGAGTGCTATACAATATTGTTACTTGTCCCTCCAAGCGTCTTGTGGAGTGTTTCAGAGAGAGAGTTGGACTCAACAGCTTCCCTTGGGAGGCCTCAGATATCGAGAATTCAAGCCTTGGGTGACGACCTTGGGCTGCCACCTTGTGTGTGGGCATTTGGTGTGTACACACGTGAGCTGATATGGCCTTTAGGGTACCACAGAATGTGTGTGCACACGGACACAAGCAGTGTCAGCAGGGGACAGAAGGAAGCTCTTCTCTTCATTCCCCTCCCCAATGCTCATATTGAAGCTAAGACCTAGGAAAACAGAGCTGAGGGAAGGAGGAGGCCTCCCAAGACATCATGAAGGGGCCATGGCATTCCCCTGAGGAAGCGGCCGGGCGAGGAGGAGGGAGCAGGCAGCCCAGATGCATGAAGGTCCGACCTGCTCATCAGGCATTGAAGGACATCGGGCCTCATTGTGCAGCCCTGCTGGTCTGGTCATCTGCCAGTGTCTCTTGCCCCGTGCTTGTGATGCCAACAGAGCGGGTGGGAATCTTTGGTCCGAACTAGGTAGGCCCTGTGAGCTGAGTTCCTCTAGCTTTGACACCACCTTCCTACGAAGGCTTCCCTAACCCATCCTCAAGTGAACCACCCTGTGAACACATATAGGCTCACCCAGCCTTTGGCATTTAGAGGGCAGTGTATGGCACAGCAGTTAGGAGCATAGGTGGCCCCAGGCTGCCTCAGTTCAAATCCACCTCCCGCCGACATGGCCTTTGGCAAGTCACTTACCTTCTCTGTGTCTCTGTTTACCGTAAAATTGGCATTGCAATATTATCTATCTCAAAGGATTTGTTATCATTAAATGAGCTAATATATACTAAGCATGTAGAAGAGTATAAACATATAAATGCTTCATCGTCATCAACTTTTTACTTCATGGTCGGGGCAGTTATTTCCAAATGTCTTTATTTCTTCAACTAGATTGTTAGCTCCAAAGGGGAACAAAGCTCGTTCTCCACTTTGAAGCTTCCCCAGAGCTGGGTGTACCGACTGGCCGATGAGGTGACAGGAAGAGCATGGATCATGGAGTCAGACAAACTTGGGTTCAAATACCAGCTGCGGCTGGGAATTTTTGGGAAGTCACAAGCTCTCCTCCCCTAGCCAGTATTCTTCTCCGTAAAAAGAGAAGCGGATCCTATGTATTAAAGGAGGTAACATAATACTGCTTCCTCTTCCTTCAACTAATATGGGCGAGCAGCAACTCTGTTCAGGCTGAGCTCCATCTTTTCCTGCACCCAGGGGGCCTCATGCAAAATACAGAGTGGAGGGAAGTCAAGTGTGGGCTGATGGGAAGAGCTAAAGTGACTGTCCTCATACCCAGCTGAATGAGAAGGTGCCTTTCTGTTCAGTGGGGGGGAGGGTGGAAGGGGTGGTGTTTCTCCGCCACAGGGCCAAGGGGAGGAGATACGGCCCAGCCAGCCGTGCCCAGTGGGAGAGCAGCTAGGCACACTGGACCGTCCGTGGGCTGAGGCAACCAGCGGGGCCCTGCTGCCTCACAGTGGGACACATCCTCTTGCTCCCAAGCACATTAATGTGCCACTAATGAAATTGTTCTGGCTTATTTACCAAATTAATACAAACGGCACAGGCTGTTAATTTGCATGTCTCCTAATTACCAAGGAAGAGCTTCCGTGCCCAGGCAGCACATGCACCACAGTGCCCACCCAGCCGGGCTGTGGTCTCACCCTTCCCAGCTGTGGGTGCGTGAGGAAGGGGAGGAGGGCAAGGAGGAAAGGGGAGAGCTGGAGCGGCTCCTAGCTCACTCTCCATGGCTGGGAACAAATGAGGAGAGAAGGTGTGGTGGCCATGAATTTGTTTCATTGCCTAGAGTCCTTTCCTTAGTGGCTGGAGGGCCTTGGCCCCCAGAAATATACTCGGTTCCTGTCCTACTCCCTCTTCCAAACTGTCCCTCCTTTCCCTTGTCTGGATTCTGTCCAGCTTAACTAAGGAACTACTCCATCAGCCAGGCAGTGGGGTCTGAGTCATCCTTCTCTCTAGGCAGTGTGGCACATCTTGCACCTGGGGTGCAGTGCAGGGCTAGAACGGAGCAGGGGGTCACAGGGAAGGAGGTAAAAGCCACACAGCGGCTGAGGGTCTTATGGATAGTACTCCTGTCTCTCAACTTGTTCTGGTCCTTCCCAGCCAATAAGCCTTCAGATTCTGAAGCCTTGTGTAAAGTGTGTGTGTGTGTGTGTGTGTGTGTGTGTGAGAGAGAGAGAGAGAGAGAGAGAGAGAGAGGGAGTGAGTTCAGTTAAGAGCTCACCATAAGACCACAGAGGACATTCCGACTGCCCTGGGGGTTCACTAGCTGTCCTACCTCTCCTGCTCCAGAAGCTATATTGGATGCCTACTGGTTTCAAGGCCAGGGCAACGCTGAAGAGACGCAGGTCCTCCTGCAGCTTCCCTAGGGTCTTGGTGAGGTTTGGGCCAGGGGAAGGAGAAGGCACTGGAGGCTGCCTCCACTGAACGGCAAGCTTGAACAAGGCAGTTAGGGGCACTCTGCGCAGAATAACTTCAAAGTGTTGAACAGAGGAGGATATACAGCATGGGGCTGCACGCTCCCCAGTGACTCAGGGCCACCAACACACGTGTGGCACAGAAGGGATCTACTGGCAGGGGGAGGGCAGGGAGGCCCCATACTTATGTGCCCACCTTCCTTTTTTGTGTCAAGAGAATAGAAGAAAGGTACGGACTCCCCAAAGTGCACTGGCCCCTCCCCTATGCCCAGTGCCCAAGTGCAGGAGATGACTGCTCCTTATCCTGCCTCTTAGGCTGGGAGGCTGTGGAATGCCTGGAAAACAGTGGGGGGATGCTCTCTGCCCCAGGGAAGGTGGGGCACCTCCCGCAGGACAGGCAAAGCCAGGTAGACCAGAGCAGCAGCACAGGAGACCCCCGTCCTGGGGCCCCTGGAAATGAAGACTGCCTGCGCAGGTGTGGGGGGGGGTGGAGGTCATACGGGCTGCAAGTTCCTACAGAAGGCAGACAGCAGACTGCTCAGGGCTGCTCTGGGGAGGTGACATCAGGGGCCCTAATGACAGGCAGAAGCCTCTATCCTTTCCACATGCTCTCTGGCCATAGGCCTGCTTTGAACACCCCCAAAGCCATCAGCAACAAGTATGGGAAAAAGCCCAGAACCGGGAACACGGTAGGAAAGACGATCGGATGAGAAGGCACTGAGGAACGCAGAATAAGCCTTGGACTGGCACTGTGATCTGGGCTGGGTGGTGGGGGGTCACATCCCCTCCAGGCTCAGTCTCCTCACACACAAACGAGAGCAGAACCAGGGTTCAGGGTGCTCTCAGCTGTGAACTAGCTGAGGTGACAGTCGGGGCTGGCTGGTGGCCCTGGCGGTGTACCGGTATGCCTGGGGGCTGAGGATAGAGAAAGGCAAGCAGAGAAGCCCCCTGCGAACCCCCAGGCCCCACAGGAAAACTTGCAGAGAGGGATAAAGGGCACTCCAGCCTCTTCCGAAGTCACGCTTCCCATCAGAGCTTTCTGCCCGAATGGGACAGTGATTCAGAGCAACCAGACGGCACGGGAGACGCCTTGCCTGTTGCCCAGAGGCAGCCACGTCACTGCAGAGCCGGGTTCCCTACCATCACTGACGCTGCACGAAGGCTGTAACGTGCTGCCACAGCTAGAGCTGTGAACTTGAAGCGACACCTCACCTTAATATAGTAGCAGCTTAACACGGCCAACATGTGCCCTCCACTCACAGGCGTGCGCAGACACACCAACGTCTCTCCGAGACAATGAACATTAACACAATGCAATTAATAATGTAACGCTCTGGGAGCTGGAGAGGCAGTGCCCATGCAATGCCTCCCGGGTCTCATTACCGGCAGCTGCCGGCAGGGAGTGGGCAGAGGAGAGGCAGGCATTGGTACCAATCTTCCCCATGCTGGAGAAGCAGGGCTCTGGTCCCCAGCAGCGCCCCTGCTCTTAACCCTTCAGCACCTCCAGATCAGATGACTCTTTCCAGTCCAACCCACAGTGCCAACTGTTCTCCAGAAAACCTCCTTCTGACATCCGTGCGCTGGCCCAAGCCAAAGCCCTAGGAATGCCTGGAAATCAGGCCTGAGTTGGCACAGTGGCAAGAGGGGCCAAGAAGCTCCTGGAAACTGATGGAAGGCCTGAGCGCAGAAAAACATGGCTCAGCTAGAAGCTCAGGGCTTCTTCGTCCCTCTTCTAGAATACCTCAGGAATGAGGGGTAGGATGACAGGGGTAGGGGCGAGGGGGGAGGGCGGGGTAGCTCCTGGTCCTGCCTGAGGCAGAGAGGCAGCAGCCAAAGTGATCAGCATCGTCTGAGTCTGCCGGGAAATGCAAACCTGCTGACTCCAGGCCTTTGCAGGCGGTAACACAGTTTATAAACTGACGCAATCTGTTCCTTTGGTGCAGACAATGAGGAAAGTAGATTGTTCATCTTCCCAGGAAAACCCAGGGCTAAAGGCTGGAAGGAGATTTAACTCTCTCTTCTCTGAGATTCATGTAGGAAATGAGCCGAATCAGGAGGCCCTTATTCTGCACCCCTGTCCGGGGCACCACTGGTAGCACCCTTTCCTACAGGTTCCCTGAGCCCGAGCCAAGCTTTGGAATTCTTTCAGACCACGGGGCACACACTTGAGCAGCCCAGCTCCTCTCATGCTCCTTGGCTGAGCATGCACCAGCCCAAAAGAGCAGTGAAGACAAGACTGCTTTTCATCAGGTGCCTCCAGATTGCATTCTCTAGCCCAAACCTTGGCATGGGCCACGGACACAGCCACGGCGGCGTTCTCCCAAGCCCAGCCAGAGTACCTCTGGCTGTACTCAAACCCTGTGGGGACCGAGCTGGTGGCGAGATGGTTGGCCTCTTGTCAGGGCAAATCAGTGTGTGTATGACATGGAATAACTACATGTGGTTATTGAATGTCTCACCTTGTCTGAAAGTAATTGAACATTGTTCAATTAGGTCAAGTTCAAATGCCAGGTCCCCCTTTGTGACAATCTGTATCTCCTTGATCACAAGGCCCACTCTGGGACAGGTGCACTCTCCTTTGCTGACCCCAACTCCCTGGCTTCTTTACCTGAACTGCTGTGGGTTTCTATGGGGACCCACATTTTGGCTTTAAAAAGCCCTTATGTTGTCATTCATAATTACTTCTTTCCTTTCCACCCTGGAGAAAAAGAAAGAAACCTAGCTCTAGATCACATCCTCTCTGGCTTTCTCGGGCACCTACCAGTCACCTCTCATCTACTATCACCATTCCAATCCCCTTCCCCATCCACCTCTCTGCTATGAATATCTTGCCCATCCTAGAAAACCTTGCCTTGACAATAATATCCCACCCAGTCAACCTGTATCTCCTCACCTGGAGTATTTTCCTCACCTCTCCTTTCCGTCCCCATCCATGGCGATGGCTTGCCACCATCAATACTGCAACGGAACTACGACCTCTAAGTTGCACAAGACCTCTCAACTGTCATTTTAACAAATTCTCACATTTCATCAGTTCTGACTGTCTGAATGATCTAACCAAGCGAAGAACCCCTCTTCCATTTAAAACATTTTTTATAGGCCTCTGCGATTGCCAATCATGGCTTCTTCTCCCTGCTCTTAGTTAGTTTCAATTATGATTTTTTCCCAACAAGCCCCTTGAATATGGATACTCCTCAGGGGGCATCTGTTTCTCACTGCTCTCAGAGTTATAGGATGCAATGACTTTTATTTCCAGTCCAGACCTCTCTTCAGAATTCAACTCCAACGTGACAAATTTCAAACGCAATGAGTCTAATTCTGACTCTACCATTGTCACCGTGAAACCTGTTCCTCCACCTGCATTTCCTATCCCAATCAGTAGCATGAGAAGCTTGGGACTCACCCGTGGCTACCTTATCTTCACAATCAATCTCCAGGTCACTGTCCCTCTACTTCATAAATGTCTCTTGAATTCTTCCCCTCTTCTTTATCCTTACTGCCACTCCTCGGGTTTAGGTCCTACCTTTGGGGAATAGTCCCCTTCACTGGTACCCCTGCCACCAGTGTCCCTAATGGCCCTCCACAATGCTGCAGCGAGGCTATCACAGGCTGTGCAGCACGATGGTTAGAGACAGGCTGCGGAGCCAGACCACCTGGAGTCACACCTTGCTCACCTGCTTACTGTGAGACCTTAAGTGAGTTATTTAACCTCTCTGGTTATAGGGTTTCCTGTTGGTCAAATGGACATAATAATGGAGCCTACTTTAAAGGCTTTTTATTAAAAAAGTTTTAAATATTTTTATTTATTTTTGAGAGAGAGAGACAGACAGACAGACAGCGTGAGCAGGGGAGGGTCAGAGAGAGAAGGAGTCACAAGATCTTAAGACAGGCTCCAGGCTCTGAGCTAGCGGTCGGCACAGAGCCTGACGCGGGGCTCGAACCCAAAAACCGTGAGATCATGACCTGAGCTGAAGTCGGACGCTTAACCAACTAAGCCACCCAAGGGCCCCCAAAGGCTTTTTATTAAAGAATAAATACACTGATTCTAGTTAAATACTCAAGAAGAGTTTGGTAGATAGTACGTGCATAGTAACTGTGCACTTACTGTGTGTTTTGGTTACTTAACCAAAAAATTCAAACCTGATCCCTTCTGCTGCTGCTGAAACCCTTCCCTGCGCTCTACTGAGGTTCAAATTCCTGGGCACAGCAGAGTATAAGCTTCTTATGACTGGGTTCGTACTAGTCTCACCTTCTACCATCCTGGCCCTCATTACTTTGCTCTGGTCATGCCAAACTAACACCAGATCCACAAACATGAGGCATCATTTCAGGCCTCTGTACACACTACTCCCTGTGGCTAGAATGCTCCTATTCCTGCACCTGTGAACTCCTAGCCAACCCATTAAGATTCTGCACAGGTGGGATTTCACTCAAACTTTTCCATTATTTACTTAGTAATGCTTTTTCCCCACATACCACTATTAGTTACAGTATCATAATGGGCACTTATTAATGGTGTCTGGCTACTGGCACACAGTAGGCATGCAGGAGGCAGATGATGAAAGGTAAAAGGTCTTAGCTTCTCCAGATCATTGGCAGTCAATTTGAAAAAGGAAAGTTCCTGGGACAGAAAACTTTGGGGAAATCCAGTGACACTGAACCAGTCGGAGAAGTCCTGTTTTGAGAACCTTGCTAAGGTGACATGGATGTCCCACAGCTGGCCCTGTTGAGCAGGTCTGCTCTCAGGAGCCCAGAGGGGCCGAAACTGGCTCTTGGTCAGCGCAGCTAGCACTGATGACTCAGAGGCTCCCAAACGTCATGAGCAGAAGGGGCTGTTTCGCACTTGGCTTTGCCTGTACTGAATATAACTGGAGCGAGGATGGATTCCTCTATTTATCCAGGCATGAACACAGGCAGCAGCTGTGTATGCCTCCCTCTGGTCTCCTACACATCCACCACTCCTGGCCACCATCCCTTAGCAAGGAAGGGGTGAAGAGCAAGAGCAGACATGAGACTGCCAGTGGAAGAGCTGAGGACAGGACAGGACCCCAGACCCTGTCTGCTAAGTCCTCCAAGCCAGGGGGCAGACGTCCTGGTTAGACCTCGGTCACCTGAGGGAACTTCCATTCGAGCACAGGGCTGAGAAAGCCTCAAGCTACAAGTCACTTGTCAGTGTGGGCAGGTCTCAGGTCCTTCTAGGAGAATAGGGAAATCTTTGTGGAAAGGCCACTGATGTTGGGTTTAAGGGAATCTGGGGCTAGCTAGGACGAGCTCAGCCATTTCAGCGTTCTCAGAGCTGGGCTGTGGCAATGGGGGCCACTCAAAAGTTATCAGGCTGTGGCAGGGATTCCCTATGCTAGTATAAAGGGGACACAGAGCTCCTTCTCTGTCATTATCACCTGGTCTCTTGGAGTGGGTACATGGACACCAGTCCCTCTTGCAGGCCACAGAAAGGCACGAGAAAAGGACATGGAACAGATAAAAAGCCTACACTTGCAGCTAGGAACCAGGCAATTTCTTTTCCGCTGTCCCTGTGTTCATCCGTATCCTTCCTTAGAATCTAGCTGCCTTCACGTGCCAGCAGGAAGCTGGGCCTGGGGCAGAATGTGCCACACCACCCAGGGCAGGCACCCCTTTCTGATTCACAGGAAGGCAAAGTGGTAGGGCCGGCAGAAGCCCTGGGATCCACACCCTCAGACAGGCCACAGAGAAAGCCCTCTGCTCCCCTCTCCCCACACTCAGGGGCTGCTCTCTTAGGCCCAGTGGAGAAGAAATCTGGGCCTCTTCACGGACTCTGCCTGTGTTTCATGCATGCTCCCAAAGTCTGGCTCAAACCTATTTCAACAGTAAGGATAACAAAAAAATCCTTCAGATGATAGTCTTCCTGTTCTAGCAATGCCAGTGGGCGAGGGCTGTTGTGTGCTCACCCCCCTGTCACGTGGGCAAACTGGGTCCCTGCTATTATGACCTGGAGGGCCTGTGATCTCTGTGGCCTCTCTGCAGTAGAGAGAAAGGCCTGTGGGTAAAAGCCACCATTATATGGTCTGAGCACATATAGCCCAGACTGGGATTAGTGTAGCACGCCAGAAGCGTATTGGCCTGATCAATGACTCTGGTCCCGGCCCCTGCTCTCTTCCGGGGGTTGAGGCTGGGCTTCCTTACTGCCCATATTTTACTGCTAATGACAAGGAAGCTATGTCGCTGCTTGTACTGACTGAGTAGAGCTCTGAGGCACCGTAAGTGCCCCCAATCCTCTCTGTGGTCTGCAGCTGGCACGGGCCACCTCTGCCCAGAAAGAGACCAGGAGCAACGGGCGTGGGCCGGCATGGGCGTGCTGACTCCACTGCTTCTCTGCGCTGAGACTCTATCCCCTCTTCCGTGTCTTTCCCCCAGTCCCCGGGCCAGGGGCTCCT
>NC_043701.1:23394664-23398327 GCF_006229205.1 Suricata suricatta
CTGAGTAGAGCTCTGAGGCACCGTAAGTGCCCCCAATCCTCTCTGTGGTCTGCAGCTGGCACGGGCCACCTCTGCCCAGAAAGAGACCAGGAGCAACGGGCGTGGGCCGGCATGGGCGTGCTGACTCCACTGCTTCTCTGCGCTGAGACTCTATCCCCTCTTCCGTGTCTTTCCCCCAGTCCCCGGGCCAGGGGCTCCTCATGCTTTGGGCTTTGTAGTTACCTCCTGAAAGTACCCAAAGCCACTGGAGTGACAGCAGAAGTGAGAGAGGGAAAAGTATTAGTGGCAGGAAAGAACTTGGGATGGGTCAGCAGCTTAGCTGTTGACATGACTCTGCCCAACCTCTTGACAGGAGTCAAAGTGCCAATTAATCACAATTATTTCTCTCTCTCCCATTTCAACCAAATGTCCCAAATAAAACTCAGCTTAAATGAGGTCCCAGGCGCTAATGGGTGGCCCCTCAACCCTACTGTTTGCTCTGGTGGATCTGGCCCTGCTATCTTGTGTTCCTTCAAATGGGGTCAGGGTGGCCTCGCTTGCCCTGCTCCACCCCCTAGTTTGGTTACACTAAGCAGAATTCCACTGACACCTGCTCTCTGCTCCATGTGGGGAGGGCTCCCAACGTAGGTGTGTTCTGTGATGGAGACACGAAGTGAAGATGCTCAGCACCTTTGGCTAAGATTCCTGGAAGTCACCATTAAGTTTTTAAGACAATTCCTTTGATTTTGCAGGAAGCGTAGTGACTCTAACCCTTTCCTAAGCCTAGGTACCTGCTCGAGGCTCTTCTGACAGAAGACAGTGTGGCTGCAGCCGCTGCTGTCAATGCAGTTCTATCCGCTGTAGACTTTCTGCCAGTCAGTGTCCTCGGGAAACAGCTTTGAGACTCCTGCCTCCTGGGATTCTCGATGTAAAGATTATTTAACCAATTTGATTTCTTTTAGTGCTATTTGAAGATGCTCTCAATTGCCCACTTCTCCTGAGCTGCTGCCTGGATCCAGTGGGCAGGAAAACGGACAGTGTGAAGGTCAAGAGCAGCAAATTTAAAAAAAAAAAGGAAAGAAAGAAAAAAAAAAGGAAAGGCCAGCATCGTCCTCCATCTTAGGCAGGTAGTAAGAGGGATGCCGTAGGGAGCAGGGAAAGAAAAAGAAGGGTTATGAGGAGAGATTCTCAGGACTGTGCATCTTCTCCAAGTACACCATACTCCCCTCCTCACCAACTTCATTTCCTCTAACGCAGACCCCTGCTCTGGCTCAGCTGATCTGCTTGCTGAGGGAGATGCCCAACCCCCTCCTGTAGCCTGGCTGGTCCCTGAGGCCACGATCCTGCATCTCAGCTGGAAAAGCCAGACACGCAGAGGCCCCTGTACTGCCAAGGGAGGAGCAGAGGTGCAGAGCACAGTCAGAGAGATGTCTGGTCATTTACCAGTAAGGGCATGCTAACTGCTGGAAGTTTCTGCTCACGAGTGCTGAGAGAGAAAAAGTGTGAAGATGTTCCTAAGGGGCAACTCCTCCATACCACTTACATCTTCCAGGAAGCCTTCCCTGATTCACTCTTCCTAACAATTCCACCTTTAGTGCTCATGTTACGTCCTGAATCACTAGATTGCTCTTGTGAATCCATGAGCTTTTACATTATGTCCTACAAGTGAGGTTGCTGCCAGTTTCTTTAGAAACCCACACCTAGTCCCCATGTCGTTGCCCAAGCATCAGGATTCTAGGCAGTGCTGGATGGAGAGGGTTAATGGGCAACTGTGCTTGGCAGCGCTCTTTTGTTTCTGGGCAACACCTACATGGCTATGTTCCTGGTTGCTGACCAGAGCTCCCCTAACAAAGACAGCTCCCAGGCCAGGCAAGTAGTGAAAAGTGCAGGTTACAGTTCTAATAGAGAGCAATGTACCCTGCAAGGAGAGATCAGTGTGGCTCAGCCTTGCATCTCTGGAAAGATACAGCAGGGCTGGAGAAGGACCAGGGATGCCCAGTTGAGCTGATTAAAGAGAAGAGGACATCCAAAAATGATTAGGATTCTTCAAAATGGAAAGACAGATGTTAAAGGAACTGCAATGTATAAAAATCATTAAGGATGTGTAAAGAGACCTAGGACTTATTGTAACCAACCAACCGAGAAATAGCTATTTGGCATCTCCTAAGTAGAAAAGCACTGCATTAGGCATTGCAATAGATGCAAACGGAGAAACAGTAACTTCTGTCTTCAAAGAGCTTCAGTTGAGAAGACACAATGAAGCCACCTTATGTCAACTAGTGACAAAATGCCATGTATAAAACCCATGACCACTGAGTGGTAGCACAGACAGCAGAGATACCTCAGGGAGGGCCCGGGCAGGACATCACAGGTGGAGCCGGGCACACATGCTCTAGCATGTGCAATGACCTGGATCACGCTTAGGGAATAATGCATGGATAGCAGGTTAAAAGCAGGAATGAGGTAGAATTTCAGGACCAAAAGGGATGCCACGGTCAGTGGAGGTACAAGCAGATTCTGAGGGAGAGGGAAGGTGATGGAGACAACAGAGGCCAGGAAGAGATGCAATTTGCTCAGAAGAAGAGCTCAAGAGGGTGACCTTGAGGGATAGGGTGATGGGATGGGTCAGAGCAGCCCCTTCTAATATAGACCTGGGACAGATGGATTGGGGATGGTTCTGTTCGTTCTTAGGAAGGCAGGAGAGGAAGGATAGGAACCTAAACAAGATGCATGAAAGTCCTGGTACAGTGACAATCCTTGGGAGGCAGCAATGAGAAGAAATAAACAAGTGTAGTGTCGCTGATCAATGGATCATGCTGGCTGGAGTTGGAAAACAAAGAGGGGAGGAGACAAGGGAGTTAGAAAGAAAAGCCTTCACTGGGATGGGTACCTTAGCATGACTTTCACTTGTCCCCTGCATAACAGGCAAGGTACTTTGTGTCAGGGCCTACCTTCGTCTGCCTGTCTCCATTTCGACATTTCCTCCTGATTTGGGGCACTTCATCCATTGGCAGAACTGCACGATGGGTACTCTGAACTTGGCCTCTACTGTTTACAGTAACCTGGGCGAGTTATTTTAAGCCTGTGCTTCAGATTCAAAGTTTAACATGGGAGCAGTGAAACTGAATACCTCTCTCCTAAGGAAAATGTGAGGCTTAAATGAGTTCTTATACATGAAGCTCTCAGAAGAATGTCTGGTAGACAATGTTGGTGTTTTTCTTGGGGTAAGCATAGATGGTGAGACTAGAAACATATTTTGAGTGCACCTCGGTCACAGGGTGACCAAACTCTGGTTCCCTCAGGGAGAAATCACAGGCCTTTGGCTAATATACAGATGATACAGTCTTCCTGTTCCTGCAGTGCCAGTGGGCAAGGGCTGTTGTGTGCTCACCCCCCTGTCACGTGGGCAAACTGGGTCCCTGCTATTATGACCTGGAGGGCCTGTGATCTCTGTGACCTCTCCACAGTAGAGAGAAAGGCCTGTGGGTAAAAGCCACCATTATATGGTCTGAGCACATATAGCCCAGACTGGGATTAGTGTAGCACGCCAGAAGCGTATTGGCCTGATCAATGACTCTGGTCCCGGCCCCTGCTCTCTTCCGGGGGTTGAGGCTGGGCTTCCTTACTGCCCATATTTTACTGCTAATGACAAGGAAGCTATGTCGCTGCTTGTACTGCCTGAGT
>NC_043701.1:23398427-23423685 GCF_006229205.1 Suricata suricatta
GGTAAAAGCCACCATTATATGGTCTGAGCACATATAGCCCAGACTGGGATTAGTGTAGCACGCCAGAAGCGTATTGGCCTGATCAATGACTCTGGTCCCGGCCCCTGCTCTCTTCCGGGGGTTGAGGCTGGGCTTCCTTACTGCCCATATTTTACTGCTAATGACAAGGAAGCTATGTCGCTGCTTGTACTGCCTGAGTGGAGCTCTGAGGCACCGTAAGTGCCCCCAATCCTCTCTGTGGTCTGCAGCTGGCACGGGCCACCTCTGCCCAGAAAGAGACCAGGAGCGATGGGCGTGGGCCGGCATGGGCGTGCTGACTCCACTGCTTCTCTGCGCTGAGACTCTATCCCCTCTTCTGTGTCTTTCCCCCAGTCCCCGGGCCAGGGGCTCCTCATGCTTTGGGCTTTGTAGTTACCTCCTGAAAGTACCCAAAGCCACTGGAGTGACAGCAGAAGTGAGAGAGGGAAAAGTGTTAGTGGCAGGAAAGGAAGGAGGCAGAATAAGCTGGGTGTTCCCTAAACAGATCCTGAAATGCCATGTCACACGAGCTCTATGGCACAGACCGCCCAGTTTCCATTTTTGTCTTCATAGTAACAGGTATCCTTTTAGTCCAGGCATTGGTGTGGCCAGCTAAAAGACTGTCCCTCTCTCATTGGTCACACCATTGAAATTTAGCTGATATTTCTGAGTGGGACTTCTGAGAGCATTTGCCATTACTGGGGCTTTCCCCTTTTCTTTTGGCCTTCTAACTGGAAGGAAAGGGCGAATAAGTGGGGCCCCACAGGTTCCTTGGACCTTGAGAATGGAATCCATGCTTGCTAAGCAGGAGGAAGGGACTTGGATCTCTGTTGACACTGAGGTCACTGTACCAGTCTAGGACTGTCTATCTGTGGACTTTTGTTCATGAAAAAGAAGTAAACTTTAATCTTGTGTAAGCAACTCTTGCTTCTGAACTGCTTTTACCAATTGAATGTAATTCCAGACTGATGCATTAGTTATCTCTCTGGGGTGCATGTTCTTCTACCCTTGGTTTGGCTGATGCCTACTCACCCTTAAAAATTTGGCCTAAGTGATACTTCCTCCAGGAAATCTTTCCTGAACTCTTAGTTGTGCTCCAAGGGAATCCTGTGAGTCCCAGAGCATGCATCACCCTGTACTCGGGGTTCTTGATGACCTCTTGAGCCTGCCCTCCAACTCCTTGATGGCAGAAAACACAGCCGCATGGCACTTGACTTTGTGGTCCCAGCTCCTAGCATGGCACCTCATATACAGGTCAGTACATGTTTGTTAAATGGACTGAATGAAAAGAAAACCCAGAGGCCAATCACTGGCACTTTTCTACTGATTTGTCTTCACTTTTAAGAATGTTTGATTCAAAGAACATAAATGGAAGATAATCTCAGAGAAACAAAGCTTCTCTTCTATTACTGATCCAAACACAGCCCTTGGCATACAGTCTCGGGGCAGTGCCCTGCTCTGAGGGCCCACCACACTAGGGCTGGACCCTTCAAGCTACTGCCCTGAACACAGGTTTTGTCGGACAGCCAGGCTGTAAGATCATGAACACTCCTGGCAAGAAGGTTCCGCAGTTCCCACCGCCACATCTGAAGGGAAGACCAGTAGCTCCTCACTATAGGGAAGAGGGAAGGAAATGAACATTTACTGAGTGCCTACTGTATACCACACAATGAGTTAGGTTCTCAGACATGCATGCTGGGGAATACAGTTAATCCTCATAGCCTTTTTGTGAAGTTGTTATTTTTAGTTTCACTTTACTGGTAAGGAAACGGAGGCTCAGAGACTAAAGAATGGATCCAAGGTCATTGGTAAGTAGAGAATTTGAACATAATCCTACCTAATTTCAGGGCCTGACTCTTGTCACTACTCAGTGGGCAGAACGATTCACTGACATCCAGGAAAGTCACACTCCTAGGTTCTGGGAGTTTTCTGAAGCTCTGACCCAGGGAGTAGGAGGCCACTGGGGCCTGGGAGCAGGGGACAAAGGCATGCTGAGAAAGGCCGGGAAGTGGACCTGGGGAGAGTCATCTGTCTTCCTGCTGACCCCGGCTGCTCTCTCTTGGGCAGAGGGGTAATATGTCAGTATAAAGGAAGAAAGTCATTAAGACAGCCTTGATTCCCCTCTGCACAGATTTGCCTGAGCTTGTTTCCCCAATGACCCCACGCTGAGTACTCAAGTTAGCAGTGTTCTAGGCTCATTACCCTCTGGGACTCGCTACAGCTACTCTCCACTGGTTGCTCAGCATGAGCCCAGCCCTGGGAACTCATCACCACGTCCCTGACTGCCTGGGAGAGCCTCGGGCTGCAAGTCCTTCTCCTGGACCCGCATCGGGAGGTGGCCAGGCCGGGCAGTCCCTTGCCATGAGGCCGGGAGGTGGCAGTACGAATGCTGCGCTCGCAGACGCCCAGAGGGGCTCTAACCTCTGAAGGTCCAGGGGCTCCTTTACATCCGTGTAGTGGGAGCATCAGCCACACGGAAACAATAAGGACAAGGGAAATTGTGGTCCGATAGAGATGCCCGGCGGGAGGAATACAGGCAGTGGAGCAGCTGCCGACGAGCCACACCTGCCTGCTCCCCAGCCCTGACTGGGTCTGCCTGTTCAATCCTTTGACCAAAACAAAATCCTTTCCGGCTGCCCCATTGAAAACTAAGTTTATAATTGAAAAGCCCAGAGAATTTATTGCTGTGGAGATGAGAAAATTTAAAACTCATAACCACCCCACAGGACAATAGATCAGGCAGATATCCATCCTATTAGAATGACTCTACACTGCAGATATCCATCACATTAAACTAAATGCTTAAGAAAAGCCTTTCCCCACATCACAGAAATGCTGGATGGTTTTCTGCTCACCTTTCTGAGTACATTCATCAGCCCATTTTGTTTCCTCTGTTGAAAGCGGCCCCAGAATTACAAACTGCTGCGCAGCAGCAGAAGTTTTAAATTAAGCATTCATGGGCGTAGGTGAGCCTGGGAAATGATGGTGGGTCGGGAGGCAGGCAGGCAAGATTTAGTGCTCGCGTGTGGGGGAAAAGCTGAGGCTCATCAACAAGTCTGGATCAAGCCAGGGACGGAGGAGCCAGGAAGTCAGGGAGAAGAAAGGGCCAGGGAGGAGGAATTTAAAAGCTCTCTGGTCAAAGGGCCAGACACACTGTGTGACAAGATGAAAATTATTGAAGACTTTGAACCACTGCTAATGCCACCATCCGTGCGAGGCATAAATATCTGCCTTGCAGAACAATGTACGTGCGAGGTGGGGGCCCTGGGAGGACGGGCAGCCAGGTGCTCGGGCCTCCCTCCCCCTCCCTTTGGGCATTTGTAGATCCACGACTTCCCCTCCTGCAGCTTGTTTTGTGTTACCGGCACTTACCCCAGGTATAGGACAGCAGAGACTGCTAGAAAGGCTTGTCCTGAGGTCATCTCAGGGCAGAACTCCCTTCCTCCCTCTCCTGGTTTGCCTCAGGAGGTGAAATCCCCTATCTTACTGCCCAGAGGAGGCCCCAAGGCCTGCGGTCTACAGAGCGCTGAACAAGGACATTTGTGTACATGATGCTGGTGCTCTTACAACTGACCACTGCGTGGGGTCACTCACTCAGCCCTGGAAAAGAGGCCCGGGGGACCGCAGATGACTTACTGACAGCCGCCTTAATGGTGATCAGTGGCGCAGAGAAGAGGGGCAGCAACGGGCTCCGCTCTCTGGGGGGCTGCCCCCTGCACCATCCATTCCCATTACCTTGGTTTATTTTATTTTATTGCAGAGCAGCTCTTATGTGTGGGTAATAAAGCTCTGACTGCCGCACTCCACAGGCCTGGGGTGGGGGAGAGCTGTGCTCGCTCAAGTAGGGCAGCACTGGGCGAGGAGGCCCAGGTGGGGGGCTGATTCCCTCAGGCACAACCCCCGCCCTGGGGGAGCAATATCAAAGAACCCTTCCCAAGTCTGAAAGGCCCTTTGAGGACCAGCAGCAGCAGCGAGGGGCCACCCCGAAACTCTGGCTTCTCCTTAGTCTCCCATTCATCCAGGGTCCCCAGCCTCTGCTTACTGGTTTGACAACCCACCACCCTCCAAAACACCTCATTTTTCTCAACTGCTGTGTTCTAGCCCCTACTTCTAGGCTGACCTCTTTCCCTCACCATCCAGACATCCCACTTCTGTCTTTTGAACTATTTTGTGTTCTAGTCTTCTAGCTACTGGGGGAAAAAATATTACCTTCCAAGGTGATTGGCCTCCTGCAACATTTTTCTTTGACACCTGCGAGTCATTCAGACCCCTGATGGGAGGGCAGGCAAAGGGGAGAGAATTATCTGGCACAGCGGCTGCCAGGGGTGGCACACAGGAGAGTTCTTCACTTACGAGCCAGCAGCCTTGGGAAATTCAAGTGCTGGCGTGGCTGAGGGTTAGAGAGGGTCTTCGTGAAGGTTCAGGTACAGGCTTGTATGGGATAAAGAGGCTTTAGGGAGAGGAAAGAGAAGCAGCTAGCTGGCTTACCGCCAACACACAGGGTGACAGAGATTCTCACAGCCCCAAATGGTTTACAAACACAGAACCTTTGCCAACACTTGTCCTTGTCAATTTGAAAGCCTTAAAACCTCATAATTGCCTCTCTAATGAGACCTTCTACAGAGACCCTTTTCTACCATGGGCTGTGTCTAGAATGCCAGTCTTCTATCCCACATACCATTCAATCCGGTCAAGCCCTACTCAAAATACATCTGCAAAATGTTTCATTAAATCCAATTTATTTATGTTCTATTTTATTCCAATCAATTCAAGATAACTCTGTGTATTTATTAGACCTGTACTGTCCATATAGTAGCCACTAGCTCTAAACTGTCCCTAAAGGGTAGGGGCTGAGATTGGTATCTTTGCATCATTTTATTGGCCTTAATTCTCCTGCCCCAGGGGGCCCATCAATGTAACACTGAAATCCCAGGGGGAATGGTTTTCAGGGCACAAAGTAGGGTGGGATAGAAGAATGGCATTTGAGACACAGCCCATCGGGCCAGGCTTTGGACAAGGAGATGGATTTCGTCTGATTTCCCCTGACGGACGCGTTGTGTTCAGCAAACAGCCCGGCATGTGGCTGTCACTCTGATGCTGAGTTCTGACAGGCATCGATCAGGCTGCAGCGTGAGCATGCAGACACAGAGGCCTCGTCAACATCCCTGGCTCGGAAGACAGTTCTGTCTGGGGTGAGGATGGCGATACCCTCCTTGCTGGATGCTGCTGCAAAAGAGGCTGCACAGATGGGAAAAGGAGACAGGAGGGAGCCTCCTCAAAATGCTCATTCCTGGGTAGGAAGACAAGCTGCGACGACAGAGTCAAAAAGGGGAGGAGGGCCAGACCCACCCCTTTCAGACAGGCTGCCAGAAAGAGAAACCGTTCGGGTTCTGAGACTAGTGAACAGGGGCACTGGGCAAAGGCTGACATAAGCGGCCTGTAACCTGTGAGCCCTGACAGTGCCAGCCTTGCCCCGCTGCCACCTAACAGCTCTCCTGTGCCTGGTGCTGCCCTCAGAAAGCCCGAGGGAATTCCAGAACACCCCATGGAGAGCAAGGAGTCATCATGCTCTCCCTTGCCAGTGTGGGTGGATGTCCTCCCCCCAGCTCGGGGAGCTGATGAGCTCCTATCAAAGCACTCCACTCCAGGGGGTGCTCCATTCTACTTGAGAAAAGTCGTCAAGTTGAAACCCACCAACCTGTATTTTCCCCTACTGGTCTAAATATTGTAGTATGGAGCCATTTGGAACAAAATCTGATCCTTTCTCTTATTTACCCGGGAAATAAGACAGTTCTCTAAGCCCAAACGCCTCTCAGCTCCACGGACTGCTTTGAGAAGTACATGAGTGTGACTAGCACAGTGTTTAGTCATGGCAAGTTCACAAAAAGTGCCTGTTCCCTGCCTCCCTCTGTGAAACAACCATTCATATTATTTATGTCAGCTTTGTTCCTTCTTTCTATCTCCAGTGGTTTCCGTTACTTCTTGAACCCAGGTCCTACTCACTACACCATCCCGTCCTTTCCCAGGAATGCTATCAAGAACTCTAAAATTGCAAAGCTCCGAGCTCAACACAATGCCCAGATGTTACTTAAGGAAAGCAGAATAGTTGCCTCCTTCAATCTAATACTATTTCTGTATTAATGCAATTATTATTAGTCACTTTATACTATTGTTAGTGTACAGTCTGTAGTAAACAAAACCCCCTGGGGTCATTTTCAAGTGAACTGCTGTCAAGCTAGGTCACCTTCATCTTGTAATTGTGTAACTGATCTTTTGAACTTAAACACAGGACTTGGCATTTGTCACAACTGGTAAATTACATTTCACGTTGTAACTTGCAGCCCATCTCTCCCCATGTTTGTAAGAAATTTTGAACCTTGATTTTCTGTTCTAGCAGAACACATTATTCATCTCAAATGTGATAAGCATGCCTTCTGGGCCTCTGCCCAAGTTTTAGAAAGGGCAGCTAGACCCCGGGACAGAAACCTAAACTTGTTCTAAAGGATTTGGTGAGTGCCTTTGGAATGAAAGACCTATGGTGAGAGCCTGGGGGAAGCTCTTGAGGCAGGGCAGATCCAGAGGAGGATCTGGTCTGAATTCCACTCTCTGGAAACCCAGACCCCTCCTCCTTCATATTTGTTGGACCCCAGGCTTCCAGAAAAGTGAAGTGCCATTTACATGCACTCCCAGATGGATATGGGGTAAGAGTTTATGTTACATATGGAGACAAGGCAAAGGAGAGCTTAGAAATATCTAGGAAATGACACTCTTCCTCTGCTGGGGAGGGCTGACTTGGCTCTGTCTCCTCCCAGAGCCCCTCATCTCCGCAGCTCTGCCTATCTTCTTGGAACAATGGTTCTCTCAAGTAATTATAGAAGCTCTCTGGGGAAGGCTGGCTGGGTCACAGGTAGACGGCTGTGGGAATGCGGAGAAGGATCTTGGCAGCAGAACAGAAAGTGGATTTGAGGGGGACATGATAAATGGAAGAGGGATTTGGGCCCAAAGACCAGGGGAAAAAATGGTGTGAGGGAGGACCAAAAAAAAATCAGCTAGGAACCTGAGGCCAAAGTGAGCTCTCTTCCTAGACTGCTCTGATTGCAAAACCTCTGGACATTTCAAGGGCACATGGGACTGGCTTGGGGTCCAACTCCCCAAGTTTTATACGACAGTAAGGTCTTCCGGCTGGATGGCTGGGCGCCAGTGCTCTCTCTCCCCGACACGGCACAGTAACTGAATTGCTCAAGTCCGTGAAGGCAAAACTTAGGCTTTCTTTCCTTGGTGGGAGAGTACAGGCTCTAGGGGAGGGTGTTTGGGGAAGGGGTCAGCAGGGGAATGATGAGGTGTGGGGATTCTTTAGGACCTGCTGGGTCACACTGACACAATAGGTCGGTCTTTAAATGATATAAAAGTGGAGGTAAGATCACCAGAAAACAGTGATTTTTGCATGAATTCTTTATGTACACAGAGGTATTCAAACAAGAATTTTCCACATGCCAAGAAGAAAAAGGAGACAAAGAAAGGGTGAACTCGGTAAATATCTCCTTCTGTTAACTCTTCTTACACACACACACACATACACACAGTGTGTCCCAGCTCCTGGTTCAGCCTCCTTCTGAAAAGCAGATGGGACCGACCATATGGTACCTGAGGCCATCCCCCGAGGGCAGAGGGTGTCCCGGCTACAGAATGCAGAGCTCTCTGGGAAGCCTTTCCTGTGAGTTTACCCTGGCCCACTGGTTCTGGCCAAGCTTTCTCTGGATGAACCTATGAAATCAACTCAGAACATCTTTCCTGTTGACATCCCCACCAGAGACTCACAGCTCCCCTGACTTCACCATAGCATCCCTTCCTAAACCTAGGGCTCTCTGGTGACTATCCTGCCATAACTTTACTCACTAATTATATCCCCATTTTATAAGGAGGACCCTGAAGGTTAAAGAGGTTCAGAGCCTTGTCTAAGGCCATTCACCAGTGAGTGGCAGGGCTGGAACTGAAAAGCAGGTCTGATTCCTGAGTTCGTGCTGCTAACCATCATGCCATCCCGCTGCAAAGACATGTCGTTAATCTCAAAGCTCCTCAGGTCTTCTGGTCTCGTCCCCAAGCCGAGGGGTGGTGGGTTGTTAGAACCCGGGTGGGTCCCAGAGGAGAGAGAAGGAGGAGGGAGCCGTGGGCCCTGCGTCAGCATGACACCTAAAGAAAAAGCTGTCCTCCTTGGGAGGCCTTGAAGGAACAGGGACAACTTGGGGAAATAAGCGAGGGCTGGGGGATAAAAGCAGGGAGCAGCCGAGCCTTCTTTCTTTTACCCGGAGTGGAAAGAGGAAGCCTTCTGGGGTTCACGGCGGAGTGAGGGATCAATCACCGAGCCCTCCACCGTACTTTATATAAAAGACCTGGATGAAAAGGGAAGAATGACCAATTCTAGGGGTTGAAATGATGCTGGATTTGCTCCTGTTAGGGTAGCAAAAAAGACTGGAGAGGGAGCAGATCCTCAAGAGTGAGGTTCCGGCCCCCATTTACTCCCAGCAATGACTACAGGAGCAAGAGGTTGCCTCCAAGCTCTGAAAGGCTCTGCAGTCCTGCTTAGTTTTCCCAAATGTCCTGTTCTCTGGGAGACAGCAGGACAGACATCCACGCCACAGCTGGGATAAGGTTCTACAAAGTAGAGAGAACATTCTGCACGACTGCAAGGGCGCAGCCCTAAGCCAGTGGGGCGGGGCGTTAGGCGGCAGAGCGATGAATAGCTTCTGTGGACACAGGAAGATCTGGTACAGCAGCAGGGATGATACACAAACACTCCGCATCGCGTGAGAACTCATGCTACTCCTCTCCTGATAGCTTTCTGCTTTCTTGCCCTCAAAACAAAAACTGGTCACGGCAGCTCTGCCCCAAAGCCATGCAGTGGGCCAGGCCACCTCTGGAAGCAGCCAACACCCCTCCCTCTGTCCTTCCATTCATTCCCCGGCTGTTAACAAACAGGCTGCATGTTTCCCCAGTTCATCCCACTCTTTCCAATCAGCACTAATGGAACCACTTAGCTCAAAGACAATAACATTTGTGCTTCAAACCATTAAGAAAAGCGCTCAGTCGGGGCGTTATGCATGAGGTCTGCTTGGGGGATGGCCATACACACTCACACAAACATGCCCACAAGACACATTCAACTTGTAAACATGCACAGGACTAACAGCTCCAGGAGAAATCCTGTAAAAGTATGGTCAGGTCAGCAAGTGTCAGCCTGGATTTCTCAACAGGGTTTCCTAAATTAAAACAAAACAAAACAAAACAAAACCTCACTGCCAGCTCGAACTCAGGCCCTGGAAATTGCAGCTGTGTGCTCATCCTTCCCCAACCAAGAGCTGCTACCTCTTGTGTTCTCTGACGTCCAGAAAAGACGACGAACGCACACCTCAGATCCCACCACACTTGGCAGCCAGAACCTTGATGGGAGGAGGTAAGAGAGCAGAGCAAGAAGTGCTCACCCCTGCACTTGGGGTTTCCTTCCCACCTCCCCGTCATAAGAGGTGCCTGTAGGCAAAAAGCATTACATAAACGAGAGGTCCATGTCCTCTCTGTCAGCTTCAACACACGTCCTAGAAGGCCCCAGAAATGAGAGGAGAGGGCCCAGGAGTGCTGCTCCGCCATCTGGAGCTTGGGGAAAGTGAGGAAGAAGGGGTGAGGCAGTGACAAGTGAGGAAGGGGAAAGTAGAGCTGAGGAGGGGAAGGAAAGTGGGTCTGTGACCTCACACCAATTTCACACTGGGCAGAAGGACAGGAGTCTTAAGATAATGAGTGGAAATAGCCCCTGGGTCCTGGTCTTAGCTCTGTCATTGCTTTATGTCAGTGTGACTTTCACATTTACCACTTAACTTCTCTGGGTTTTTGTTTCCTCATGGGGCGAGAATAGATTTGAGCTTCCTTCTAGCCCTCAAACCTCAAACTCCAACCTTTGGCTCTGAACCTTGAAGTCACATGCACTGCCCCAGCCCCTCTCCTGCAGGTGCCATCTCGTGCTGGGACCGGGGCCCGGCACTGCTCTGGAGCAGTGGTCCAACTTTTGGGGCCTCTGCTCATCTAGTTCGCCTCTCTTCGAGCTTCGGAGCTCTTCTGCTTCTCCTGCCACGGGGTTCCAAGACCGACGCTTTCCCCCTCAAAGTGCCATTGTGCAACAGCAAGCCTAATCAGTTAACCCAAAGTTGCCAGATTATAGTCTGTACACTTTCAGGAGCACAGAGAAGAGATGCTCTTAGCAGGAAGACAGGCAAATGCTAGTCTGACCTTTGAAAGGGGAGAAAAGATCAGAGCAAAGAGAAGGAAAAACGATGAATTCAAGAACCCCAGGTAAGAAAGCTTAAAGTCTGTCCTGGACCAAATCCCAAAACCAATTGTTGAGATGTGGTTTGTGAGCTCTTAGAAAGCATTGATCTTGAAGAGATGACATGTGTTCAGAAACATAAGTGTGACTGACCTCATTTCCTTTGTTGGTGGGGGTCACTAGAGTCCGTAGTGAGGGTCTAGCATAAACCTGCTTTTCCAAGGGAATTGAATTATTTTAGGTGGGAGACAGGGCCTAAAACAATAACCACAGTTATCCCTCAACTCTTCTGATTAAATTAAGGAGAAAGTTTTGCTTTAGTGCTAATCTATCTTTTACAAAAAGAGGGCACACCTCAGGCTCAAGAGCCATGTAGGCAAATAGGCTTTAGCCAGAATTCGGTAACACTGTTCTGTATTCTTACTCTTTGTATTTATGTTTCAGGTTTCCTTTGATCTACGGTAAGTGACACATTTCCATTTAAGGAAGTTTTCCTTAAAATGACTAATATCAGAAATAATAAAGAGATTTAAGGAAATGTATTAAGGAAACAGTAGTCTGGGGGTACTTGGATTTGGCAGGACATAAATGGTATAAAAATACCTGAAGTTTGGGAGACACTGTTGTGAAATGAATGCAGGTAGGCAATACCAGGAAAGGAACAACTCAGTGGCATTAGGGCTCCTCACTGATTGTCCACTCAATGGTCATTTCCCCTTCTCCTTGCTGGCAACTATTATTTTTCCCTTATGACATCTGTAGGTGTTATTTTTTTTATGTCACAGACTTCTCTGGCAGGGAGGGAGGGAAATCTATGGACTCCTTCAGAGAACAGATTTTTGAATATATAAATCTATAGAATTTGGAAAGGAAGCCAATTATACCAAAAGTTATTAAAATATTTTTTAGGGGTACCTGGTGGCTCAGTCAAATAAGCATCCAACTTCAGCTCAGGTCATGAACTAACAGTCTGTGAGTTTGAGCCCTGCATCGGGCTCTGTGCTGACAGCTCAGAGTTGGGAGCCTGCTTCAGATTCTGTATCTCCCTCTCTCTCTTCCCCACCCCCACCCATACTCCGTCTCTCTCTCTCTCTCTCTCTCTCTCTCTCTCTCTCTCTCTCTCAAAAATAAATAAACATTAAAAAAAATATTTCTTAACAGCTACCAAAATCAGGATATAGTAAATACATGTGCTTTATTAACAAACTAAATAACAAGATAAACAGAATGTCTAAAAATTATAATTATCTACCTACCTACCTATTTTTTATTTTAGATAGAGTGCAAGCAGGGGAAAGTAGCAGAGGTGGGGAGAGAGAATCTCAAGCAGGCTCTAAGTCCAGGATGGAGCCTGACACGGGGCTCAATCCCACAACCCCAGGATCATGACCTGAGCAGAAATCCAGTGTTGGATGCTCAACTGACTAAGCCACTCAGGCACCCCTAAAAAATGTTAATTTCAAAGTAGTGATAAGAGTAAACAATATTTTGGAATTCCTGCTCCTACTATAATGTGATAGGAAAATATTTCTGATTTCCACTGGTGATAAAGTCATAGATACACTAGTTTTACTATGACTTGTTGCTTACGTTCATGTTCAAAGGAAATCATAAATTTGAGGTAGAGGTTAATAATAAAGATGTAATTTTTTTCCCCACCCAAATTTACCCTATGGGGGTAAACCTCAGTGGTAGAGCATTTGACTGCAAATTCATGGACCATATGAATGCCTGGCCTCAGCCAATCACCTAATGGTTTAGAAGCGTCATCCAGGCCCCTGGGTCGCTCTGGGATAAGCATCCGACCTTGACTCAGGTCATGATCTCCTAGTATGTAAGAGCCTCGCACTGGGCATAAAAAGAAGTGTCATCCAAATCTGGATAATAAAACATAAGAAGTCATGTGAAAGGCATGGGGGAGAAGGGTATTTTTTGTTTTTAAAAAGAGGAAGAATAAAATAAAAACCTGTGTTTCTCCTGCCTTTGGAGATTGGTATGTGAGCAACGCCTGGAGCTATGGCAACCATTTTGCAGTCAAGAAGGACACTTGTGGTCATGCTGACAGAATGGCACACCAGAAAAGACAGAAAGAACCAAGGTGTCCACTCTGATCTGGGGCCGCATCTCAGTTAAACCCCCTTTGGAGCTGACTTTGGGACTCACTTTTTATATAAGATAATAAATCTCCTGCCTGGATGTTCTGTTACTTGCAGCATAAACCATCTAAAGCTTAGATACCATGAGCCTTTTCCATGGTTACGTGTCTTTTTACAGCCTCCACAGCAAAACTAGGTATCTGTATCCCATAATATATCTGAGTCACAGCGCCTGCTCTGTATCCCAAGCCCATCTCTCTTTTTTTTCAGCCTCTTGGCCTCCCCAGTGGAGAGCATGAGAGCTGTGTAGTATGCACGGACAAACAAGATCAAGGCCACAGGGAATGCTGATGACAGACAGCTCTTAGCCAAGGAAGTCACCCAGAGCATCAGCTTGGAGCTTCCTTTACTCTGGATGCAATGACCCAGGGAGACAGGGAGAAGAGTCAGGGTTCATGAAGTCTGTTAGAGAAGAGGGCACAGGTGATCCAGCATGGCTGGGAAGAGATAGTTAGCGAGTCTAGGTTTCTAGGTTCTTAAGTGATTCTGATCCGAATATCAGGGATATTCTCGCTCCAGTTCCTTACAAGAGATCGTTTCTCTTCCCACCCCCCAGCAGTCCATATCTGCCTCAAGTTTCCATTTCATCATTGCATGAACTTCTCAATTTGTAGCCATGAATCTGATACAGAGCTTGGAGAAGACATCAGACAGACCCTGTAATCTCTGCTAATCCTGTAATCGGGAGATAAACCCAGGATACAAGTGGATTTGCAAACTAAGGATTTCAGAAACTCAAATGGCATTAGCAGGTCGCAGACACAAACGTACACAATAACTGAAGGAGACCCATCGATGCATGAACAGACACAGTCCTACTCCATATGAACGATGTGGAAACAGGACCGAATGGGGAAAGGCTGAGCACGAGAGCAAAGCTGTCCCTTCTTAAAAGTTCTCTTAACTCTAAGTTTTGAGAATAGGATTGAGAGAAGGGATAAAAGGTGGGGGAAGAGAGAAGAAAGGGAAGATAAGCCTCATTCTTTATTCTAAATGTTTTTATTACTTTTTGGGGGCAAAAACAATGAGTGACTTCAGCAAGGTGAGAGCAAGGAAGGAAAGGTTTTTAAAAATAAGTGTGTTGCATATATATGGGGCCCATGCAGAATATTCCTTGGTCACCAGCTTTCATGTCACTAGTTTCCGAATTTCTGCTCACCTGACCTGGGGGGTAGGGGTGGGGGTGGGGGGACAAAGGGCTCTATGAGAGAGGCAAAGCTGCATGTGTCTACAAAGCCTCCTTGTCCCATTGTGGTTGGGACTGAATAAATCTTTCTGTGCTACATGCCAGGGCGGCAAAGCTCTGGGACCTCCCTGAGTGGAGAGGTGAGCAACACACAAGCACAGGCGCCCCTGGGTCAAGTGCGGCAGTGGAGCACTGGGGATGGGAGCTGCGTTTGGGAAAAACGCTCCTCCTGCTGGACGGAGAGATTCCCCTGGGTTTTCTTCTCCAAGTATCCAGATACGATGGTGTGGAGTGTGTGGGGGAGTCCTGGAGTGGGGCGACACCTGCTCCTTTTGGGGGCCAAACATTCCTCAGGGGAGGCTAAGTACAGGCCAGTGCAGGACACGATACTCTACTGGCTTCTTGGCCCCAGACAGTCTTTCTCAGCTCCACAGCCCTTCCTAGAAGCTTCTAAATACAAAAAAGTATTGATCTGGTTACACTGCCCTGCTTAATGGACACTCTTTAGGAAGTATTGCAATGTTTAGTATAGGTACATCATTTATGATAGACTAAAAAATGGGCAACTATTTTTCATCATACTTTTGTCCAAAGAGTTGGACCTTGGGCCCTTGATTGATATATTCAAGACAATTAGCAAAGGAGATATAAAGAGGTTTTAGCCTTGGCAAAGGAGACACCAACAGAGAAACCCAGCAGGGCCTATATGAGGGGGCAGGGAGAACTAGAGTCACCTCTGAGGTGGGCGACATGAGATGAAATTCAGCCAATCTTGGCTTCTCTAAGATGCAGCTGGACAAGGAGATGTTTAGAGGGTCGAGGACTAAGACGCTCCATCTCTCCCTCACTCGCCAGTGCTACTGTGCTCCAGGCTCACAGGCGAGGCTTTAAAAAAATTCAATACTTACTTAATTCTTCTTCTTCCTAGAAAACAGTATTTAATGAGAATGGTCTTGTTCACCAAGCAAGTGAGTCAAGGTTATGTGTTTAGAAAACTCATTAATAACAAATAACATTCTTAAAGAGGCAGAATCAGGTGGAGACAGGAGCTGGCGGGGAGCCAACTCCTTGAGCGGCATTGAAAACAGGGTAAGGTTGCTGACGGTGGTGCTGAAGGCCAGAGAAGGGCCTGTCCTGTCCGAGGAGGAGCCCGTCCAGGCCTCAAGTTGATAAAGGAATTTACCTGCAGCTTCCAGACACACAGAGGCTGAGGATCTTATTCCTGCCCCTTTGCAGACACAGGAGCAAAGGACTGCTTTCATCACTTAGGAAACTGAAAAGGCTCAGGCCTGCAAAGGGTCCTGCTGGCTGAGAGACGGACGGACCAGTCTGACACAGTGTGGGACAGAGTCTGTATCTTTCTATCTGAGGTTGCCACCAGAGAGAATTAGAATGTCCCCAATTTGTTGGTTAGGTGGTCTTTTCATATTCGTCTCTCTTTCACTTCTTGTCTCGCATGCACACACATGGCCGTAAATAGATCCTATGGCCTGGTATCTGGAGGCAGACTGCCAAAAGCCACGGCAGGGGGGATGAAGATGAGGTTGCTCTGTGTAGCTGGGACCCCAAGATGGCCTCCTCTTGGGGAGGGCTTCCAAGGGTGGGTGCCAGCCCCACAGCCCCACCATGTTGCTAGGCCAGAGGCCAGTGGGGAGGGTGGGGGGGCGGGGCAAGCCGCCCTTCTCCAGCCCAGAGACTGCTCACTTACACAAAGAATCCTTTCAGAGTTATTGGCTGGCAGGGTTCCTAGCAGACTTTTCTCCCCCCATGGCTTGCGCGCTGAATACAGATCAAGCAGCGTCAGCGGACTGCCACACACACTGGCCCTAGTCACTCCTCCTAGCAAGGGGCCAGTGTCTATATATCACGACAGGAGGCTTCCAGATCCTAAGCTGGCAGCCCCATAAAACTGGGGGCCCTAGCACTCATCATCAGAAGCAGAGCTATTTCAGTCTTTTGTCCTTCAGAGAAATAGTTTAAAGTAGACCAATGTGACAGGTTCCTGAGAGCACACTGCTTGGCACTCCTGGCTGGTGGCGGGCAAATCCTGAAAGCCAGTGGGTGATACTCTGGTGTAAAGAAGTTTGAGTTTCTAGGGAGGGATGTGGTGCTTGTGTATAAACAAACAAATCTACCTATCAGTTCAGGCCAAGTTCAGAACTGAGAGAGACAACAAGTGAAAGACAGGAAATATGAATATAAGCAGACCAACTGACCAATCATCTGAGGAATTCTAATTCTTTCTAAACTTGTGAGAGGAGTGGAGGGTGCTAGGAGCTTTAGTTCATGTTCATCTACCCCCAAATTCCTCTAGATATAAAGATGGTCCCCAATGGAGACATTGGCATATAGGACTACATTTAAAAACATGGATCAAGAGCAGGTTGGGGGCTGGTGAGACCTAACTCCTGGAGAGGCTTGCATCAGAATGAGAAAGGGATGCAGGATCCAGGAATCTGGGTGTCAGCCAACCCCCCCCCCCATTCTTTGATGACTCATGGGGATGCCAGGGGTGTGAGCTCCAGGCTGGTCTCCTGGTGCTCCCAGTCTGCACTCCCCCCACTTCTGCCGGTAAAGAGCCTGTCCTGCTCAGGGATCTGGTGAGGTGAGGATGGTCACAATGGCAACGAGAGACAAAAGCCCACATTTCCATTAGGGTCCCTCCAGTTCTATCTCTGAAGCTCCTTAGATGAGATCAAATGAACCCACATTCCTAGGCCAGTACTGGATGGTGAACCAGTAAGGCCACACCAACCGGAACTAGGAAAACTCTAGCCATTGCTGAAGCTGGCAGCATGAAACCGAAAACAATCAACAAGCTTGATGGCTGCAGATGCTGATCCGCAAAGAAATCGAATGACGGCTTGAGAAGGCGGACAGAGAGGGGGCAGTGCCTAAATGGCATTGCTCTACAAACTGAGGGTATTACTAGAGTGGCTGGGAACCTGGGTGTCACACACAAGCGATTCAAGAAGAAAATGCTATGGGGCGCCTGGGTGGCTCAGTCGGTTAAGCCTCCAACTTTGGCTCAGGTCATGATCTCACAGTTCGTGGGTTTGAGCATCATGTCGGGCTCTGTGCTGGCAGCTCAGAGCCTGGAGCCTGGCTTCTGATTCTATATATCCCTCTCTCTCTGCCCCTCCCCTGCTAATGATCTGTTTTTCTCGGTCTCGAAAATAAATAAGTGTTAAAAAAAAAAAAAAAGAAAGTGCTGAAATGGACAACAGGTTTTAAGCTAAACCGAACATATTAAAACACAGAAAAAGTTCCAACCTGAGCTTTTTTCTCTCTAATTCTCTAATTCAGTTCTCTAATTCAGTCAGAAATTCCGTATGGTAAGCATAAAGAAGTATATTCTCTTGTTCCCACTTTCTACACTTTATGATTCCCTCTGGAGCAGTGAGCCTGCCTTTGAAAGGGTGCTAGAATAGTCCTAGGAGGACAGCTCAAAGCCATGGGACCATAAAAAAAATTCTGTGACACACCCATAGTTGAGGAAAATGGAGTCATGACTGGAAGAAATGTGTTCCCTTCAGGAAAAAGGGAAAGAAAGTCAATGACAAAGCCGGAGGACGACCCGGGTAGCTGAGGCTCCCAGTCAGACTCCCCACACAGCTGTTTGCTTGGTCTCCGCCCTGAGCAGTTTAAATTAAGAGTTTGTTGATGGAATTGCTTGTTCTTTAGCCATGCAGAATTTGGGGACTGACAGCTAACAGAGATGAGGACCCTGGACAGCAGCTCTGGGCTCCTCTCATTGCCCAGCTGGATGCCTACTGACTGTGCTATAGCTCAGGCACTCAGTGGGATATTTATAGCTGCCTTTAAATTTACCCAGCTCTCCATAAAGCGAGGTAATGGGGCGCCCTTTACTGCTGCTAGTGGTGATTGTCCTAACATTCTTTAATTAGCAAAAAGCGTTGGCACAGCCACTTTCAAAGCATTTGATCTTACTGTCCTGGTGTTCCCTATTTCAGGCTCAACAGCCCCCACTCCCTTTGGAGAAAATGCACTTTAGCAAATTTGAAAATGACAGGCATATGCGTCCACGAGCAGTTAAGATCCAGTTAAGTGGATCTGTGTACCTATACTCACGCTCCTACTCAGTCCTTACGTACCATAACTGCCAAGAACCCGTGAGCCTTTATAACTCCACAAAACTCTCACTCTTAAATCTGTCAGCAAGGGGCTAAGAATTCTAAAAGCTGAGGACTGGAGAAAACTTAAGGTCATCAGGGTCCTCCTTAATTTTCCCAGCACAAAAAACGAAACAAAAAACTGGTGATTCTTCAACTATCTTTTCAAAGATTTATAGAGCAGGGCTAGGGCTACACACCACTAGGGGGGCCTGAGCTCTTATTCACATGAGCCAAAGAATACTCCTCTCTCCTCTGAAATAGTTTACTGCTTTGATGGAGGTATAAGATGGGAAGGGCCTCTGCTTTCATGGGGATGTGTAATAAACAAGTGAACAAACACATAAGCAAGGTAATTTCAGATAATGGCAAATAAAGTAAGAATATAAAACCAGTAATGTGACTGTGAGTGGTAGGACTAGTTTAGACAAGGTAGTCCTGGAACATCTCTCAGAAGAGATGTGTTCTGGAAGGAGTCAACCACCTGAAGAATAGAGGAAGAACATTCCAGGTGGAGGAGAGGGAGAGCAAACGCTCTAAAGGAGAGAACCAGCTTAGACTCTTCCAGGAGAAGAGAAGAGCAGTCCAGCTGAAGTGTAGGGAATGAGGACGATGATAAAAACCAGGGCAGAGATGCCCACAAGGCAATGATGGGGTAGGGCCTGGGGTCCACGGTAAGCGGTTTGGTTATTACCCAAGTTACAAAGGGAAGAGACAGGAGCATTTTCAGCAAATCAGTAACAATTTGATAGAATGTTACAAAGATCACTTCAGCAGCTGTGGAGAATATATTGGAGAAGGCAAGAGTAAAAATCTATGCCTTCGATAGGTTCATTTCTTAGATCTGAAGAAATGCTCTACGGTCACATGTTTACATTAGGGGAAACTGTGTAGAGGGTATACAGAACTACCCGTGACCTGTATGTCAAAAAACTATCTCAAAGTTAAAAAAAAAACAAAACCCTAACTGGTGAAAACAACAAAAATCATCTTATTATCATTAATGTAGAATTAAAAGGTCTAAATTAGATCTGATACCAAGAACAGGTAAGTCCCAGAGGGCGGAGAGGAAAATAAAGGATTATCTCAATAACTGACTTTGGATAGAATATTTGGTTTCTACACTAGTTTCTATGTTAGAAGATAATAACTGCTGGTTACACTGAGCTAAGATCGACTGTCTTCCCTTACTTCCTCCTAGTCCAATAATGCCGCACAATAACTGTAGTTATGAACCCACTCTAAATAGGTAGAATTTGAGCCTTAAAGAAGTAACATCCAAATGCAGTATGCAAGAGGCAGAACAGGATTTGAACCCAGGCCTCTAAGTCCAGAATACTTTCATAACCATCGCTACAGTGCCCACCAGCACACACACAAGAACACATACATCTGCCGCCAACCCCCAAGCCCTAACGTATCTTGTAGGATTCAGTTTGGGAGAAAAAAATTGCTTGGCCTTCTTGCAACCAAAATATGGATAAGTGTATACACACACGGCACGTCTGACTGTGGAAAGGTTAACTGCAGGCATGGACCCCTGACTGAAGGACCAAATTTATGGCAGCAACACCTGAAAAATATCCACATATAGCTCCCAGTGCCATGTCTGTATCTGCTGGACTCCAATCTGGTTTCTTAATCTCCAATGAGCAGGAAGCTCAAGATTTTTGTGACAAATAGTTGAACCAAATTTTGTAAGAAAGTAAAAAGGTACTTCCACCATTACAGGTAAATACTTAAATTAGTTCCAAGATCTTTGGGATAAAATCTAGAGGCCAAGTAAAGAAAGAGTGAGCAAATTACCAAGAAAAGGAATCATGAGAAGCAAAAAGAACGTTACAGGATGCAGACTCCTCAGGTTTGTCTAGTCAGCCTGCCCCCTCCGGTTGGCTCATGTATGTCCTGATGGTTGAGTTGACAGGGACTCCCTCCCTTCCTGGTGGCTGTACAGACCACAGGCTGCTCCTCTACCCCTCAAGCATAGGGATGTGGAGGAGTTCCTGCTAGTTGTCAGATGTACCTTTCCCTTTCTCTTCCTCTTAAAAATGTTTTTATTATGAGAGAGAGAGAGAAAGAGGACACACAAGACAGGGAGCGTGCACGCACGGGAAGGACAGAGCAAAATCCCAAGCAGGCCCCACACTGTTCAGCTCAAAGCCTGACGTGGGCTCTATCTCTCCAACTGTGAGATCATTACCTGAGCTGAAATCAAGAGTCAGATGCTTAAGCCACTGAGCCACTCAGGTGCCCCTTTCTCTTCCTCTTAAGCAGCACATGGCGGTAATTTAGAATTTGGACACTAGACAGATCTGGCTCTGTCACTGTAGTAAGCTGAATGAGCCTCAGAAAGAGATATCCACATCCTAACCCCCAGACTTGCGAGTATTATCCTATTTGGAAAAAGGGTCTTTGCAGATATGAGTAAGTTAAGCATCCTGTGATGAGATCACCCTGGATTACCCAGGTTGGCTGTAAATCCAATGACAAGTGTCATTGTAAGTAAGTCACAAAGAGGAGACAGACAGGCAGAAGAGGAGGAGTCAACAAGTCCACACAGGCAGAGATCGAAGTGATGCAGCCACAAGTCAAGGAATGCGACAGTCACCAGAAGCTGGAAGAGGCAAGGAACATATTCTCCCCTAGGGACCGTGGAGGGATCATGGCCTTGCCAGATGTTGCAATTTTAGCCTCCAGGACTGTGAGAGAATTTCTGATGCTAAGCCACCAAATGTGTGGTAATTTGTTATGACAGCCTTAAGAAACTACTACAGCCACTTACTGCTCTGTGATCCCAAGCAAGCTTCTTAAAGTCATCTGCAAAATGGGGAACACAATGGCACCCACCACACCTGACGTGAGGATTACATGTGTGAGAACACAGTGCCAAGTACCTATGAACTCCCACAGAAATATTGCTGCTAACACCCTTACGGTTCCTGCTATCCAAAGGGAATTAAAGAGAAGGACAGAACACAAGAGCCTGTCATGGGCCCGTGTACCTGCAGCAGTGAACATTTCTAAGGCTTCTGGCTGGGCCACTGGTCTGTTTGAACACACAGGAGACTGTGGCTAAAATGGGCACCAAACCACCTATTCCAAAAGAGGAGGCCGTGGGGGATGTTGGGAGGTTTCTCCTTTCACTCGGGCCTGGCAGCCCACAAAGAAATTGTAAGCCCCAGGAAACTGGCCTCTGGAGAGGGAAAGTCCCTACGATTTTACGGTTTCTTCTGCCACTCTTACCAAGCAGCGTGCTCTTCTCTGCTCAGGTGTTTGCAAATTGCTCTGGATGGGACCTGCAGAGAAAGTGCTTTTCTGTGTATTTCGTTCTGATGTCCTTAAAGAACAGAGTTCCTGGGGGGGGCGGGGGGGGCGGGAAGAGAACAGTGGATTCTGAGGGCACTTGGAAGAGTAGGTAATTCGAGAACAACTGTGTCACCTTGAATCACTGGGCTCAAGGAATGAAATCCATTTCCATTAGGACTATGGGTAATGGCATATCCACAGCTTCACTGAAGGATCACAGTCAAGAAAAACATTAGTATTCTTATTATTACTATTAATATTGCAATGGTGACTTTTTCCACTAAACAGAAACTTAATGACCTAGTGACCCTGAAGGCATATTTGCATACATGGGTGGGAGTGAGAGATGCAAACACAGGAGGGCGTGTGTAGACAAGATGGGTTCATTGCCTTGGATATGAAAAGGTGACGATTTCCATACAGACGGTTTCTTAACACTATTTTGTTGTTGCCAATTCACCAATCAACTGATGTCTTTCCTTCCCTTTGTGGAGGATGATTTCCATGCTATGTTTTTTCCTTTTCCTTTCTTCCTATTTCCCCAAATACCTTTTCCTCCTCTGCTCTTGTTCTGTTCCTTGCTCAAATGGAAGAATAAAAAGTATAAAAATGGAAAAATTGCTTAAGTAAGGTTGGCAGCCCAGCAGTATTGAAAACAGGAACTCGGGTTTCAGAGCATATGTGATCTTTCTACCACTGATGGACCTACCTTAAGGGGCCCAAAAGGCTACTGGGGGCCAAGGTGGTAGCTTGCTGAAGCCTGCTCACTCCTGGCAAACCCTATGAGGAGGCATTATGGACATCTAGTGGCTGTTCAAGATAATGCCTCAGGGATCCATGTCAGGGTGGGGAGTAGTCTAGTTCTGAGCTTTACCAGGAGCCCAAGTGACTGAGTGAGGCAGTCCTGAGTCCTCTTAGAGTGAGTCCCCCAGATGACCATATCTTTCACTTCTTATCAGGATTCCAAAGTCACTCAGAATGGCAGACTGGCTCTATCGAAGACCCATCTTTGTCCCAGTCCAACGAAGTATAAGGATACCACCTGCACATAAGACCACAGAAGACAGGCGTTTGTTTGGAAATATCTTCAAGCCCCAGGCTTAAATGCCAAAACGCTGTCATCCTTATTGAGGGACAGAGCTCAGAAAAATGACACTCTGATATGAGTCAGTCTTGTGGCTTTAGGAAAGTCACGAAGCTTCTCTGAGCTTCACTAATGATATTAGTGAGAGGCTGAGTCCAGCTGATCTCCAAGATACCTTTAACATTCTGTGATCTATGAGCCTTTTCAGAAGCTGGGAAAACAATGTGATCTACTCTACTCTGGCAATGTGGATCTCTACACTAAACTAAAGGAAGCGTTCTCTTCAACTTTGTGGCTCATTTCCAAGACTTGGCTATCATCCCAATGGATCAACATTCTTCACGTAACTGAGAAGAGGTGGGAATCAGGGACTATGAAAGCTGGAAGGAACATTCTAGTCTATTTCCTTAAAAAGATGAAAACAATGTTTTGAGCTGCTTTGAGATCTGTCACATTGTCTATTCTGTGGCAGAAAGACCAGGTCTCAGGTCTTTCCCAATCTTAGGGTGGGTACCAAGTTGCTAACAAAGGCCTTGCCTATTCACTTCATGACAGCAGTCTCTCTCTGAAACCAGAAGTGGAAACATTCTCTACCCAGTGTGTCTTCCTTCTCTTCCTCCCAAAGTTTAAGCATTCCTCTTCTTTTTTGTTTCTTGGTTGCACCATTCCAAATCACGGAAGCTGTCAGAACCAGGGCCGTGAAGAGCAACGGATGATGGCTAGATGATACTCAGGCTACAGGATTAGAGGTTTCAGTGCCACTGGCAGTTCAGAAGGGCCACGTGGTGCCACGGCCCCACAGCCTCCTCAGTCTAGTCTGTGGCTTCTACGGTGCTCTCTCAGCTCAGCTGGCCTACAGAGGGCAAAGCAGCCCCGTCTAGAACTCCAACACCAAGCCTGGCATGTTCGTGTTCATCCATCACTCACAAATATTTCCTGGGAGACAACCTCATTACTAAGTACTGCTTTGATCCAAGGCAGCTCACCCTTTTATCCACCTACACTGTATGGGGGCATAACCTTTCATTTGCAGTGCCTGGAGTGAACAGATGGGGTCTGAGTTTGCCTCCACTGGCAGGAAACCAGTCTGGGCAGAGCCCCTCTTTTGCCTGGGGAGGTAGGGGTGGCCATACTCCAGGGTGCTATCAGACCCTGGCCAGGGTGTCCTCTGGCGTGCTACCAGCTCGATGCCAGCTGTGGCCAGGAGACGAACCTCCCCCCTGCAAGCTTCTGACCCTCCTCCACATCCACAGATCCCTGTCAGGATAGGTTTACATTCTCTGGATCTATAAGGTGGTAGGCCCTGCTTGAAGCTGATGATGTGCGCAGACAGGGGCTTTGGTCAAGAAAGCAAAAGGAGCCACTCAAGAGCCCAGATAAAGCCTAGTATCAGGGTTGACCTACCTCCATTTCTCATTCTTTCTCTTGATTAGTCATTGTGAATAAACAAATTAAAAAATATATTTTCTCAGCCCCTCCTCTCCCACCCTTCATTCTATTTCTCTCCCATATAGCCTTGACTAAACTTTTTAATACTGTTTCCCCCCAACTTTGCTTCTGCCATTTACTCTCTGCAGTGTAGACACAATGGACATTTCAGTGTTAGAAGACTGGATTGAAACGTTGGCTCTGTTGCTTTGCGGAAGTACGACCTTGAACATGTTATCTGCCTGCCTGAGCTCAGTGTCTCAATCTGTAAAATGGAGACAACTGTGATGATTACTTCACTTGATAAACAACGACTAAACAAGGACAGATCCAGATACACATCTGTGGATGTCCATCCATCCAAGCTTCTATGCTTAGTACAGTAGAGAGCAGTAGTAGATAAACATCCTAGTACACGACTTTTGAAGTGAATGAGTGAAACCTGAATTCTCATCCACTGGGAGCAAACTTGGAGAATCACTTCCATGCTCAACTTCCTACACATCTGCCCTCTGCCAGGGTTCATATCTTGGCTCTGCCACTTATGTAATTTTGGGCAGCATATTAACTATTAAAGTTGTTATTTGACTGCAAATGCATGATCGAAATGTCTTGGTAAACAATGGGGAATCCAGCTTTCCTACAACAGAACTGTTTCCAGGAATTTAAGAATTCCCTGCCCAGGTTACTGGGTAGCAGACAATCCTGAGACACGGGTGTGGTAGAACTCCTCGTTCTTCAGGATTAGCCCACACGCAGGTGATGGGGGTTTAACAAGCAAGCTCGCCCAGGTGGAGGGCTGGGACAGGAGAAGAGTCCGGAGGCAGCCCGTGAAAAGAAGCAATACTAAACCAATGCCATATTCTACGGGCTTCCCAGGGCTTAGCCACAGATGGCTCCACCCCCACAAGGCAGAGAAAAGGGCAGTCTTTTTCGGGGGTGGGAAAAGGCTGACCTAGTCCGCTTCTCCTACACTGGTCTGTCAGATGCCCCAGGGTCCCGCTTCACCACGAATAGAGGCAGGTTGCTAAGCAGTTCCCACGGAGATCCAGCTACACGGAAGAGCTAGTGAAGCCCTCCGGTATAAGGTTTCAGACCCACCCTGCGCCTTTCTCAAGGCTTGGGAAAGGGCGACACAGGGCTGTGGAGAGTGAGAAGCGGTGGCCGCGGCCCCGTGAATGAGCGGGTTCTCCCCTGGTTTCTGGGAGTTCACCTCAATCTTTCCTGCCGGCTGCTGTGCTGTCCCAGGTCGTCGTTCCCCTGGGTCCCCACACTCGGTCTTTCCTTCCACCATCTGCCCTCCCTGCAACCCTCGTTAAGAGAACTGCCATTTAAAAGTTAAAGCCGAGGAGGGGTGAGGATTTGTGCGAGGGCGGGGGCAGGACGAATGTGCTTCGGTGCGGCAGCGCCCGGCGGCCCGCTGAGCCCAGGCTCTCGGTCTTCTGGCTCCAAGAGGCCCCAGCCGCCCCCGCGTCCCCACCGTGCAGCTCCGAACTCCGCGTATGCTGCCCGGGCCGCGCGGCCAGGCGCCCCGTCAGCAGTCGGCGGGGGTGAGGATGACGCGGTCCGGGCGGGAGGCCGGCCAACTGCAGCAACCCCGCCGCGCCACCCGCTTCCCGGCTCCGGAGCCCACCG
>NC_043701.1:23423785-23466939 GCF_006229205.1 Suricata suricatta
GCGACCCGGCCGCCGCGCGCTTCTCCGGCCAGCCCACCGGGTCCCGGCGCCGTCTCCACGCCGCTGACCCTCAGGGGGCAGGACGGACTGCTGCTCCTCGCGCCGGCGGACGGCGGGATGGAAAACTAAGCCCAGTTTTGGTCTTTTTAACCTTTACGAGAAGAGGCGAGGAAAGAAGGGGGTGTGTGTCTGGGGAGGGCGAAGGAGCCGCGAACACCTCCTCTTAACTCTCGCAGCCCCGCGAGCGAACGACTGCATCAGCTGCCTCCGGCCGGAACCGCCGACACAAGGAGAGGGGGCAGCGCAGCAGCGAGCGAGCGAGCGAGCGCGGCCTGGGAGGCTTCGGGGCGCCCCCTCACCCCCGCCGGGTGGCAGCCGCGGGAGCGGGCCGGGGGCGCCGGAGGCACGCTCCGGCGATGAAGCGGCTTCCCCCGTGGCTGGTGCGAGCCGGTGCCAGGGTCCAAGGACAAAGCCGGGAAGCGCTGGTGGCGCCGCTCCTCGGGCTGAGGGGGGGGCATGCACCTGCATAGCCCGCGGGGCCTCGGCTCTCCCCGGCGCGCCTCAACTCCGCTGCTTCGCCGTAGCCTGCTCCGGATTTACTAGAAGCCATTTTGTCTCCCCCACCCCTCCCCTCCCCTCCCCTCCCCTCTCCTCTGCCCTCCCCGCCCCCTCCACTTCCCCCCTTTTGTTAATTAAAACTAAGAAGTAAGAATGGCAACGACGTGGCCGGGTCCCGTGGAGAACGCTTAAGGACACCACGCCAATTCCTTCCTTCCTTCCGAGGTAGGTGACAGCGACTCACTGGGTGGGGATGGTTGCCGCGGGGGAGAGAAAGCCTCGGCTCTCCGAGGGCTTGCCTTGGGGGGGGGGGCTGGAGCCAGGGGCCACGCTGTGGCGGGGCATGCTTGTATTCCGCCGGGCCGCTCCGTCTCTCTAATCGCCCCCTCCCCACCTCCTTCTCCAGATGGAAAGAGGAGCTCCTAGCTCATTTAAGCCGGGGTAGGGCTGGTTCTCCTTTCCGAGCCAAAATCCCAGGCGATGGTGAATTATGAACGTGCCACACCATGAAGCTCTTGTGGCAGGTAACTGTGCACCACACCTGGAATGCCGTCCTGCTCCCCGTCGTCTACCTCACGGCGCAAGTGTGGATTCTGTGTGCAGCCATCGCCGCTGCCGCCTCCGCCGGGCCCCAGAACTGCCCATCCGTTTGCTCGTGCAGTAACCAGTTCAGCAAGGTGGTGTGCACCCGCCGGGGCCTTTCCGAGGTCCCCCAGGGTATTCCCTCCAACACCCGGTACCTCAACCTCATGGAAAACAATATCCAGATGATCCAGGCCGACACCTTCCGCCACCTCCACCACCTGGAGGTCCTGCAGCTGGGCAGGAACTCCATCCGGCAGATCGAGGTGGGGGCCTTCAACGGCCTGGCCAGTCTCAACACCCTGGAGCTGTTTGACAACTGGCTGACCGTCATCCCCAGTGGGGCCTTTGAGTACCTGTCCAAGCTGCGGGAGCTCTGGCTTCGCAACAACCCCATAGAAAGCATCCCCTCTTATGCCTTCAACCGGGTGCCCTCCCTCATGCGCCTCGACCTGGGGGAGCTCAAGAAGCTGGAGTACATCTCTGAGGGCGCTTTTGAGGGACTATTCAACCTCAAGTACCTGAACCTGGGCATGTGCAACATTAAAGATATGCCCAATCTGACCCCGTTGGTGGGGCTGGAGGAGCTGGAGATGTCAGGGAACCACTTCCCTGAGATCAGGCCTGGCTCCTTCCATGGCCTAAGCTCCCTCAAGAAGCTCTGGGTCATGAACTCCCAGGTCAGCCTGATTGAGCGGAACGCTTTTGATGGGCTGGCCTCGCTTGTGGAACTCAACTTGGCCCACAATAACCTCTCTTCTTTGCCCCATGACCTCTTCACCCCACTGAGGTACCTTGTGGAGTTGCACCTACACCACAATCCGTGGAACTGCGATTGTGACATTCTGTGGCTAGCCTGGTGGCTTCGGGAGTACATACCCACCAATTCTACCTGCTGTGGCCGCTGCCATGCTCCCCTGCACATGCGTGGCCGCTACCTGGTGGAGGTGGACCAGGCCTCCTTCCAGTGCTCTGCCCCCTTCATCATGGATGCCCCTCGAGATCTCAATATCTCTGAGGGTCGGATGGCAGAACTTAAGTGTCGGACTCCCCCAATGTCCTCCGTGAAGTGGCTGCTGCCCAATGGGACAGTGCTCAGCCACGCCTCCCGCCACCCGAGGATCTCTGTCCTCAATGACGGCACCTTGAACTTTTCCCACGTGCTGCTCTCAGACACGGGGGTCTACACTTGCATGGTGACCAATGTGGCAGGCAACTCCAACGCCTCGGCCTACCTCAACGTGAGCACGGCCGAGCTCAACACCTCCAACTACAGCTTCTTCACAACAGTCACAGTGGAGACCACTGAGATCTCACCTGAGGATACAACGCGCAAGTACAAGCCTGTTCCTACGACGTCCACTGGTTATCAGCCGGCATATACCACCTCTACCACGGTGCTCATTCAGACCACCCGTGTGCCCAAGCAGGTACCCGCGACAGACACCAATGATAAGATGCAGACCAGCCTGGATGAAGTCATGAAGACCACCAAGATTATCATTGGCTGCTTTGTGGCAGTGACTCTGCTAGCTGCTGCCATGTTGATTGTCTTCTATAAACTTCGTAAGCGGCACCAGCAGAGGAGTACGGTCACAGCTGCCCGGACAGTTGAGATTATCCAGGTGGATGAAGACATCCCAGCGGCGGCGTCTGCAGCAGCAACAGCAGCTCCATCCGGTGTATCAGGTGAGGGGGCAGTAGTGCTGCCCACAATTCATGACCATATTAACTACAACACCTACAAACCAGCACATGGGGCCCACTGGACAGAAAACAGCCTGGGGAACTCTCTGCACCCCACAGTCACCACAATCTCTGAACCTTATATAATTCAGACCCATACCAAGGACAAGGTACAGGAAACTCAAATATGACTCCCCCTCCCCCTAAAAACTTATAAAATGCAATAGAATGCACACACACACACACACACACACACACACACACACACACAAAAGACAGCAACTTTTGTACAGAGTGGGGAGAGACTTTTTCTTGTATATGCTTCTATATTAAATCTACGGGCTGGTAAAAAGAAAAAGATTATATTAAAATTTAAAAACAAAAATTCAAAACAAAACTATTTTCTAACTTGTAAGTTCTATTTAAAGGGGGGAGTGGGGATCTTGGGAACATTGTGGGGTAGGAGCCACAAGTCAACTTGCTTTGATACCAGAAGGGATTTCTGATACAAGGGGGAAACTGCTAAGATAAACTAAAACAACAACAAATATCCCTAAAGAGGTAGGGTGCGGGCTGCTGAGGGGTGGGGTGGGGTGGGGGTAGACTGTCATTTTTTAGAAGATGCTTCACAGCATACAGGAATACCCATTTCTATAGACACCTTTCTTAAGCTGAGAGCTGTCTTTGCAAATTTATTTTAAAAAGAAATACGAAAAAAGCACCGAGAATTTGTACTGTGCCAAAATGTTGAGAGGCAATATTTTTTTTTTTTCTTCAGAGGCCAAGGGGTAGATAGATCTGTAAATGTATTTTAAACAAGAATACCACCCAAATCCAAATGACTCCTTAAAGGGGCTCAGTCTTTCCAGCGGTCCATGTGCACAAGGCTCCTTGGCTTGTGCACTGGGACACGCGTGTGCCCCGCCTGACAGCGCGCCTCAGGAAGGAGCCGAGAAGGAAGGGGGCTGGCGTAGCTCTCAGTCAGATGCTTTCACATTGCACCAGATTCCTGCAGATGGGTTTAACCCACTCTCTGCAGGGCATGTGTCTATTCAGGGTTTCCCTTGAGGGGGAGGAGGCCCCCCAAGGGGGGGTGCGGCCACAGAGGGGGGTGGGAAGGGAGAGCAGAAGCAGAGAGAATGTATTCACAGGAGGCCATAAATTAGCATTGTGCCATGTCCACCTGTTGTTCCTGACAAAATGATTGTAGACAATGATGGCATTTTATGATTTTTTATAAGGGTTTTGTTTGTTTTAAGGTGGAGAAGGAGGAGAGGCTGGGATTGGGGAGCTTGGGGGAGTGGAAGCTTTTCTCATGCTTGTGATTTGGTGACTATTCTAAATGCTGATTCATTAGGGATTATTACAGCTGATGTCAACTGGTTGTGGTGATGGGGTGGGGGCAGAACAGGAGTGGAGAGAGAAAAAGGGCACCGGCTCATTTAAAGTATAATGAAGCCTTTACTAAACGGGAGGGTTCACAAAAAAGATGTGAATCCACAGTTAAAACAAAACCGATACACACTGCAGACAAGAACGGAGGTCTGCAAGGAGTCCTGTGGAACGTGGCACAACGGGGGGAAGGCTTCCCTCTCCCAGGCCAGCCTTAGGAGGAGGTGGAGGAGAAAGGGTGGGCATGGGCAGGGAAGGCAGAGATCTCTGTTATTCTGGTCCATAATGCTGTAACTTCTTTCATTTATTATTTTAGCTTTAAAGAGAAATAAAGGGTACAGATTTGAAAGGGGTGGGGTGGGATGGGGGGGTGGGGGGGAATGCCAACAAAAGAACACTGATTGTAATGTGAGAAAAGTGTATTTTTGTATTTTAATAAATATTGTTCAATTTTTAATTCAATGTCCCCAAAGGGTTAAATTGAATAAGGTCCTATAGATTCTTATAAGCATTAACCAAGTCATTTCTATTTAAAGAAAAAAAGGGAAGGGGAGGGGAGAGGTAAGGTGGGAGGGAAGACAATGTTAAATTTCTTTCAAGTATGGGAGAACGCTAAAGCTGTCAACAATCTTTCCTTAGCTTAAATAAAAGCACCCCGATTCTAGTGCACCTTCCACAAGCTAAGTGTGTTAGTCCCTGGCTTTGTTGGGGGTAGAACCAAATTCCTGATGCCCTGGAAAAGCAGGGGAAATGGGTCAGCCTCAGCTCCTGGGACCGGGCCAGAAGTTAAATGCCACCTCAGCAGAAGCTGCTGGTCAGGCAGCACCAGCTCTACCCAGAGACCCTGGGGGACCTGGATTTAAGAGGTCTGCAATAATGCTGTTTGGCTTAAATTTTCCCACAGGCAGTGTTCCTTCTGTTCTCTAGATGCTAAATAGTCAAACATGTCTTGGTGGTGGTGGGTGTCTGTCTCCTGATGCTTACTGAGTACTGACGTCCAGGGAGGCTGCATGAACTGGGACCCTGCGTCTCTTCAGCACTTTTATACTAATGCAGGAAATCGGGACTGAGTGGGTGTGATCTCCCTGGCACTGAACCGAGAGAGAGGCAGGCAGCACTTTGCAGCAGTTGGCTAGGAAGGGGCCAATTCTTAATCCCCTGGGTATAGATGTGTCCTTTCTGGGTCTCAGTGTTTATGGTAGCATGCATGCACGGCCCACCTTTTAGAAACTGTCACTCACATTTCCAGGCTCCGAATAGATGTGCCCTCTGGCTCTCCTTTACCATCATAGCTACCCCCAATAAAATGAGAGCTGCAGCAGAGTAAAGGGTGGGACTTGGCCAGGACCAGCTGAAAAAGCAAAATTTATCCTTTTCCCAGTACCACGAGACAGCTCAGGCTGCTCAGAACAGCTTCCTGGGCACACATTCAGAGGCAACTGTGGACAAAGTGGTTGCTTCAGAAACAGAGGATGTGGGGCCAGTGTCCTCACACCTTTCCTTTTTTGGCGGCTAGTTGGATAATTAGGGATTGTGCGACCGCTCTGGAATGATGAAGGGTCTGTGGCTGAACCAGAGGTCTGAAGGGAGGGTAGAGAAATGGTCCTAAAACATTCCTGGGGAAGGGTCCTAAGAGCAAACACACTGTCCTGGGGGCTGGGTGTATTGCCATCTTGGGATCTGAGGGAGAAGTGCTTTCCAGAAGGAACCTGAAAGGAGGTGGGGGAGACTAAGAATATGGTTGCTGGGTGGAAGTGTCTTCAGAGCTGCAAGGGTGGTTCCTTTCCGCTCTGGGCCCACTCCTCGACCTGGGCACCGTTTCAACTTGTAGGCAGCAGAGCTCCACTGCCTCGACGTTGGGTAGTGCCTCCTTTGTAGCAGGCACCTGGGACAGCTTTTCAGAGAGGAGTCCCATGAGCACCGAAAGTGCAGGCTTTCATGCTGTGTTGGTGACTCATGCTCAGGCCTGGCTGCCAGGCTATGGGACATGGGTTGGTAGCTCTTCAGGGGAGTAGTTTGTAGCAACACGTAAGAGGGAAAGACTGCTGCTGATTATATGGAGTTAAGGACTTTTCTAAAGGCCATGAGAGATCATTTAGTCTAATCCTTTTACATTTTATGATCAAGGAAACAGCCCCAGAGAAACTGAAAGATATCTCCAAGGCCACACTGCTAGTAAGTGGAAGAGGTGGGACTTATACCAAGATCTCTGGACTCCCAGGTCAACTGTGCCTTTCTCACTCAGGCTCTTCTGGGCTATCGAGAACCTATTTCTTTCCCTGCCACTATGCAGTGAAAATGGGACCTTCCTCTAGGTATCGCTGTGTTCTCTTCTCCTTTTTGAGGTGCTCAATCTCCTTCAGAACTGGCTCTACTCCAAGGTCTGGCCAGAATTCTGACCACAGGGGCGCCACAGCTCGCCGAAGGGCCACGTGTGCTCACTAAGGGGTTAGTCCCTCAGGGCTGTACTTAACAGCTTCTGACTCGGAGTTCAGTGGCAGACGGCTGCTGGAGAAAGGATGACGTGGATCAATCAGGCAGGGTGTTCACAAGGGGAAAGGCAGCTGGACCTTCTCCCAACCTCAGCCTTGGAAGCTCTGCAGAGTTGAGGATGGACAGAGGTCATCAAGCACCTGTCAGCAAGTTCTCCATAGTGGAATGGTTTCTGCTTATTTGGCTCAACAATGAGACTACCGGGCAGCTCCTTAACTTCTCTCCTCCACCGTACCTACCCGGGCCCCAGCTCTTTAAGTGCCATGCTGTGGCTGCCACTCCCAGCATCTGCTCTGGGCCTTTTATCGCTCTTGGTGTTATGCTGCATCTTATTATCAAAGAAGGGAGAGAAGACAGTCCAGCTTCTAAGGTCTAGAGACACTGGCTTTATCAGGGCTGTTTAACATGCACTGAGGCCAAGAACTTGCTGGGTGCTGAGTGGAACAATGTAGTAAAGAGTTCCTGGCAAAACAATTCCTGTTTTGGGAAAGAGGGAAAGAGGTCCAGAGTCCATGGCCATTAACAGTGGAGAGTTCTGGCTTCCTTCTGTGGAGATGGACAGAGACTGGACAGGGCTAAGGGGGCCTTACACAGCCTAGACTACTACCTCAGGGGCCAAGAGCCCGCAATTAAGGCCCCAACATTTTACTGCAACAAAGCAGCAGGGGATTAAAATTAGAGAAGAAGAAAAAAAAGAGAGAACATTTATATCCAAACATATGTCTGATTTTATCTCCTCTGCTGGCACTCAGCACTCCATGCCATCGGCTAATGCGGGCACTGTTCACGCCATTTCTAAATCCTGCCTCAGCTAAACTGCAAGGCAGTTTTTGGCTCAAAAGCACCTCCCTGGTCTCCATGCATTCAGAAAGCACCCTTTACTCCTGAGGGGGTGAGAATGGTTTGGGCAGTGAATTAAGGTTGTTTTCATCTTTGCTTTAAAGTAAAATGAAGTAAATTGCTTCTTGGAGCAGGGATAAATGCTTCAGGAACCAGATCGGTGAAACATACATATTTGCAAAGCAACATAGCACAGTGCTTACAAGTATAGACTTTGGATCTGGTCTTCCTGGGTTGAAACTCAGCTCCATCGCTTACTACTTGTGTAACTTTGGATAAATACTCAGTTTATTCATATGTAAAATGGATGCATTACTATCTACATCTCACTACTTCATAGGTTGCTGTAAAAACCGAAATTATATTATAAAGTCACACTTAAGAGTGGTGACTGACATCATATAGTAACGCTGTTATTGCTGGTAGTGTTTTGATGCTAAACATAAGGATACTGACCGACTGACCAGCCCCCAATCACCACCTTGATTCTAGAACCTCATCTGTGCCCAATGAAAGAATATGCCTCTTGAGCTATTCCAGCGAAGAATGATGCTTACCCAGAAGTTGGGGCCTGGGGGACAGTACCATGTATATAAGGCCAGGGCCAGCGGGAAGGAGGAGTTGTACTTTTCCCTCCCAGAAACCAGTGCCTTGTGCTCTGTTCCCTAATCCAGCTCTCTAGTTGGCCCAAGGGGCTGTTTTAGTCCAGGAATAGATTACCTTTCCTTGGCTAAGCCAGCTGTTGGCAGTGATGCACATGCTGGGGGCTGGGCGAGGAAACCTTTCCCTAGGAAACCTTGGTCCTTTCCTAAGGCAATAAGCTTCCTGGAGGCTTCTGCCCCTATCCCTGTTTCTCTGTCACGGTGCCTTACCAAGGGTGGGGCCGGTGAGGGCCAAGGCACCTGGAGGGAGAAGGCAGCACAGAGAGGAGCTACTGGGGCTTCAAAGCAGAATTAAAGGGCAGAAAAGAAGACCATAATTTGAGCAAGTGAGAGCAGGATGGAGCTATATGGCAGACAGACAGGCTAAGGGTCTGCAATGCAGTTAAGAAGGAAAGCCAGGGAGATTCCACTGTCCTAGCAAGCGAGAGGCTGGCTGGACCCTGGATGGGGGAGGACTGTTAGTGTGATATTCATGGCCTGGAACAGAGAAGAAAAGCAGGGAGATCAACTTTCCAAGAGAAGCCTAAGAGAGAATGCATTTTGATTTCCTAATGAGTGGCTAGAATTAGATTTTAGGATGATCACAGGTTTTATACTCTGGTACATGCCAGCTCTGCTGTTAGTACTTGGGCCAAACCACCTACCCACAACAGTCCTGTTCTCTATCCTGCAGGCTGGCCAACTGCCTGGGGGAAACAACCCAGTCCTTAGGACTGTGATCTAATCCGATCCCTGACTGGCTGGCTCATTCAGGGGTCTGCACTGAACCTGGTTCCTCATTTCTATTAGGGCAAAGAGAAGTGGGTACAAGTCACTGTTTATCCATAAACAGTGATACTCCAGAGGGAGGGTATTATGTAAACTGTGTTTTTCCATAAAAATGATGACGACTAGGAGTTCAGTGCACATGGACCCTGGCAGTGAGTCAGAGAGATTAGGCTGAGACCTGTGGGGGATAACCCTGGGAGGAGCTCTCGTGTCAAAACAGCGTTAGCATTTGAGAAGATGGTGTCTTCCCTAACTTACCCCATCAACATTTCTGATCCTCCAGTAGGGAAGCATGGAGAGGAGAAGCTGCTCTAATGCCAGGTGGGGGACTAGATGGAGCAGAGTGGTACTAAGCCTTTCATGGTCATTCATTCTGTGCACCTAGGAACAATACTAGAACAATTACTGAAGTTTTTATTACCAAATGCCAAAGGTATTGGTAATTGATCCACTAGTTTCTTTAATACTCATCCACCTCCTTATAATCCAACTAATAAGCAGCACCCTCCAATAATTTTTTTAATGTTTATTTATTTTTGAGAGAGAGAGACAGAGAGACAGAGAATCCGAAGGAGGCTCCAGGCTCTGACAGGGGTCTCGAACTCACAAACTGTGAAATCATGACCTGAGCCAAAGCCAGACGCTCAACTGCCTGAACCACCCAGGTGCCCCAATAATTGTTATATCAGGGTGTTTCCCTCTGTAATCCCCCTCTGAGTACAGTCATTCGCCATGATAGGACCTAGGACATTTTTGCAAGATTGTTCCACTCTAGAAGATTGATGATGGCTCTTTCGTCCAACAGTTCTCATGCATTTCCTCTAAGTTCCTTTAAGGTCTCATCCCTGGTTTCCCCCTGTCTGCGATGGTGCTGATGTAGTCACTAGATTAAGTCACTCTACCTGCTCAATGAGTCAGCAAGGATGACTGAGAAGAGCTTTCACACACTAACTGTTCCCTGTGCAAAGTTTGGTTTCTTGGCCTCCGGCTAGAGTCTTCAGGGGCCTGGCTTCTTCCCTTCACCTACCTACTCATCCAGGTTCATTAAGACCATTCAGGCAGCTTCTCCCACTCAGATTCCGCCGTGTGGTGAACTGAATGAGTTACAGACAGCTCTCCGCTGAGGCAGTTCCTTGCACAGAGAGCGCAGCAGTGTTTGTGGGAATGCTCAGTGTGTCCCTCACAGAAGGCCCAGCACAGGCCCAGAAATGGAGCTGAGGCCTCAGATACTAACAGCCTACCAGCTGCAGTGGTTACAAGTTATAATCTATTACCATTGCAAGAAGACTTAATTTCTGGACTTAAGGGAAGTCGGATAATACTTTATCCTATTAGCTCTGCTGTGAGAATTGACAATGGCTTCCTTCTGACATGACAGCATATTCTTCCAAATCATCTCTTTAAAGGGATGAATTGGGAGAGTCTGGAATAAGAAAGGAGGGAGGGCCAAGGAAGAGACTGCTAAAGGAATCAGGGAAATCTAATTTTTTAATTAGAAATGAGGAGGGGGGTGCTTGGAGACACATGGCAAGGGTGAAATACCCCAAAGCATATTTGCATTTCATGTTGTTACTCTGATGAGGGAAATGACTGCACCTACTGGGTGTATTGTACGCACGCGTGTCAGAAGGAGGTTCTGAAGCCAGAGAAGCATGAGAACAAGAATAAGGAACTGGCCTATTCTGTACTCGTCCTGTGCAGCTTTCCCTTTCCTTAGTCCCTCTGCCACATGGCTGGTTGAGGTCCACATCTCCTCTGACCAATGGTATCAGGTCAGCTGAGGGCACCTTCACATCATGGGGGTGTTACCAAGGCTGGCCTATCTTGGGATGGCAAGACACTGAGGACAGAGCGATGGTTTATAGCTTCAAAATTCAGAGATGTGAAGACAGTGAAGGGGATTTCCAAGTTAATTTAGAAACTCTGGTTGGACCCCCTTATTTTATTTATGAGGAAAATGAAGGCCAGAGAGATATGACCTCCCCAGGTGTCACAGCTGTGATGCAGACACCAGATCTCTGGTCTCTGGGTTCTCAACCCAGTGCTACCACTGAACACCAGCAGTGCCATGGTGACTAAAAATCCGGGGGTGTCATTTACAGAAACTACAAAGTGACTAGTGCCCCTGAAGTTTGCCATTTGGTGCAATCCCTTAGTTTGCTTCCAGGGAGGGAAGGGGAAGGCCTTTCACACCAGAACCTTATCTTTGCTTAATGCTCTGAGACGCTGCCCACTCATGCCTTCATTCACTAGCACTGAGGAATCAGGCAACATTTCCTTTCTCTTCATCCACACATGTTCCAAGGCATGGGAGTTCTGATGGCAGCCCAAACATTTGTTGCTTATGCCACTCCCCCTTCCCTGGCAAGAGCAAAGAGCTGTAAGGTAAAGAACTCATATTCCCCGTACAGGGAAGGCATACAGAAGCTAAATCATGTTAGAGGTCTGTTCAAGGTCAAGGTGACCACTGAGAAGTGGAGGAGTCTGGAGTCCTGCTTCCACGTCTCTTGCCTTCCCTGAAACTGGGTCTAAGAAGCTACTAAATGTCTCCTCTTCCCCCATATCAACAAATCCTCTCCTGGGAAATGGAGTGGTCCTGGCTATAATTTTATCACATATATTTAATTAGAATCTGTCTCCTTCATGATGGTTTCAAGCCAAATCCCAATAGAAACATTCTAAAAGAACAGCCGCTTTCAACCAAGTTAATTTAGCAGAAATTTGCCATCTTGGATGGGATAGCGTTACCTCTCTTTTTGACTTCAAAGCTGGGAAGAGAGGGGAGGTGGAGAACGCAGAGAAATAAAGAGGAGGGCGGGGGCTTCAAGCAAATGAGTTTTCGTCTATTAAGGAGTGGTAATTTCTGCTAGCTCCCCTAGAGACTGGTCCCCTCCAATAATGGCCTGACTCTAATGATTCCCACTCCTAAGCAACAGCCTGTGTTCTGCTGGTGTGGGACAAACTGTGCCAGAGAAATTCCCTTTCTCTCGGAGGTGCTGCTATCATTACGCAGGAGGGATTAGCCAGCCGGGAGGATGTGCTCTTGGTGGGGAACAAGAAAGAGAATGAGAAAGGATGCTCTTTTCTGCTGCTGACCTAAGATATAAAAAGCTGAGTAAGAGGTAACAGGTTAGTGATAAGATGAGAAGGGCGGGAACTGTGGACAAGGGGGAGAAGAGGGAGCGAAAGCGTAGGTGCCTCCCGAGGAGTGATGAACTCAATGCAAGACAAGCACTGGTTGGCTGGAAAGCAGGGGCAGGTCTTCGGCGTGTGGACGGTGGGTGTGGGTTGAGCTCAGACACCTTGGACAAAAACTGATGAGCATTTGAGATGTGAAACATGGTGGTAAGTAAGTTCACTGGAATCAATTTTGGGCCCCTAAATATGGATCGTTTCCAGGGCACAAGTACAGGGATGTGGGCTGACACTGAAATTGGGGTGACAGCCATTACTGAGGCTCCCATTTTGCCCTCTCCCTCCTCGGACCCTGAAATCAGTGGGGAAAGCTAATACTGTGGCCCTAGTTTCTGCTGAGGCTGCTGCCAGCAGGTCTTGAGCAGGGGGTGGGGAGTCCCCTTATTTTGCCCCTGGTGGCTTCCTTGTGATGGAGACGGAATGCTTCCAGAGGCTGCCTTGCCAGATGTGCCAGCAGGCAGCCCGGCCAGAGAGCCTGCAGTGCAGACAGATGCCCTGGGCCGTATTCAGGATGGCAAGACCCTTTATGGTACTGTGGCTGGGCTCTGGGGCAGAGCCAGAGCGGCAGGGTAATGTTCCTCAGCCAGATCCATTTCCCCCCAAACCTCTTCAAATATGTGGGCCATGGAGGGAGGCAAATTTAATTAAATTACTATGTCATGGGCTGCCCTTGCTGGGCAAGGGCTAAAAACGGGCTCACGCTGACTTGCAGACCCATTTGTGTGCACAGAGCATGCGTTTCTTGTGCTTGGGCTGTCAGCAGCTGGACAGGACTGGCAGTGCCCAGTGCTGGCCCCTTTGCTGCAGCAAGGCAGAGTCAACAGTAATCTAACCCAGGCCCCATATGGGTCTGATGACCTTTTCCTGTCTACTTAAAAGATGACTGAATGGTCTCCTACCCCCCCCCCCCTTCTACATCAGTCCACTTCTCATGTGCCTCTCTCGCGGACACCCAGGACTTGCCTGTAAGGTGGTGCAGTGTGCTGAGCTGGGGAAGGAGGAATGAAGCTGCAGAGAGGTGTGATTCAGAGTAGTGCACGGGCAGGGTTTGTTTAGCTTGGCAGGAGATAGAGGGGTCTCCCTGGTGATTCTCCAGAGTGCCACTTCAGCAGTTCCCCAGTGGCAGCTCCATGCTGCACGGAGAACCATTTTCAGGTGCCAGCAGCAGCAAAGCTTTCTCTCCTCCATCCCTGCACGAGTGCCATCGCTGATACCAAACCCAACCATCACATGGAGGCGAGAGAGTTCAGCAGCAACTAGAACTGTTTAACATGTGGAAATCAACAACCCAAATAAAAGCTGGCTGTGCCGTACCTGTCAACCCCACAAGGTCATTCCACTTCATTTCCATTCTGGAAGTTGAGGCCTTACTGCTCCAGTTTACAGAACCCTACGAGAGTGAAGACTTTGCCCATGCGTGGTGCTGCTGCTGGCCCAAGGGCTTCCCTCTGCTGGTGTGAAATGGCCTCAGGTGGAATCAAGTGTGCTGTGTAGAGTAGGAGACACTAAGAGCCTGGTGGTGGGTTTTTCCATTTGGAATTAAGATCCTGGAAATGTCAGCTGGGCAATCTTTTTCCCCACTTGTCCCCTGGGAGAACAGAGGCATCTCTCAGGTCTAAAACTTGCGTGAATGCAACACATGGAGGCTGAGAGGCAGCCCCACACTGAGACATGTGGCTTCAGAGAAACAAAAAGGTTCCTGGGTAGGTGACTACACCAAAGGATCTTTCCTTCCTTACCTGACAAGAGGGATAGAAGACAGCAGACCCCATCCAGAGGCTATAGTAGCCATGACCTCTGGAGTGGAATAAGGCCCCTTGATCCCATTCCCCCCTCACGTTCCCAGTGCTCGTTAGACCAGAGAGCACTCCCAGATACCTGGACTCGAACTGTGGAGCTAAGAGCAGATACCTCTCAGGTAGCCTCTGTTTTCGGTAGTCAGTATGTTATTGGTTGTTGGTGCCAACACAGATGTTTTATCATTATTAAGGATTAAAAATATCCTTACCCTGAAGAAAACACCCCAGGGAGGAATATATCTCAGTTCTGATACTCCCCTATAATAAAAGGGTTGGCTTTGGGGGCTATGTTTCTGTGTAAGCAGCCGAGGACTGGGATAGTTTTCTCCATAGGAAAAAAAGCCCTGAAATAATGTAACAGCTAAGCTGGCCTCAGGATGAAGGACGTGAACATCAGCACTGCTGAGCCAATGGCATTCCAAAGCTGCTGGCATCCCTTAGGGTAACAGGTGATGCAAATGAGCCTGTCCCAAACCACACAGGGGGAGTAGTGCTCCCTCCCCACTGCTGCTGGCTGTGGCTGGAGGGTGTGGCTGTCGGTCTCTCAGAGACCCTACTAGATGGGACACCCTGTGCCTTGCCCACGGCTCAGCAGTGAGCTACCACGGGGAGAGGCAGAGTGAGGCCCTAGGGCTACTGCGGCACAGCGTTCTTCTGTACAAGGTCACCCACAACCCCTCTCACATTTGTTCCTCATCACTTCACTTGTCTTGGAGAGGGGCAAGGAGAAGGGAAATGGATTGGTAACAGTGGTGGGTCACAGGGCACCACCTTTTAGTACCCTGAACTGGACTGAGGAGCTGAGAGGTGGCGCACCAAGAGGTTGTCAAGTCTGCTTTAAGGGAGGAAAGGGAGGGAAAAGAAGGAAAGGTGACATCCGGCACCATCTCTCCCTCAATCTCTCTCAGCTCCCAGTAATACTCAGGAAGCAGAGTGGGTGGAACTAAGCATATTTGTGAAAACAGATTCGTTCTGAGGCAGGCTGAAAAGTATTTTCTACACAACATGAACTTAGACGCTGCTGCACACTCATCCTATATGCCTCAGGTAAAATTAATGTCACGTTTCCTGGGTTAATGTGCCAGAGCATGGACAAAGAGGGGTCTTCATCTGAGCCCCACGTGGACCTGCGGGCAAGGCCTGACCCAGCCCCTTCATCTAGGGGAAAGCGGGGCAGGGAGGGATGGGAGTGGCAGACGTTGCTGGATGAGGCTGGGGCCATCTGCACTACTGTGAATCAAGGTTGGCTCAGACAGAAGGCGCGAGGGAGGAGGTGCAGCTGCTGATGGCTCAGACAGCTTGGACCTGTCCAGGCAAACAAGCCGCTCAAGTGCAAGAACAGCCAGCCAAGTAGGCAGAGCACGAATAAGGACTTAAAGCTTGAAATATCTGACAAGATATGGAAGGAGGCTAGGAAGCTGTCTGGGATTTCAACTGGTGTCTGGCCTTGCTTCTCACTGCTAAGGCAGACTCTTCTGCTCCTGAAGGATGGGGTGTGATATCTGGGAGCCAGTGGGCAAGCATTCTTTGAGCTAAAATCTTAAAAGAAATATTCATCTTAAATTGCAAAGACAGTTCTAGATTGTTCTCCCTCAGTAATGCCCTCTGAAACAAAAGCCAGTCACTGTCCCCGGATATCCATCTCTGCTCCAGTCACCTGCCCAAGGTTAAGAGCAGCGGGCCGTGTGAGAGTATGTGAGCGGTGAGGGCAGGGGACCTGGTGGCACTGCACCATCGATCGTACAGCCTGGGAACGGTGCCTCAGAACTAGCTAAGGAAGGCGACATGGGGCGTGTAGAAGAGGCAGACACCTGCTCTTCTCTTGCACCCTCCTCGGTGGTGGTGGGGCTCGGATGTTCAAGTGCTATGACAGCCCCTTCTGGTGAAGACTCTCCGAGACCGTGGTTCTCAGTCCCAAGTACACACTGCCAGCACTGAGGAGCCATTAGGAAATACCAACGTTCTGACTCTAGAGCAAATACAGCAGCATCTCTAGAGGTGGGGACAGGATTTTGATATTTAAAAATATACAGGTGATTAAAGGGCAGGCCCAGAATTAGAGCCTCTGCTCTAGAATCCGGAGGGAGCCGGGGATGACTCAGTGGTCACAGTGGTTTCTGACAGGCAGGACAGTCGTGTCACTAACCACAGAAGCACTCCTGACACATAGTTTTGCTTTAGCTTAGCAAGAGCCCCTGAGGTTTCATTAAGGTTCAGAAGGAGTAACTTCCATGAGAGCTGGCCAAGTATCAATTGACTGACCGCCCTGGAAAAACAAAGGGAAACCCTCCTACAAACGTGTCACCCTCCTTGGAGCCGCAGGTGGGGAGAGTGAGGGGACAGATGCTCAGAGGCCCGTGAATATCAAATGGGAGAAACCAAGGCACGGGTAGATATCATTTATTTTCAAAGGAAAGTGGAAAAAACCCAAGAGTGTGTTTCTCTCCTGCCATTACAGGCCAGAGACCTTCCCTGGTCATACAGGCTGCTCTGCAAGCTGACCCAGGCAGGGCTCAGATCGCCACACAGTTCAGGTTCCTAAACTCAATGAATGAGAAACTACTTTTTAAAATGCTAGGTTTCTGACCCATGGCCTACTGGCATTCCCTGCCACAGCCCTTCTTTGGCTCACTTACTCATCTGTATGTTTAGAGCCAGAATGGTGACTGGCCCTGTGCCAGGTGCTGGGGAACAATGGAGATGGGAGACTTGGTCCTTGCCCTTAAGGAGTTCCCTGCGGTGGGGCAAACACCATGATGGATAGCCCAAGGGTGGCGGCAGCAGGGCAGCTGCGTACTAGGAGGCAGTAAGAGCATCAGGGAGCTGCTGCCTCCTCCCGGCCACCCAGTCCGGTGAAGGCCATATGGCTTGGAGTTTGCAATCTGAGGCTCTGAGGCTCCTTGTTCTTATGAGCGGGCAGAGGAAGAAACTCCCTGTTGGAATGCTGGTTGTAGGCACTTGAAAGTAGCAGGACCAAAAGGGACTGAGACCCTGGGGAAAGGCATGCTCTGGGCCCTCCTACAGAGGTGTAGGGGTGACTTCTGCACCTCTCTCAAGCTGGCAGTTACTGAAAGGGCTGTCCCAAGTCTTCCCCAGGGAGGAGGAAGAAGGGCACCCAAGCTCTCAGTAAATACTACTGGTAGCAAAGCTCTGGGGTGGCTGAATGACCATGGGGCGCCTGTAGCTTTCCCTCGGCTTCAGCTTCCCACAGCAACACACAGACTTGCTTATAGGTATAAATTCCAAAAGCCCCTCAATACAGAAGGGCCAGCACTTGCTCATGGATGGAGAGGTGCTACGTCAGGATCCTAAGCCAGGCTGTGGTATTTAAATATAGCATGGAAGCTTCCAGTCTGAGCTCCAGAGCACCATTTAGTTTGGCTGCAGCAAGCTTCTATTTACCCCACCTGCTGAACAGCCAGAGTAAAATACTGTTCCGGAGTTGGGTGAGGCACCCGAGGACACATACTGGCACACACAACTGAAGGGCACTCCCGAGAAGGGCAGGGAGGTGCAATTTCGGCCCCTTCCACCCTACCGATTTTGCTTTAGCAAACTCCTTGGTAAAGTGCTGAACGCTGTGGAAATCAGGGCCCTCCTTCCCGTGCATGTGTTACAGCGTAGCCGCCTTTTATATCCCTGGTGTGTGAAGAGAAGTCTTCAGGGTGGTGCACAGGGGCGCCGGCAAGGGGCAAGGCGGGGAAACCACAAAGCACCACAGCTTTCCGGGCTGGGTGATACTGAGGTCCCTCAGTAGAACAGACAAAGCTGTCTAGTCATCCACTCTGAAGACTGATTCTAGATACGGGTGTAATTTGTTCCTTGTGCCCCTCCCGTTTCTCACCTACTTAAGGATTGAGCGTCCAGATTACTTATGGGAACTTACCCTGAAAGGTCACCCTTAAGGTTATCCAAAGCCCCAAATCAGAGCTGATCTGGGGTGTGGGGATCCAAATTTAATCTTTGAAGTGACAGGTTCTCAACCTTAGCTGAACATTATAATCACCTGGAGAGAGTCTAAGTTTTTTTAAAAACATGTTTTACTGAAAAAAAACCTTTGATGTGAAAAGTTTGAAACACTTGAAACTAGAGAATAGTAATGAACTCCCATATACCAACATCCAGATTGAACAATCATCAAAACAATCCTATCTACCTAACCTATCCCCCTTTTTCTTTGCTGATGTATTTTAAAGCAGACATGATGTCATTTCACCTTTCTATACTTTAGTATGCATCTCTAAAAACACAGCCATTTTCTTACATAACCACAATGCCATTATCACACTTAATAACATCAAGAAACGATTTCTTGGTATCACCTAATATACCTGGGGATCTTAAAATAAAAAGCTGGTGCTTAATGAAGCCGGAATCTTTGAAGGGAGGCTCAGGTAGGAGTATCCTTCCTAAACCTCCCATACTCCATGATTCCAGTGAGCAGCCAGGGTTGAGAACCATTTTCCAATCAATCCAGGATCCTGCTAAGGCATCTGATGCAAGCTCCTTGAATGTCCTTTAGCCCCTGATCACATGGTACATAATATTCTGGCAAATGCAAAACTTTGGCACCTGGTCTTAGACAGGATTAATTAGGCCTGTGGTGAGGGGGTGTGCCAAAACTTCTTGGGCATCGACACTAGGGTTTCGGACCACAGCCTTCAATTGTACTTATTTATTTTATTAAAAAAAAATAACTAAACAAAACATCCAGCAGAAAAGATGAGGCTGTATCACTGCAGCTAAAAATACCTCCACTGAGGGCGTCCGCTCACCAGCTCTTCAATTAGAGATGCTACAGGCCCTCTGTGAGCTGTGCAGAGCAGGCAGCTCCACAGGGGTTCTGGGTGGCTGGGGACAGTCCCTGGAGCAGTAACTAGTGACTGCTGGGTGGAGGGGCCTGGCAAACAACTGGCCAGCCAGGATGACTGGCACACATAGGTAACTTTTGTTTACGGACCCACTGGCCAAACCAAGAAATCTCCTGCCTTCTTTCTCCAAAGAGCCAGAATGCCAACTCTGAGGATGACTCAAAGTAATGTGGGGACCGTTTGGGACTCCTCGGGGTTCACGTGAGTGCGACAATGACCACAGCAGGTGATGGCTGGCTCAGGGTGTGTCTGTGCTACTAACAACTTCCAAGTCTGAGTCAGCGCTAACTAGACACAGGTGAGGCGTCCCGGTGAGGCACAGGTGAGGAAAGGGGTACTTGAAATGCAAGCTTGACACCAGAGGGGGGAGACTGAGCGGAGATATAGGACTTCACATCAATTAGGGTGCCTTTCTCTGGATCTCTTTTCTGGGTCCTCTCAGTCCTAAAGGTCATTTAATCTGGCACACTTATTTTTATGTGGGAAAATGAAGCCTCAGGGAGGTTAAATGATTTTTTGTCAAGGTCACAGATTTAGTAAATGGATGAGCCAGAACTTAGACATGGATTTTTTTTATTACAAGTACAGTGCTTTGTTCGACTACACTACCTATGTCATTCCAATGAATGGATCCACTGTAAGCATTCAACAACTGTTTAAAAAAACTTCTGGAAAAGGTATTTTCAGTTTAGGTGCCAAAGGACCAAAGAATGTCAGGCGTGAGTTCCCTGGATGACCTGGGAATTTTACAGTCCCCTGGTTCCGGAGAATTCAAGGGTTAGACTCAGCAACTGAATCAGATGTTCAGGGGGAACAGTGATAGCACCACAGATCTGTGATCGTCATTTAGCCAGGGATCTAGAGCCACGCCCTTAGTTTCTGTCTGGGGGAGTGGGAGACACCTCCTCTTCGCTTGACTGGGCGATACCAGGAGAAAAGAGGGCAAGGATAAGGCCACAGCTGTCTGGTCTGATGCCGGCATTGGCCTTTCTCATTTCTTGGCACTGTGTATGGCCCTTATCAAAGAATCAGGAAGCTAAAGTCAATGGTATGGGAGGATTGGGTTAAAAAAAAAAAAAAAGCATTACACATTCAGGAATATGGGGGAAGGTGGAGATTGGTTCAGGAAGAAGAATACAGTGCACGTGGCTCGTTGCCTAAGTATTTACTGTGGGAGAGGACTTTCTACAGTCCTGTGTTGTTCAGTATGGTCGCCACTAGCTACACGTGGCTGTTTAAATTAAAATTCTATTAAAGATCCAGTACCTGAGTTGCACTAACCACATTTCAAGTGCTCAATATCCGTAGGCTGGTGGTTAGTGGTTGCTCTACTGAACAACGCATGTAAGGAATGTTTTAATCACTGCAGAAGGTCCTATTGGACAGTGTGGGTAGACTCTGGTTGTCTTCTCGCACTTTTGCTGGCCACAATGAGTAGTTTCTGAGATCCCTTTGGGGAAGAATTGAGTGGGGGGGAAGCTGGAGGATACCATCATTCACTTTCCAGCAAACCTATGAAACGGGGGAACTCAAAGCAGCTCTGAGCAACTGGAAGTGTGAGCGCCCATCAGTATACTAGACTCAGCAGGCCCGAACCCCTCTCCCTCAAGGCCTTGCCTGCTCATTCACAGGCGCTCTGACCTTTGCAGATTTTATTTGGTTCCTATTTTACGCTGTTTTAATTGATGTTTAATATAGCTTAACTCTGCGTGGTGTTCCAAGCCCCTCACTAGGGGGCCGCTCACAGGCAGAAGCACAATTAATAGCAATCCCCAGAAAATTATGCCCTGTATCAAAGTTGTCATTGCACCATACAAATGCTTATTATTACTATTGAATTCTCTAGCCCTGACACCTCCTTGTGTTTACTAGGTAGCAGATAAACCTCTGTTTGTGCCTTCCCTACTCTACCACACCATCAGGACTAAATATAGCCCCTGTGTATATGTTTAGCTCCATTTAGCTGTGCTTTGGAAAAGGGGGAAAAAAATCAGAGTTAATAAAATTAAATCGCTGGAAAATGTGATTGTTCCTCCCCCACTTGACGAGGCCTTGAAAGACATACAGACGTCACTGCTGACGAGACGAGTAAGCAGCCTCAATACAGGGCGGGGGCAAGGCCCGGAGCCCGATAACTCGGCATGGCTTTCGGATCTGCTCCTGAGAGAATGAGGGAGCAGGCCTAGAGCACAGGACACTGGGGACAAGGGATGATGCTCAGGGGCCCACCCTGTGTCCTGGCAGAAAGTGACCAGGAAACAGTGCCTGAGCTGGAGTTCTGCCCAAGGAGTTAGTAGGCAATAAATGTCATCCCTGACCTGCATCTCTCTCAGTTTGGGGGAGGGATAGCTTAGTACTCCCTGGTTGTTTCTTTGGGGCTTTTTTGAAGCTCAGGTTTTGGCATGAAAAGATAACAGCTTTTCTATGATCACTAATCAGGAAAAGCAATGGAAAATTCCAGGCTTGTCAGACACCTGTACTCCTCCCTCTCTGGCATGGCTTTTCATCCTGTGTGCGTTCTCTCTGAACCCCTGTCTAGTAAGAGTCCTTTTTACAGAATGCTGAGGCCCCGGGTGACTTCTTCTTCTGACTTACCTTTGCGTCCTTTTCTCACTGAAATAATACAATTTAGAGAGTGCACGTGTTCACCTCTCCTGTCTGCCTCTGTCAGATACACCCCACTCCCTTTTATATGCCACTGTCACAGTCTTCCATCATTTCCTATACTGCCAGCGGATGAACAGGTGGCTGTCTGGGAGGCTGGTGAGGGTACAGGGAAGATCAGTCCAGTGGGAATGTGGGCATGTTAACCCACTTCCATGACTTACTATGTGAACGTGTCCAAGTAATTACCTTCTTCATGCCTTAGTTTTCTCAACTACTGGGCACTGTTTTGATTGGACTGTGTAGCTTGTAGAGCCCTGACAGCTACCAAAGGCTGGAATCCAGTATTCTGAAGGCTGTATAGTTCAGTATTCTGAAGTTTCAAGTCCTTGGGAACTGCGTGGGTCATGTTTATTTCCACTTATAATCCACTTTTAATTTTTTTACTCAATGCTCTATGGAGAAAAGTAGATTCTGAATTCTTCTAATCAACAAAGGAAAAGCTCTACTTTATGTTGTTTGACAGGGAAATATTTCTAACTACATTGGGTTTCCCATATTATATTTGCTTTGCCTTCTTCCATCTTTGCCTAAAGAAGAAATTTCTAAAACACCACGAATGCTCTCTGTGCTCAGGCACAGCAGGAACGAGGCCACCTTGGCTGGCAGAAGAAGACGGCGCCGATCTCGGGCCCCAGTGGGGCAGGGCTGTTGGCCACCCGCCACGCTAGCTGCCTGGTCTCCAAATCAGGCCCGGTCTGTAGTTTGCTGCAAATATTAGGAGCTGAGCCACTAGCACTTCCCACCCATGGCAAGCCTTGAACCCTTTGTCCTCTGGCTGCCAAGACAATCTGAAAGCAGGGGGGCCACTTTCCATCTTAGGAGAAAAACATGTGCATTATATGGAAATAGGTTTTTCTTTCCTCTGCCTCTCCACATTCCCAGCCATTTTGAATGCTTTAGACTGAAAGGGAGGAAGACCTGTCCAACAAAGCCGAAGGTGACAGAATTGTCAGACTTCCCCTGCCCCATCTACACAGGTCAGAATGGTTTATTAATGATCCATGGGAAAGGAACAATTGTCCTGCTGGCAGCTTCACAGAGAGCTGGCGGCCTTCTCCAGGCCTGGCATGTGCAGACGGCACAGCTACCTGACATAGTGACACTGGGTTTCTAGTGCAACCTCCCTACTGGGAGAGGGGCGTCCAAAACAGTGGCCTACACCCACTGGGCACGCAGGAGACAGGACTGCGAAGGCAGTGCTCTGCTGGAAGCCTGGCCATGTGCTTGGGTTGACACAAAAGACTGCAAGCTCCCTGATGGCAACACACAGCTCTGGGGAAGTGCAAGTCCCACTTGTCACCACTAACTGCCCACTCAGGTAAGTCTCTCCCTTTGGAGGGTAGAGGTCATGAACAGGGCAAGCTTCCAGGTGTCCCCAGTACACTCCCCCCACCCCGCCGAAGTGCTGCAGACAGCAGTTTCTGGGAACTGGTTCGTGCCGTGCCCTGCCCAGCTCTCCCAGCCCCTCCACAGTGCGGAGCCACCTTGCTGAGTGTGGTAGGCGAGAGCTGCTTCTGTGTGTGTATGCGTTAGACAGCAAACAGCATTCAAACTACAGTACATAAAGAGAAAAGTAGCTAAGTTCAAGTTTGGCCTTTGTAGTCAGTGCTAGCTTCCCCTTTAAGAGCCTGGGATTCAAAGACCCTTGGTCATCCCGCCAGGTGAGTGAAGCAGTAAGTATGGCATTTGAGACACAGGTTTAAAGATGAGCTCTTCAGTGCATCGTACCTGAAATGTCCTGGGCTATGTCTCCATCACCTTTCTCAACAGAGTCAGAGAGAGAGAGAGAGAGAGAGAGAGAGAGAGAGACACACACACACACACACACACACACACACGTTTCTAGAGTTGAGAAGCAATTAAAAACTGTCTCCATTCTCCAGCCCCTGGGAGACGCAGACCCTTCCTAAGTGCAAGAACCCTTCCTTCACCCCTGACTTACGCTTGACCCTAAGGACCCCAAATTTCCCCAGGGTGAGCCACAGTTACTGCCTGAAGTCTCAGAGGGAATTACAAACCTCCGTATGTTCAGCAAAAACGGAGCTAGTTCACAGGCGTCCCGGGACTTCTCACTCACCACAGTGTAGGATAATAAAGGAAGGCTGCGCCCTTGGGAAGAACAGGGGAGAGGCAGGTGAGGCAGTGATGTCCATCAGCTGATGTCCTGCTGCCTCCTCCCGAGAGTACTGCAGGTGTGGTGAACCCCTCAAATGAACCCACGGAGTTGAAAAAGAGGTTCCACAACAGTCATTTTCTTGCTCATTATGTGCAGTCTCCTTCCTCACTCACTCTGCTTGTAGGAGCCAAACAGTGGTCCCTCCTTCCTGTCAAAGCAGCCTAGAAACCAGCGTCATCTCAGCGGCGGCTCAGCAACTAGCAGGCAGAGAGAGGTCACTGGTGGCCTGGTAGGAAACGGCCAGCTCATGATGAATGAATTGGCACTGCCTGCCATTTTTACTTGCCATCACTTTAATCAATAAGGGAAAAGGTGAATTGCTATTGATCTCTTCAACACCTCTCAACGATACTGTACAAATTACAGAAACACGACGGGGAGGGTGAAAGCGTCAGCGAGGAAGGACAGATGAAAGAAGTGTGGGCAGGGTGAGAATGCTGCATGTTCCCAGAGCTGGTCTCCCCGTCACTGGGTGTTAGGCATGCTTGGCTGCGTGTGTGAATGTGACACGAAGAGCCCTTCCTCACACCTTGAAGGGCTGGCCACGGACAGCAATCCCGGGCCTTCCTTCTGCACTGCATGTGGCGCTGTGCCTCACCAGGGCAACAGGCCATGAGAAACCGTATGGCTTCCCTTGATGCAGGGCTAGAAGTCTGTATGTTGAGAGGTACTATGGGTCCCAAGGCCTCATGAATTTTTGAAGTTGTCCTACTTGAGTGGTGTCTAGCGGGGCTAGCTCAACAACTGACTGATCCTGAATGGGAAAACAAGAATCAAAAGCTTCGAGGGCAAACTCCAACTTTGCCATACTGACCCTCAGCCCTGGGTCAACTATCAAAAAAAGCTAGGCGGGAAGCTGATAAAGTCGAACTGTCTTGCATAATACTTGACAGTAACAAACATCAGGGCTTCTGGGGTTTCAGACCTATCCTCTGAAACACCCTGGGCTGAAAGACGTGTTGTAAAGATTAGCGGTCCGGGCTAAAACGTGAGAGGCCTGACCTGAATGCTGGGACAGTTACCACACACAGACAGGCAAGACGACAAACTCTGGAAATCAGTCTCACCCAGAGAACCAGAAAACAGTACACACTGTTACAGTAGATAGGTCTAAGAACTCATAGCAGGAAGGTATGCATTTTGTGTCTGATTTTCAGGGCTTAGTCCAACCAGCTGGCTACAAGGAAGACTGAGAACCCCTCAGTGCTTTGGGACAGCTTCTGTTGAGGACATACTGCTTAGCAGAATCAAAGTCATGTCAAGAAAAGGGCAGTGTTAACAGACAGATTTTATGGCAGAGAGAAAGGGAAAACCGATGAGAGCTAAGCCCATGTGGTAAACAGTGGTCAGATCTCAGGGTCGAGGACCACAGGTTTCCTGTTCAGATGCAGGTGAGAAGAAAAAAACAAAGCGACCACGGGCCCCTCTCCAGGTGACCCAGGGCCCTCACCTGTGTATGCTCATTCACCTGTGTGAATGGGAGCACTAGGGGCTCCTTGGATCCTCTGCACCATGCCTTAGTAATCACCTTTTGGCTCTCTCCAGGCAGAAGAGGGCGAGTGCTCCCATTTTGCAGACAGTGAAATCAAGCAGGGAGTCACATAGCAAATATGAAAGAGAACCCAACCTTTATAACCCACGTGTGACAAGAGTGAGAGCCCTTCAGGATGCTCTTGGCATTCTTGCTTAAATGATTCTCCAGAGACAATGACTCAGGGTGTAATTGTGTAATTCTGAAATCAGCGACAACACATTTCGCCAGTCCCCTCACCTTCCTCCCACAAATAACCTGAAGGGCCAAAACGTAGAGCAAAATAAAATGCAAGTTACAAAGCTGCTGATGTGTTTAGAGTGGAAGTGCTGATATTAGAAGGAGGAAGTGGCTAAGTGCACCCTTGGTGTTTGGAAATGGCCACGTCTGCAGCCCTGTAAAGTGATGAAGGATGAGCTCTGGCTGTCTCTGCCAGGCAGACAGAGAGATTGGCCCTACACTCAGGACGTGGGAGCATGGCTGTGAGAAGGCACGGAGATAAGAAACACTATTTAGCAAACACCAGTACCCTCCTACAAGGTATCTTCCAATTCCAAAAGTGACCCTATTCTAAAATTACCAAGTGGTGAGTGGCCAGGCCAAAAATCCATATCCAATCAGCGGTAATGGACTATTTTTTGCATTTCCTCATATAGGGTTGCAGCATTGCTATAAAAATCCTGGGTCAGTAGTTTTAGATTTATTTAACCAGAGAGGTAATAGCATCCCAGCACCACCAGCACTGTAGAAACCTGTGACGTGAAGTGGCTTACACAGGCCGCTGGTAGTGGTGGAGGGACCTGTTGGGTTTTACCTGCAAAATCTCCACTTCTAGCTGTGTATTCAACGCCAAGACCCTCTTCTGGTACCACTAGCTAGGATCCCACTGCATCGAGAGAAGGCAAAGGGAGGAGAGGGGGGCATTATGCTAACCTGGAAAGCAAAATGGCACAGTGAAGCCGGTTCCTTTCAACTCTTCATTCCTGGCTAGCGTAGACAGCTTTTGTTCTTGCTGCAGGTGACTGTCCCAAAGGATTCGTCTTGGGTCCTTTTCTTGTCCTTTTCAATCCTGGTTAACACTTAGATCTTTCTTTAGAGCTCCTGCCTGGCACTCCACTATCCTCCAACCCTCCAATTTAATACAGATCAAAGATAAATCTATGGCAATTGTAGACTGCTGTGGCCATGGTAAGGTGGTATGGGGACAGAAACGTGCAAATGCTATTCCATCACAGGACAGGGAAGCCTGGGCCAGCTGAGATCTAGACAAGTCATCCCTATATCCCTTATTTTCAAGTCACAGTGACATCAGGAAATGAGCAAGGTCAGAAGTCCTGTGTAAGTATAAAGAAAAGCATGGAGAGCCGTGAGTACTGGGAGAACATCTAAATGCCCGTATGGCAGTTCGACTGCATGGCAAAGATACTGAAGCCATTATTTCTTAGACATCTATGAGGTATGTGTGGAATCCTGGCTTCCTGGCTCTTGGTGACGGTTGGCCGTATCTATCCATGACTTACTCAAGTCTAGAAGAGGCTCTGTGCACAGGTTAGGACTCTGTCAGCTTTACCTCCAGACCTTTACTTTTCCACTGAATGTGACACTGCGTAGAAAGAAGAGGTTCTAATGTGTAGGACCATGCAGGAGCAGAGGCAGAAGGACCCTGTTTCCTCAATCTTCATAGAAAAATGACTGGCTAACCCCAGATGGTATTTATTTATTTATTTTAAAAACGTTTTTAAAAAAATGTTTATTTCAGAGAGCAAACAAGTGGGAGAGGGGGAGAAAGGGGGAGAGAGCAGGAGGGAGAGAGAGAGATGGAGAAAGAGAAAATCCCAAGCAGGCTCTGTGCTGCCAGTACAGAGACTGATGCCAGGCTGGATCTCACGAATGGACACGGAACTGACTGAGCCCCAGCCCAACCCCCCATGGTATTTAGACAATTTTTGAGAGCTTAGAACAAGACTGGCAAATAGATATCAGTGCAAGTGCCAAATCCACTTAACTAGTAGTAGCTCCTAGGAACACTGTTTTGAGAAGATTCTGAGCCCTGAGCCAAAGCAGTGCTGTGACCAGAAATGCCTGCCATGGGTGCTAGATGGAGGGGGGGCGCGGAACATGGTTATTTGCCACTACTAGCTTAAATACACGGGCCTGGCGTGTGAAGAGCACTGGAGAGGAGGAACCATTGTTCTGTGCTGATTCTAACAGGAATGCTGCTCCCAACACACGTGCCCGTGAGTAGCCTCCATCTCTACTCTGCGGATCTTGGCTTATCAACACATACTGAAGTTCTACTCCTAGATTTTAGCTAAACTCTGAGAAAAGAATTTTCATTCATAATAAAAATGATGACAAGCTGTTGTTCACCGAGTATTTACTATTCACCAGGGCCTCAGTGTGGGGAATTTCACATATATACATTATTTCTACAATCACCCTACAGAGAAGGTATCTTCGTAGTAGGTGAGGCAGTTCAGTTTAGCAGGACCGTTGCATGACCCTAGGGCACTGTTCTCTTGAATTCTATTATGCATTGAGATTGCCCTGAATTGAGAGCAGGTAAGGATCATGTCCAAGGTCATTCAGTAAATGGTGAGGCTGGGACAAGAATGCAGGTCTGACTCTGCACATGTTACTGACAGAGTTTTTAAGTGACCAGGAAGGGAAAGATGTCCTTAAATGTTCTGCATATGGGTCTAAGAGTGAACATATCCTTCCTGAATACACGACACATGTTGTTTAGACCAGGTCAGGGTATCTGCTGTTAATTCTCAAGCTTGCTCATAATCTTATTTCATGCACCACAGCATTTCATAACAGACCATTGGTCACTTTCCTTTTCAAAATCCATTTAAGTTCAGCTGACCAGAAATTGTCACAGGTGGAGTGGCAAGAGGGAAGTCCGTCAATAAAGCCAGATTTGGAACACAAAGGATCTTGTCTAGTCCTTGACAACAGACACAAGGAGTGGCCATGCGAAAGACAAGAAGAGGGCAGGGTTAAGGTTGGCTCATCCACTAGAAGAATAACTGCTGTGTCCTTGGAGGAGTCACATGTGGAACACCAGAGTGTTAGCATTACCTGGAGCGCAGATGAAACGTACAATCTGCTCGCTCCTTGCCGGCGGCTCTGGCATCGTAGGGGCTGTGTTCTAAAAAGATCGTCAGTTGGACTGTATAGTTCCAAGGAGAAGATATTACCATTCAGGCAGTGGGTATGTGTGGGAATGGTTAGGACAGACGGAAAAGGGAGGCATGATGCAAGAAGACCCCCAAACATGCCAGCAGCAAAGCTCACATTCAAGTCCACGTGGGTACAGGTCAATGCGTTGGGGTCCCATGTGAAGTTCTTCTGGAAACAGAGTGGGTAGGTCTGCGTGAGGTCATCTTTAGTGTGGAAAGTAAATATGATCTGCTAGTCAGAGGACAGAATTATTTTCCAAATTAGCTCCCAGAAGGAAACGGACAGACTTCATAAATAAGGGATTTCATCTGAAAAACAAAAATTTGGAGCTGTTTTTCTTCAGCCTTTGTTATTATACTAAGAATATTAGCTTCCTTTTTTTTCTTTTTTAAAGAGAACCCTTACCAAAGCTCAAGAAGCAGTGAAAATTCAGGATGATTGAAGAGGTAAGACAAACCAGGAGTTATTACTAGGGGCATATGATACATCTCAATTAAAATAAATGGCACCCAGCTCTCCTAGCACAATCCTTACCTATGAGGAGTCCAGAAATCTCTTACGTCCTGATAGAATTTTTCCATTTGTTCTGGGTCGCAGGCTATATACATAGCTATACAGAAGGTAGACCAGGACGTGCCTGGCAATAGGTGTCGTCCACAGGGATGGCTCATAAAGAATTTTATGTCAGATAGGCAGATAGTATTGAATACCACACATGGCAGGAGCTTAGCAAAGCTCAGTTTGAAGGATTTTCATGACCTTGTGTTTGTAATGATAATCTTGTAGTGAACCAATATATACACTCTCCAATGGCCATCAGTGCCCACTAGACTCATTTCCAGGTTCAATTTAGATGAAGTTCAAAGTAAGTACTTGGGGCCATTCTAGTGGAAAGATGCAAGAGGAAGTTATGGTTGAGCCTTTTATATCTTTACTCTGAGAATGATGTGGGTTAGAAGTAAAGGTACTGTGGCCATGCCAAGGCGCTTGCTTATGGAGGAAACGGGGTCTGTCAGGTCTAAGGGCTATACTTCCTGTTTCTTCTACTGGTAAGAACAAATTGAATTGGCAGAGGAAACATCAAAGTCTCTTAAGGCAGAGTTTATAGTTAGTTAGTAGGACCAGTTCTCCAGGGGAAGGAAGAATCCCTCCACTGAAAAGTATTTTCTTCCCTGAGATGGAATTATATCTTTGAGACCTACCTACATGTCCCAAGGAGGCCAAATCTCTTGTGGCCCTAAATCTTACTCCACCTTTTTCTCTCCCCAATCCCAACAGCCAGGCTGGGATGTGAACACTGGTCTCGGGAGGGCAATGAGGCCTAGCAAACTTTGCCAGTCAGCCTGTATGACATAATTACAGGTATTAGGATCTTGGCCAAGCCAATGAAAAATTAAGCCCAGCAGCTATTTCAGAAGAATGGATGCAATTCTATGCTTGACTGGCTATGAAAGTTCTAAGCAGAAGAATAGGGAAACAGACAACAGCCCCGCTGAGCCAGCAGCTCTGCAGAGAGGAATCCCACTGGAGCCAGCACTCTGCTGGCTCCTATCAGCACAGGCTGCTGAGCTAGCCTGGGGAAGGCCACTGGTGACCGGCTACCCAACAAGGAGAAAAGTTGATAGGGGAGACCTGGCAGCTGGGGAAGGGAAAAACAGGGCGATGTGACACTATCTCCCATTCTTTATTTTCTCATTGTGATGCCATTTTTATTTAGGGGCTGGAATGGGAATTGAGGGCTGTCCTTCTAGGGCTTTCAGAAATACCTGGCAAGGGCCAAGAGCCCAGAAATAAAGAGGCTGTAACTAAGCAGGTAACAGCCTGTTAGTCACATGGTGCTTACAGCCTATCACGGAACAGGAATTTGTTGATTGGAACTTCAAAATAAACCCTTCATCTCACTTACAGTTTGATCCACAAAAGCAAAGGATGGGAAGTATACCAGGGAGGGAAAGAGACGAGTAGCCTCCCGGGAGAATGACACAGGGGCACTAATGACTACTATTTGAATACTGGACGTTTTTCACAACACTCACACATCATTATCTCAGTACCTTTAAGTATCCTGGTAGGACAACCGGATGTCAGGGTCCCCTAAAAAACAGTCAGGCTTGGCAGTGCACTTTTTCAAGGAGAAGCTCCTGAACTGGCAGCTGTTGTGTCCAGCCTCAATACTCCAATCTTCCTCCCTGACCCACAAACAGTGACCTTAAAGAGCTTTCCCAGAGAACTATAAAGGACAACATATATAGTAGTTGATTTTATGAATCTATTAAGTATCTCTTGTCCGCTAGGCAAAGTACAAAGAACACAAAGACTAAAGGATGGATCTTGTCCTTCCTCGAGAAGCTTAGAATCTAGTGGGGAGACTTAACACACAGGCAGATCCCTTCAACAACATCAGTCAGTGCGGGACAGATGTGTGCACAGGAGGCTACCGGGACCGAAGGAAGGGCATCTCAGCCCGTCTGGGAGGTGAAGGGAAAGCTTCCCAGAGAAGGTGTATCTTGAAGGACAGGCACGAATAAGAAAGCAAAGAAGGAGGATGTTGATCTACAGGGTGCAGAGCTTGGGTCTATCTAAAGAATGGGAGAGATGAAATGGGAAGGTGTATACGGGGCTGTCAGTGAAATGAGTAGTGGTGAGACATGGAGCTGGGGAGGTAATCAAGGATATATGGCAACTAAGGAAATGAAATTAGACTTTATCCCAGAGGCAGTGGGGAATTATATTTGTAAATGATACTTATTTAGATTTGTGTTTTAAGAGAGATTAGAAGTAAGAATATGGTGATATATGATCCAGCAGCAATGGAGCAAGATAGGTCAGAGAGGAATCATTATAAAAAAAAGTGGGGGGGGGGGGAGCACCTGGGTGGCTCAGTCGGTTAAGCGTCCGGCTTCTGCTCAGGTCATGATCTCACGGTTCAGGGTTTCAAGTCCTGCATCGGGCTCTGTGCTGACAGCTAGCTCAGAGCCTGGAGCCTGCTTCGGATTCTGTGTCTCCCTCTCTCTCTGACTCTTCCCTGCTCACACTGTCTCTCTCTCTCTCAAAAATAAATAAAAACATTAAAAATTAAAAAAAAAAGGAAGGCCCACAAAAGTCAAACAACAGATGAAGCAGGAATCAGGCAATCAAAAGCTTTAAGAACTGTGACAAGAAGAGCATAACTTGAGAACCTGTGGCCATAGCAAATCGGTCAGATTCCTCTGGAGTCTTGTGAGCATCCAGAATCAGATACAGTGGTTCCTTACTGGAGATGAACTCTTAGTTTAACTGCTGGACCTTTAGGGAAGTCCTTTACAAGTTAATTAGTTCCAGATATCTGAAGGTTGAGAAATGATACGATACTGCTAAAAGAATGACCACCTTCTAATAGAAAAATCGACAAAATCTGGGGAAGAAAAAGCACCTGATTTGGAATGCGGACATTTGGGTGTTGGTATTTGCTCTACAACAGGCTCGGTGCATAGAGGCAGGTCACTGCGGTGTCAGCTTCCTGACCTGTGCAACTCAGACGATCTCTCTCAGGCAGGTGCTTTGGGATTAAAATGAAATATTATCTATGTAATTAAGCACTTTTACACTAGAAAATACTATAAAAGAAAAGTTTGATCATTACTAAGACAGGAGGTCTTTACCTGAGCCCTCTTCAGAGAAAACAGCCTGAAATGGAAAACAAACCAAAAGAACACTGGTGGGTGATGAGCCATCAAGAGTGCGTGGGGAGGTAGAAGTAAAGCCCTAGCTTCCAACAGTCTTTAGCACCTCACAGGGAAGAGAGCAGTTTAGAAAGGTGACCTGATCGCATTCCTTCTTCCCTGGGCAGTGGCAGAGATCCTCTAGAATAGGGTGTCCTTTGCACATCAATGTAACATTGGTAGACAGCCGGCTCGCCTTCCCAGCAGGCTATTCTTCGTCTCAGTGAGAGTGATGGGACCCAGTCGGCGAGCAGCGTTTCACTGGCCTTACCTGCACCAGATGTGCTTCACCCTTCTGGGATTCCCGTGGCTCGAACTATCCTCAGTGCTTGGATCCCGAGACCTAACTTTGCTACGGTGCCCCCTCGCCTGTGTCTCCTGGACAGGAAGGGACCCACACTGACAGACGGGAACAAGAAGGGTGAGAGCATATACCACAGCACTGTGGGGGAAATGTGCGGAAACCGTTTCAATCAACGGGAAACTGCTTACGCCAGTTATTATCTTTCTCAGACAAGATGCAGCACACTTGCTACTGAAAACAAAAAAACAAGAAACCATTTTCCTTTTATTTTAAGTTTTCTCTCCCAGACACACATCTCTCCATAAATACACACCAATATTCACTGCCAAGTCCATATTCCTCTGAAACGTAAATACACGTTTTTTGGACAGCACCAGTTGCTTGTGATGCTTCCGTGCATCTTTGTTTTTTAAAAAGAAGAGAGTAGTGGGAGAGCGGGGACCCAGGCCACTGCAGCCTGCAGCAGGAGCTCCCCAGGGGGGCGCCCTCCCTTCTGATGCCCACAGGAAGAAGGGAAGTAGGTCAGGGAAGCAGCCAGAGTTTTCGGCTCAGGCTGTCCAGCATGAGGACATTTTCCAGGCAGCAGCAAAGGGTAATTTCTGAGATCTCAAGAGGACAAAAGGGTCACTGTGAGAGGTCTTGGGAATGATCACCAAACCTCTATACAGCCCATATCGTGCCCCAGGGAAATGTACCTCTTACAGCCCGGAACTGTGAAGAGGGTTAAACTGTGGCATTGATCTCTTTCAATACCTCAGAGCCCCTTCTCTACAAGTGCGGGTTTTGCTGACAGGGACCACGTGGCTGTACAGGCAGCAGCAGGTCAGTGAGTGGATGCTGGCTAGCTGGCCTTCTGGCAAGGTGTGAAGAGATCCCAGAGGACTATTGTATTCCCAGGAAGGGTCTCAAAGGGAAGACGAAGGCTTTGGACTGCTAGATCTGGGTTTTAGACAGAAATACCCAGACAGCAAAGAATCACTTATCCAGAACCACATGATAACTGGAGTGAGGAAACATGCGACTCAAGCCACTCCCTAATGCTCTCTCTCACCACTACTTCCAGGAAGATGCTAGCAACGGCCACAATTCCCCATCTGGGATGATACACCAGATGTTCCTGTCCTTGGCAGGGTGGCGGGGAACTGTCTGAAAGAGGCAGCTATATGGGTGGGAGCTGGGGGCAGGGGGCATGCAAAGACTGTCACCAGCTCATGCCATCCAGTGGACACAGCACTCATACAGATCACAGCCACAGCTACAACAAGGGACACAATGACCTCACGTTGTGTGGCCTACTAGTCCAGCCTCACAGGCAGGAGACGTGAGAGTAAACTATCATTTTAAGGGCTACAAGGAGCTAAAAAATCAACCAACTCAGCATACTGCGTACAGCAAGGGTCAGCACACTTCTTGTAATAAAAAGACAGATAAGTAAATATTTAAGGTTTTGTGACCCATATGGCCTCTGTCATAACTATTAAACTCTGCTGTTTGAGTATGAGAGTAGCCATAGACCGTAGTACATAAAACAGTTAGTGCGGCAATGTTTCAATAAAACTTTATTCACGAAGACTGGCAGTGGGCCGATTTTGCCCAGCCCTGCTATATACTAACTGAGCCAGGCTGAGGAAGGACTGTTGAGCTACCTGGGTTTTCTCTGAGTAAAAGTTAAGTGTGAAGTCCTTTCAGAGTTCCTCAGCTGCTTTGGCCGTTAAGGCCACAAAAAGTCTGGTAACAAGCTGGTGTCTAAATCACTCTTCTTCTTGCCCTGGAGCAAGAATGCCAGAACACCCAGACCATGACCTGGAGCAGTCCTCCCAGACTCCTGGCTCAGGGCAAGGAACAAAAGACAATGGAGCCAATGGCTAAGGAGAAGGAGCACACAGAAAAATGGAGACAAAAAAGAAACACAATGACAGGTGATCAGAAAGATAGGAAAACAGAGCTGATGGGGGCCAGGAACGTCAGTAGCTCTGTGCTACCTAGTATCACTGTAAAACACACTTAAGGAAAGCAAGACTATTGGGTGTCCAGATAATGCGACTTGTGTGAGACTCTGGAAAGCTCCACGTGAGGCTATGGGACAGAAAGACTACAACTCTCTCTTCACCCAAAACAGAAAGCCATGCAGAATTTCTGCTCTGGCCACCCAAAGCCAAGACAGTGTACTTCATAAAGAGGGAGTCAGGCACCTGTATGCCAGCTTTCTGTCTGCTCCCTGGCAGGTGGGCTGACCTAGGGGCAGTGTCCGATAGAGTCTCTCCCCCACTACACACCCTTCTCCAGTCAGTTTACAAGTTCATGCATATGAGTCTAACTTGCACAGTGGGCCCAGGATGTGCTGTGAAATCAGGAAATCCGTGTGCTTCTCCTTCCTACAGAAGGATACTGCCATTTTATAGTCACTGGGGAAAGTAGGCAGAGGGTAGAGAAATCCTGGTCAAAAATAAGATAATAAAAAGAAAAATTTTAAGGGGAGGGAGGGGGCAGGGTCACAGACAATCACATCATCACAATACCTGATGACCCGACCAAATCAGATTATCAAGGGGGTTGGCACAAGGTTCTAAACGCCGGTTGAACAGCGTCCATCACAGCGGCCCAGCTGGAGGGGAAGGGGGTGCCCTGGAGGCTGCCCGGGAGGTAAGAACTGCACAGGTGAGAGGCTGCAGGCAGGCTCACACTCAGGCACGCATACAGCTGCAGGGCACTTTCTCCTCTGGGTGGGAGGGGCCTCCGTGTCCAGGACCGCCCATCCATCAGACTTTCCCAGATGCGTGTGGGGTGGAAGGAAGAGGCGAAGAGAAATGCTCCCCAGGACAATGATGTATGGAATAAATACACAGGTAAAAGCAAAGTGAATAAACAGAACAAAACAAAAACCACTCTTCACTCCTACACTATTCAGAAAACAGTTTAGTTAAAACTTAAAGGTTTCCTGAGTTTAGGCCATATTCCTCTTCCCTCTGGATAAAGACCTTTCAACACAGGCCAAGCAATCATATAAGCAGCTAAGAAAATGCGGAAAGTTTTTATCAAGAGTCCCAACTCAGGGCTATGCAAGATTGGGGTGCTACAACCAAGAAAGCCAAATATCAAATCTGGATTAGACCATGGTCTGCAAACTCACATGCCAGGGGCATCAAAGAAGATGGGGAAACATAGATCTTTTTCAACAATCACATATCAGCAAACATACAGACAAAGGTAAGGTCACAATACTAAGAGAGTAAAAGAAGTTTTGGGCCCTCACTCCTTTTAGTGGCCAGTATTCTCTCTGACCCCCTTGTGCTTTTTGGATGTCACCAGCGGGTCAGAAAACGTGATCAGAAGCAAAGTGGCTGGGGAAACGAGAGTTGGGAAAGAAAGGGAAAGAAACTTCAGGAGATATGAACAACAGGGGAGCACAACGGTGACAAATGGGAGGGCAACACCGAATGCGGCATAGTTAAGAAGTGACGAGAATGTTCTAATGAAGGTCTCAGACAACCCCAGAGGGCCCTACCTCCCTCCATCCAAAGCACGAACGACCACCAGACAGCTGTTGCTACTACTTCTGTGATGACTTTAAGTCGCAGACCTTGTATGGACCTGCTTTTTCCAACACAGAGCTGCTCTACAGTTCATTATCCAAAGGCCCACACTGAGGAAACGCCCAAGTATTTGCCCCATCTACCTAATTACTGTGCTCCAAATTGCAACAGCTACTGATAGGTAACTGGACTGTTTGGATTCTTAAAATACTTCTCCAGTAGGGGCTTTCCTTTAGTTGATAAGAATTCAAACCACACAGGGCAGTTACAAAATAGAGGGGAGGGAGGAAGGCACTCTGCATGAGGATTTCTTCTTCACAATCAGAAATGTGTCTCAGCAAAAATAAAACAGGTCTATGCGCGACTGAGGAGGTAAGGAAGGGGTTGAGCACCCCTGCCCCCACCCCACTCTGCAGATGGCCAACACAGACCGTGCGATGCCCAGGTAGCTGCAGTTCATTTTGGGAAATGGAACCCATCTATCTTGAACTAGGAATTCAGGATTTCTTTTGCCACCCCATTTTCTTTCACAAAATGGAAAGGTAAGTGCTAAAAAAAATCCCCAAGAGGTGGCAACCCAAAGCAAACAGCGTGGCTCAGCTGAAAGTCAAAGTCAAAGTCTACAGGCCGGGCAGTCCCATACAGCATCTTGGGCTAGCCTGCTCTCTTGTGCCTCTAGTACCTGATATACTCACTGGTGATTCAAATCAAAATGAGAGATGCTGAAGCTTATGAACATCCCAAAGCCCATACGTCTGATCTCAAGGATCTACAAAGACCCACGAGTGAGCTAACCTCTGAGAGGACCCCGTAATCTTTTAGCTCTGTGCATATTACAATATTACATGAAAGCTAAAGGGACCCTATGGGTTTGACTATAAAAGAAATGAGGACAAAGGCAGATCTGAAATCCTCAGCCTGAGCCCAGCACACTCCCCCACTGTTCCTTTCTTGTGCCCACCTAGCAGGATGAATGACTGGAATACTCCTGGAAAGAAGATGTATCAGTTGACTATGACTTGATAAAAATTAGCAGGTAGATGGACACCACAGCAGCCGTGAAGCCCAACTCCTGCCTGCAAGAGCCAGGTCGACGGGCAGAAACAGAAATACAATTAAATTAAGTCAGAAAACCCGCTACAGAAAATGCAATTACTCAAAGATACAAATAAATGTTCAAAGAAAATTGGCCCCTGACAGGGTTAGTCAAGCTTCTAAATCCAGCTGGAGGCAGGCAGCGCGGGCTAATTCGCCGAGGAGGAGGGCTGCAGAGCTCTAAGCTCTGTGCCTCAGGATGCTGCCTAGGCCGGCCTGGTGTTCAGCCTGCATCCCAGGGCACTGGTGGCGGGGGGCGGTCTGGGGGTGGCTGCCCAGTGACGCGGGGCTCAAGGAAGCAGGATGTGGGCAGACACAGAACGATGGTGGATGAGGAAGGCAGAACACCAGAAAATGACAGACTGATCATTCCACAGACGTGGAAGGAAAGCATGAGACCCAGGGAGCCCCATGTTCTCATCCCTCTTCACACAAGAAGCAACTGTAAGATGTCCCACCTCTCGCTGCAGCACCAGCTCCTTGGTGAAAAGTGTGGCTTCCTCACTGAAAGGTTCTCCCTCCTGCACCAAGCCTGGAAGGTTTCGGGCTCCTCTGGGGCATTCAATGCCTGTGTCAGGAGAAAAGGAGAATTGGTGATGAAAAGGGGCCTGATAGGCCCGTGTGTCCGCAACGCTGGGCGCCTGACACTCTCAGAACAGAATGCATCACGTCAGAGAGAAGGTGCGCAGAGGGAAAAGCCAACTATCACCAGGGCAGTGATGGCTGGGGGTGGGGGGTTGAGGGGGGCAGGGAGCTCTCAGTCACGGCATCTGGGCATCAGCAAGAGACCTGGAGAGTTCCAAATAAGACGTGCAGGGAGCACAGGCACACCCAGATGTGGGATGCGCCCCCTTACAGTCCCACGGGCTCTTGTCAGCTCCACCGTCACCTAATTCACATGCCGTCCCCAGCCACTCTGCCTCCTGAGAGCCATTCCAGTGACTCCAAGACGTTTTCTCTTTACTATCTGGCTTTCACGTCAAATTCACGAGTGTTAGCTCAGTGTCATTTTTCTCTTCATAAGCTTCCCCAGCTGTCCTCTGGCTATATTCTGGACAATAGCACCATCAGTTTATCAATCAGAATGAGAAACAGAAATAACAGAATACTGATAAAGTATTAGGTGTCTAGAACCAGACAGACCCTGGATACACATCCAAATTCTATCATGTATTTGCTCTGTGACCGCAGCCAAGCTGCTGAACCACTCAAAGCCTCAGCTGTCCTGTTTGTGAAACTGTACATAGAATAATGTTTCTGCCTAACATGGTTGTTGTGTGAACCAGGGGAGATTATGTATGTAAAAACACGTGGTGGCACAATGTGTGGCATATGGAGAAGTAGAATACATTTTAGCTCTTATGGTTTTGCCATTATTATTATTATTTATAGTAACTACCATGCTTATAACATCAGCTGTCTTTCACTCCATACCTAGCCTGTAAGATCCCTGATGATTCCATTCTTCACACTTTTTTTATATCCCAAGACGGTCTTTTATACAACATAGGTGCTCACTGATCAACTCAGACTGTCTTTTCTTTCTCTCTTTGACTCAGGCATTCATTTTGCATTTGGATTTATCACTAACAGTGGTCATCAGTGACAGGCCATGAAATGTCACATTTTGACATCTGAGTTACTTATGAATATTTCCAAAAGATCCATACTGCAACTGTAATTATGAGGCAAAAAGTTGAAGTAGGCTAGAGACACAATAAAAGGAAATGATCAGAATAAGGGAGAGGATGCCTCTATGCCCAGGTCTCTGAATCACTGCTGGTCTCTCTTGCTACAATAAGGCAGGCCATTCTTACTTCCAAATGGCCTTGGGTGCAGGTACAAGAGATTTGGCGCAGGAGGCAAAGTAGCAGGGTGTCTAGGCTATTGCACACACTTCCCAGGAAGCCTTTGGGCTAAGGGGGCCCCCACTGCTGGGACAGAATATGTGTCTCTTACGAATGAAGCCAGGTGGCTGCTCCTGTTTCTGGCCACAGTACAGATTCAAGGTCATGAAGCTCGGAGGAAAGGGAATAGTTTATATATTGGGTTTTCAGAAGCTCAAGAACAAGCCTTGAGGCCTCACAAAAGGAATACATCACATCAAACGGAACACCGAAGAGGGAGCACAGCAGCAGGACAGCCCCTGCAGCAGGACAGCGGCTGGGGCGGGGGCCAGGGCCACTCTCCCAGCTGTGCGAGGACGGGACAGCTGAAGGCCCTACTGGAGTGTCCCCTGGGTGAGAAGATCACTAGGGCTGCCTCGTTCTGGGCCCTTCAGTACCAGGCTGTGTGGGAGAAGCAGAACTGATTTTTGGCAAAAGAGAGCAATAAACTCAAAGCCAAAGAGCCTGAGATTTAACCCAGAAGGGAGAGACAGACTAGAGTAAAACTGAATGAAAGACAGCCCATGGTTTCTACAACATCAACAGCCAAAAACACTTTTCATTTTCTATCTGCAAACTAAGCAAGAACAGAATTGTCAGAGAGAAAAACAAACAATTCCATTGAGCTTTCTGGCCATAGACCCATAGATAAGGCTTTGTTGCAAAACAGCAATAATGCTACAATAAGTTTCCAGTTCCCTTCTGACCCTTAGCAGCCATTTGGGGCAGGGGGGGCGAGCTGGGTGCTGTTGGTGGGGTGGTTATGAACTGGAGACTGGAACCGCGAGGAGGCTGAGACAACTGACTGGGTGGCAGGAATTGGGGGAAAGACTTTGCACAAAAAAGGCACAGAAGATTTCGGAGTCTTACTAGTTGAGTAGATGTACCTACTCTGCTCTGATGTCACGATCTTGGTATTCAGAAATCTCAAGAAATCTAGAAATCCCTGTAGCTCCCTCTGAATCGTGGGAGACCATGAAGCAGTTAAATCCAGACAACAAGATGGCTCAACCAGCCCCGGGAATTAAAACAAATCAGGCAGAAATGGAGTCAAAATGCCTTTCAGGAGAGACCTTCGGCCCTGAGGTGACCAAAAGTCAGCCACTCCATGTAGTTTCAGAGGCAAAGGAGGGCCTTCCTCATCTATTCCCCCAGCTCCGGGCTCCATCCAGCTCTTCAAGAGGAGGAAGCAGAAAGCAGAAGTAGGTGGTCTCCCTGTACCTTTTTAAGGGGGAAAAAGTAAACACACCGATGCACATTAATTCCCATCAGGGAGCTTGGTAAAAGGAAGGAGGGGAACAGAAAAGTTGCTTGAGAACAAGAGTATTATCTCTGCTTTTATCATTCACTTCCTTTCCTTCCGGGTGGTCTCCCACTTTGCTCTGACCAGTCTCCTCTGAAGTAACCCCTTCTCTGTCACAGCTCAGCTCAGGACAGACAGGGAGAAGTTGTACCTTAAAAACACACCCCGTGGGAGTGGGAACTGAGGTATGAGTGCTAAGAGGAAAAAAGAGGTGTGAAATGAATATTTACTGAGCACCTTCTATCTATGAGTAGACCTAAGGCCTGAAATTACAAAGCTACTAAGTGGCCTATATGAACCCCGAATTGGCAGATGCTAAAGTCATCGAGAAGAAGCCAGTTTTGGAGCTCACTAGCACTGTAACTAGAGGGCATCACAGCCCGTCGTGGCGAACAGGCAGGAGTCCAGGGCCTGGGGCCCTCCAGTTCCTGTTGAGCAGGTGAGCAGGGCCCAGGAGTCCAGGCACAGCTGGTGTGTGGACGTAAGGCGGAGGGTGCTTGGCACTGAGGCTGCCACAGTAGCGCTTCCATGCTCAGGGGCAGGGGAACTGCTAGATTTGGGGGGACAAAGTGTGGCTAAGATGTAAAACAGGGCCTGAGAAGGGAGGGGCAGAATCTACTTCTGCTTGAAAAGAACTGTGTAACTGAGTGTTTTCCAGCCTTTCGTTTTATTATGACCAATATATACACATTTAGCTATGGGTATATACATGTATGTATAACAGTTTCCACAAAACAATGATGCGTTCTGTTTCATTAAAGAGGAAAAAAAAGAAGGTTATGACACTGAATTAAGACTCTAGTCTTAATGCTGTGAAGGCCCTCAGCTTAATGCTGGTATAGATTACAGTATGAAGACAGAGCCTGGGAGAGCCCTGAAGGCCTTCTTAGAGACTCATTCAAAGGCTATGCTGAATGCTTATTTATCAGCTGCTGGACTTGCTTTTGTGTCCTAAGGGATTAAGGAATAGGGCAGAAAAATACACTGTCCACCAACAGAGAGGAAACCAAACAAGTGAATATTCTAAAGCCAGGAAGACAGCTGTTGCTGCTGAATACCAGGCGAAGACACACGCTGTCAGCAGGAAGCACTCTGCCCGGCCTGCCATTCCTGAGAGCCTGGCCAGTAAGTAAACTCGGTCCCTGTTGCACCTTTATTCAAACAAAGGTTGCATGACTGGCCTGGTATACCTGGTGTGCTGCTCTGTTACCAATACAGTGGGGAAGGAAGGAAGGAGGGAAGGGAGGGAGGGGAGGGAGGAAGAAATAAAAGAAAGAAAAGAAAAGAAAAAGAAAGAGAAGAAAGAGAAAGAAAGAGGGAAAGAAAGGAAAGAAAGGAATAATATTAAAGAAAACAGATCAAGGGAAGGAAAGTTGGATTCTCAGAAGACAAACCCCACGCTCCAGCCATTGAGCTGTGCGGGCTGACATGCAGCAATGGAGAGCTCCCAAACTGTAAATACGAAGCAAGATATCACTGGAGTTCCAGAATCTCTCTCCGGCCATGTGAGAAAGGCCCATAATTCTGGACTGTGCGGATTGCCGCTAACAGCTGCCTTTTCCAATGACGCACTGGTGCCGTGAGGCCTGCCGGGAAGAAAGTATAAACGCCGCTGTGTTTCAAACGGCACAGGTACAGGTTAACTGCCAGACTGATTCCTGACACAAGTTGTTCAAAAAACAAAAATATTTTGGTTACGAAAAAAAAAAGTGATATAAAAAATTCCCAAACATTCTTAAAACATTTTCTTAGGCGATGACAGGGTGTGCCAGAAAGAAGAAAGATACTGTACCCTGTAGGGCTTTTCAGCTGATGTCCATGAAGGACAGATTGAGACACACACCCTTATCCATGTGGCTTCTTGACCTCTTTTAAACCTCAGAGATCTATCTGCCTATAGCTAAAACCCCATTATTTTTCATATCTTTTTTATGCTTTCTGGGATATGATGGTTGACCAAGACTACATAAAATAAAAAAGAGGATATGCCTGATTTTGTAGGGTTTAGGAAAATAAAATGCATCACTAGCCATGAGCACATCACGGTTCTGGTTTCTGCCCTGCCACTGATAAAGTATGAAACCTTTCTGGGCCTCATGGTCCCTCTCTATGAAATAAAGGAGCGCAGAGGTCTCCCCTGGCGATAAGATCCTGTAATTTTGGCTATGCCCTTCTGAGATTCCTCACCCAAGACTTGACTTCTGGAGTCCAGGGTGCCCCTTTTCAAATTTAAAATGCCAGGCTATAGAGCATTCTATTAAAAAGAAATTATACATTCAGAGACATTGACTAACTAGGTCAATTAACACAAACACTTTGGTCAGTCAGCTTTGGAACAGAAGTACAAATTCATGTTAATGATACAATAATGGCTATAAAAGAGATTCTATTGATGGCTATGTGAGAGTCATGTATCGCTCTGAATATTTTACATTGTATGTGAGTTTTATGACAATTAAGCGTCTGGGCTCAAAGTGTGTTTGCTTTTACCTTCAATGGGAGCTAAAGAGAAGTGTGGCCAATCTGCCATGGCTAGAAGGGACAGCTTCCCAATGGCACTTTGTCTAGCAAACAAGAGACCAGGGATTAACTGAAGGAAACAAAACCCTAGAGGAAACAATAACCAACTGGAAGAATTAGTCAATGTGCTTACTTCACATCCAGTGTGCTCACTGCTACGTCGGATGTTCTTGAGGAGGGGCACCAGATGCATGCAGCCATACTCTTTGCCTTCTGCCTACTTAGGATACTTAAGTATGCCACAGTTCTCTCAGCAAACATTCCCTCCTTCCATTTCACAAATATGTATCAGTGCCTCCCCTCTGGGCTGGGCAACGTGCTGGAAGCAGAGGGCTCAATGATGGAACAGACTTTGTACCAACCAAGCTTAATTACCGGCATGAAAACATTATATTCCTCTACCATT
>NC_043701.1:23467039-23468067 GCF_006229205.1 Suricata suricatta
TGCCTTCTGCCTACTTAGGATACTTAAGTATGCCACAGTTCTCTCAGCAAACATTCCCTCCTTCCATTTCACAAATATGTATCAGTGCCTCCCCTCTGGGCTGGGCAACGTGCTGGAAGCAGAGGGCTCAATGATGGAACAGACTTTGTACCAACCAAGCTTAATTACCGGCATGAAAACATTATATTCCTCTACCATTTATGCAAGGTATGTTACTGGTGACTAAATTGACATTAAACCTACAGGTTGCATAATGTTAAGAAACAACATGTACTAATTGGGCTGTGTTAGGCAGACGTATGTGTGTCTGGGAGACTCTTGGTAGAAAGTGTGGGACAAGTTGATCATGGGCATCACCATGTCCCTTGCTAAAGCATCAGGCAACTAAGTTTCCTAGCCCTTGATCCGGGCCTCTGTCCTCTTCCATCACCACAAATTGGGGATGGAGGTCAGAGCTGAAGGTGGGGACTGACAGGGAGCTGCAGGGAGAGGAAGAGTTGCTGCTGCACATGATTCAAGGGTGGCCAATCTACAGTTAGGCTGGCAGAGGGGCAAAAGTTCGGTCCAAATAGAAATGGGACCTATAGGTGAGCCAATCGGATTCTCCTTCTGGAATGTGAACACGGCAGTGTGCACAACACAGGCCCACCAGGAGCCAGAGGAAGGAGGCTCTCTGCAGAGGGGACTCTGGGGCCCTACTGCTGCAGACCTTAGCAAGGGACATGGTGATGCCCATGATCAACTTGTCCCACACTTTCTACCAAGAGTCTCCCAGACACACATACGTCTGCCTAACACAGCCCAATTAGTACATATTGTTTCTTAACATTATGCAACCTGTAGGTTTAATGTCAATTTAGTCACCAGTAACATACCTTGCATAATGGTAGAGGAATATAATGTTTTCATGCCGGTAATTAAGCTTGGTTGGTACAAAGTCTGTTCCATCATTGAGCCCTCTGCTTCCAGCACGTTGCCCAGCCCAGAGGGGAGGCACTGATACATATTTGTGAAATGGAAGGAGGGAA
>NC_043701.1:23468167-23742823 GCF_006229205.1 Suricata suricatta
TATGCAACCTGTAGGTTTAATGTCAATTTAGTCACCAGTAACATACCTTGCATAATGGTAGAGGAATATAATGTTTTCATGCCGGTAATTAAGCTTGGTTGGTACAAAGTCTGTTCCATCATTGAGCCCTCTGCTTCCAGCACGTTGCCCAGCCCAGAGGGGAGGCACTGATACATATTTGTGAAATGGAAGGAGGGAACGTTTGCTGAGTGCAGACCTACTGTGGGGTGCCTGGGCAACCTCGGACCCACAGTCACCCTCCACCTGACCTTAGTTCAGATCCTGTTAGATTTTCATGGGTATCACCACAAGTCTGCTCTCGTTTCCAGCAACCATGAGCAAGCCTCTGTGAGAACCTGGTATCTGCACCCCGAATAAAACTAAAACTAAATCGCTTCTTAGGCTGGGTACTGTTGTCATTCCGATTTTATTCTGTTGAGCATCCACACACCAGCTAGCACACAGTGGCACTGGAGGTCCTCAGCAAATGTTGAATAAATGAGTATTAGTGAAAATACTCCTGAAAAGAAGTAAATACACAGAAAAGGAAATGGCTAATGAACTGGCAGGGTTAATGTAGACGTTATGCAAATACCAGGAGTAGGGCTGAAGGGATCCCTGACTGCATACATCCCACTGTCCCATGGTTACGTAACACCTCAAGGAAAAAAGGCAAGCACAGCTACACGCATCTTCCCCGCTGGTTGTTGGACTGGCACACTTGGGGACGCAGCTGACACAGAGAGGGAGGTCAGCGCTGACCGGCAATGCCAGCGAGACCCGAGGAGGGAGCAACGCAAAGATGTTCAGTGTCTGATACAACAAAGGAGGGAAACATCCCCACCGATAACCCCACATTCAGCTATAGGAAGCTATGTGGCCACATGGAAATGCAGAAAACTGGAGCACATTTCAAGGGAGCAGTGGAAAATGACTCAGGGGCGGGGAGGCCTGCCTTTAAAGGAAAGATAAAAGGTGCTAAATCTGTACACTTCAGCTAAGTGGTGACTAAGAGGGTGACAGGATAACAATCTGCAAATATTTGAAAGGTGTAAACACGAGAAAGGAGGGAAAACGCTTAGCTTGAGAACGGGGGGGGGGGGGGGGTGTAATTATTAGGGGAAAGAAATCTGGACAAAATATCAGAAAAACTAAGCGTGGGGATGACTAGTGGGTTATAAATAAGCTTCCCAACTGAAATGGGAATGCTGTTATTTGACCCTGAAACTGAAATGTGGCTACTAAGCCTATACTTCTGCTTACGAGAAAGCAGCCCAGACCAGGGAACTGTTATTTTATTTTCTATGTTTTCAGAACGATTTCTTGAATAATATTCAAATTGAAACATCTCCACTTAAATGCTGCTCCCTGAAATTTAAATTTTTTTAAATGTTTATTTTTGAGAGAGAGACACACACACACACACACACACACACACACACAGTGCAAGTGGAGGAGGGGCAGAGAGAAAGGGAGACAGAATCTGAAGCAGGCTCCAGGCCTCAGACATCAGCACAGAGCTGGATGTGAGGCTTGAACCCAGAACTGTGGGATCATGACCCAAGCCAAAGTTGGATGCTCAATTGACTGAGCCAATCAGGCGCTCCTCCCTGAAATTTCAACATTTTTTTTTGTTGATCAAACCTGATAGAATGGCTGTCCTGGTGGGACTTTCAGAACAAAAACTGGCTTTATCTGCTAGTGTGTGCCACATGCCTGGCTGACAGCTACTAAACTGGGGCTGAGCACAGAGCCAGGTGACAGAGAGGTGGGAAAGAGACAGGAGACTACACTATCTCATCTGGCGGGCCACCTTCATCCTTCGCCTTTAAGACCCTAGGTAGGACTGCTGTAAAAGTTTCCCAGATGGAAACTGAAGACACCTCTCCCTTCTTTTTAAATACACGGTCCCCTGGAGTAAACGTCAAGGACAAGGCAAGGCACAGAAAGAACACCAAAATAAGCTTCCTGTCACACTGACTGCACTCCAATACCTTTGCCTGAGTTCCTGCTGCTGCAGCTAGCCAATTTATAATTCACAGACTCTCAGCAGAGATTTTTACCCCTGGATTCAATTAGTTCCATTTCTATATTTTCCCCTGCCATCCTTCCCCACCCCCACCCAAAACCAAAACACAAATTAAAAAACCCCACCATGTACAGAGAATAAGAATCCTTATATAGCCTAAGAAAAGTAACACTTAACTTTGTTCAAGTCAATTTTAGAAATTCTTTGGTGTTAACAAAGTTTAGACAGCTATTTCTTCCCGGAGCATCAAGAACAAAATCCAAAACTCTTAAACCAGCGGCACAAAATGCAGAGGCAGACAGGCCATCTGCCTAATTTTAAGGAACGTGGTTATCACCTGAATATACATAAAAAACCAAATTAGCACACCACATTGTTAGTTCTCAGAAATGTAACGCATCTCATGTACCAGACGCTTATCTGAGTTCTCTCTCATAAGGTTTAAATCAGAATTAATTTGGAGACCTCAAATTGCAAATGCTGTCCACGAATCAGTTAACAACTGAGAACTGAAAACCATCCCCTTAGGGCCAGCTGGTCTTACATTTCCTAAAATGGGCCCCAAAGCAAGACAAATCATGGACCTGTTGGTTCCTAAGAGTTCCACGTGATAGGAGGCCTCAATTTGTATTAAAAGGGTCAGAAATAAAACAAGGATTTTGCATGGTCTCACATTATTTCTTCTCTCCCTTGTTCTCTAAACTGCTATGTCGTTGCCTCCAGGGAGGCAGCATCTTGTGGGCCAATTTTGGAACATGTCACTGCTAAAGCTCTTTGAGTGATCAGAATAAAGAGATAAAAGAAGAATGAAGGGATCCTAATTAAAGAGATTCAACTCCTCAGGTAATTGTAGTCAGGGACTCAGAATGGAGACTGAAGCTGTTTTTAGTTCATAATTCCAACTGTTATGGTAGGCTTTTATTGGATTGTTCTGATTTGGTAATGTTTGATGCATCTGTTGAAAGACCGGAAACTGAACTTAATTGGGAAGAGAAGCAATATGACCCAGTCTTCATAATGCGGTGGGAACTGCGATTTCCTTTGAAGAAAGGAAGGAGGAGAAGGAGAGGCATCTATAGAAAAGAGGTACAGTAGTCTCCCCCCCATCTGGTTTCACTTCTGTGGTTCCTGTTACCTGTGGTCCAATGCAGCCCAGAAGCAGGTGATCCCACTTCTGCAGTCAGAAGGTCAATAGTAGCCTAAAGTTACGTCACATGCCTGCGTCATTCACCCTATTTCGTCTTACCATGTAGCGTTTTATCATCTCACATCATCACAAGTGTGAGTATAGTATAATAAGATATTTTAAGGCCATATGCACATAACTTTTATTAAAGAATATTATTGTAATTGTATTTTATTACTGCTGTAAATCTCCTACTGCCTAATTTATATATTAAACTTTATCACAGGTACATATGTAAAGGAAAAAACATAGTATATATAGAGTTTGGTTCTATCTGGGTTTTTTAGGCATCCACCGGGGTTTTTGGAATGATTCCTCTGTCGATAAAGAGGGACTATTGTACAGTGCTTAGCTTTCAACATGCCTTAAGTGTCTCTGATACAAGTCAAGGGTATGATACCACAAGGACAGGGCTGATTTCTGAGTCTGACCTCTGGCTGTTGTTAACCTGTTAATGGTGGATCCCTACTCAACGATTACTTGAGGTGTGGTAAATGCGGTTCTCTGCATATCCCCGACATCTGGAACACAGCACATACTCAATAACTGTTTTTGCTAAATGAATGCCAAAGAGGTTAAACCTAGCAGAGATAGATGCCACAAACCTGTTACAACAATCCAATTCAGAATACTTGGTGAGTTCATAAGGAAATCTAGAAACTCTTAGTTCTAGGATTTTAAGGCGCCTGAGTGTTAAATGCTAAACCACTGCCCCACTTCCAAGGAGACAAGGAATGGATGGCTTAGGGGCCTTCTTTTGGACTTCTGGTGCTCAGTCCAGTCAGGTGGCGTGCAGAATGGCTTCACCAATTATTTATCATTGAGTTTAGACACCAAAGAACTACTCCCAAAAGGATAAACAATTTTAGATGGAGCTGGTGCAGTAGGTAACTACTTGGCCAGCATCAGAATAACCTTTTAGAATTCTTCCCATTGCAGAGCAGGATCTGAAAACAATGATTTTTAAAGGGAGGAAGAGCGCTGACTGATTAACAAGGCCGTTCGTTCCCTCCCTGGGGCATCCTGAGAGCAGAGCTGTCAGCAAATCTAGCCTGGCTGTCTCTGGGGGTGTTTGGGAAGGGGGGGGTTGGAGGTGGCAGCGTGTCGGCTTCCCAATACACAGATTTGTTTTGAGTTCGCCACAAGCAGTAGCTGCAATAATACCACCATCAACTCGGAGAGGAACGAAACAAGTGGGCATAGGGAAGAACTGTGCAGACCCCCAACTGTCCCCTTGAGTTTCTCTTCAGTATCCATACCAACGCCAACAGCCTCCTATGGGCATTACAAAGAAAACCCAGTGGAGGTCAAAAGCAAGGGCCACGATGGTCTTTCTGATGACAAGAAGTCAACACGGCTCACGCTTTTATGTAACGCAGTGGCACCATGGAGACAGCACCCAGAGCATAAACCCCATGTCTGAGCAATGAGGAGGAGTTGGTTTCTATGAGAACCTCAACTTTTGCTTTTTCTGACTTATTTTAAACATGTAGCTTTATCTTTGAATCAAATAAAACTTAGATGTATTTTTTCCCCCTTTCATTTTTGGCACCGAAGAATTCTAATCTTGGTCTTTTAAAGTCCATGTTAATACATAAAGAAGAGAATTTGAATGTACTGTCCAGGGCTGATAGAAAATAGCTAAAGGGTGGGGAAAAAGCCATATCGGAAATACCCGCGTGGATTTTGCAAGTACAAGCTTCCAGAAGGTATTCTGACACACACCTGGCAGCCAATTGTAAAAGCTACTTACTTGAATAAATTTAGAGTGACTTTCTAAACCAAGCTGTGTTGTGTTATTTGAACAAAATGCTTCTGAGATGTGTGGAGTGTACTTTCAAACTATTGCCCTTCCTGAGCCTTCACTCACAGAAAATCGTTCTGAGCTTCTCCTCCTGAGGCAAGTGAAATCCAGGTGTCTAGAGGTTAGTATACTCAGCTAGCAGAACTGGAGAAAAAGGAACCGGCTCGTGTCAGGAATATGAAGACCCCCCAAACCAATGAGAATGAATAAAACTCTGAGAGCAGAGAATCTCTTACTAAGAGCCCTTTACCTTACTGAGGTAAAGTAAAAATAAATAAAAACAAGCAAAAAGGAAAAGGAATTCTGAAAGATCAAGGTTCTTCAAGAGGATAAGCCAATCCTGACATATAAATACATTTTATCCAGAAAAGTAGCTTAAATTTTGGGCTGTGGGTAAAGAATGGTTTTTGTTTTGTTGATGTTGTTTTTAGTTAGCGTAACATAAAGAGGTCAGCAGGTAACTTCCTGTAGACTAAATCCAGCAGATGCCTACTTTGGTACAACTCATGAGCTTAAGAATAGTTTTTACATTTTTGAATGGTTAAAAAAAATTGTGACATGTAAAAATTACATGAAATTTAAATTTCAGTCTCCATAAATGAAATTTTACTGGAACATAGCCACGCTCATTTGTTGTCTATGGCTTCTTTCATGGTACAACAGTGAGTTGAATATTTGTGACAGAGACTATCTGGCCCAGAAAGCCTAAAACATTTACTATGTGGCCCTTTATGGAGAAAGCCTGCCAATTCCTGCTTAAAGGGAAGCTGTATGCTGGTTAAAAGAAAATCTAACCAAGGCAGAGATCAGCAGCTTCCCAGAACTAGAACATCACTGTAGGTGACAGTGTAGGAATACCCAAAATAATAAAAACAATACAAAAAAAAAAAAAAGCCTATAGTCATGCAACAGAGAAGGCAAAAGGAAAGGAAACGTGGCTCCACGGAGAGTGGCTGAGGCAGGTGATGTGAACCACAGGTGTATGCCCTCAACCTTTCTTTGCTGCACCTTATTCTAGGAATGTCTCTGCTCCTATACAGGAGATCCTTCCCCTTTATTCCCACTCTCCTCCACCAGACTCAGATTTCCCCATTCAAAATTTACACCCCATAAGCGCAAAACCGGAAATTTCCAGACTTGCCATTCTTTGTTCCTTCCCACAATGGCTTCTCTCTCCACTCCCTGACAATATACTTCCACTATTACACTCCGTGTACAGAAAGCCTTCGCTCCTATGGTTTTGTACTCAGACTTTATCTTTCTACTAAAACTACTTGGGAGAGTAACCTCCTCACTCACAAATCTAATAATCTCTTCTCAGTAGGAGCCCAGCTAGATCACTACATGGCATTCAACACCGTGCAATGGTCCTGTAGTGCAACTCTTTCCTCATTCTGCTTCTCTCGACTGCTGTCCCAGGTTTTTGGGCTGCGTGTCTTGTCTCCTGCTGTTACATCCTGGACCCTTCTTTATATGCTGCGCACTATCTCTTGGAAGGCCATCCTTTCCCACGTTCTCCATCACTGTGATCCTGCAGAACCCACAGACTCACCTCTAAGCCGCAGACCCAGTCCCACATGTTTCACAGACATGTTTCCTGGGAGGGTCCTGCTAATAATACCTTGAACTCTGCATGTCTAAACTAAAACCTTCCTCCTCTTCTCCCCTTGTCCCCTTCTTCTGGTTTTGGTACTTCTGTCTTCTTACTCTAAAGACCTCACCTATCTTAGATTTGTCCCTACTTTGACCACAGAACTCAGTGACGGCTACCTCTTGGCAATTCCATGAATTTCACCTCCCAGGCTGTTGTATAGTCCACTGAACCTTCTCAATTGTCACCATAACTCTGCTTGTTCAGGCTCCTGTCACTTCTAGGCAAGAATCTTCTGATCTGTCTGCCTGCCTTCCATTTTGCCCTACAGAGATTCTTCCTGTGCAGGGCTACCAAATCACTTTTCCGAAAGCATAGTATGCTGCTCAAAACTCTGTCAGTGGTTTCCTATAATTTACCTATTATAAAAGCAGAACTCCACAATCTTGACACTCTGGCCTTCTAAAATCTGGCCCAATTCCTTGGGACCAGAGAAAACATAGAAAACCCACTTAACAGCCCCTCAAATATGGTAAGACAATACCTCTAGTTCCTCTCATCTTATTTTCTCCAGGCTAAACATTTCAAGGTCCTCACAAGACATGGACTTAGATTTCCCACCCTAAGATTTCTCACTACTCACTTTCCTCTTTTACACCAGGTAATATTAAGGATGCCTGCCATCAAACAGGAAATGTCTTTCTAGTTGATTTAATTAAAACTTGGATGAGGGGTGGGGTGGGGTGGTAGAGCGCACGCAGTGGGACGTCTCTTCTTATGTGCTATTGAGAGCCACCTTTGCAGGTGAGATCTGCTGCCCTTGACCGGGCAGAGCTGGACTTTCGCTCCAGGCAGGACACTCGCTGCATCAGAGCAGACAGCTCCATTAGTGAGGGAGGAATCCCTGGGCGGAGGGAGAAGGGAAGCCCTCAAGGGACTCTGTGGGAGAGGCGGAGCCTGTCCTGTGGAAGGCCGCCTGCCGCTGTGGCCTCCATTCCAGCCCACTTCCATTCTCCGTCTCTCAGCAGCGGCCCCAGGCACTGTGGAGACCCTGGTGGTGTTGTGACAAGCAGTCTATTCATTTCCTTCTCTCATTCACCGGGCTCTCGGGGATAAAAAGGAAGAGCAAATCCAAACCACTGCCTAGAATCCACTTTGCCCAATTCAGGGAAAGAGTGTTCTATTGAAGTGATTATTTTCCCTGTTTGGGAGACCCAAGGGAAAGAACAGGATTTCTGCATCCTTTACTTTCCCCAGATGCAATGTTGCAGAAATGACTATTTCAGTCATCACTGCGGCCAGTGGGACGGTGGAATGCACGGCTTGCACTTTATTGAGGCTTTTTAGCTCCGGTCACAGTGCGGCAACAGGGCACCAAAGCACCAGGATTTGAACTGTGATGCTGGATACAAAGCTTCAGTTGAAAAGTGGGAGAGAAGGGAGGACAGTGAGAGGAGAAAACCAGGTACCTGAGAGACAAGCTTCCTGATCTGAGTGAGAGATGGTGACCTGTCTCGTCAGGCTGCACCTGTCTTCAAGGGAGACACTGCACAACTGAAGGACAGCACAGGTCCCTGGATGAGATGCTTGCCAAACATCATGATTGGTAATAAGGGTGTGCCAGGTGAGGAAGTGGGGGTAGAGCGTCGACGGAGGGATGGGGCGCTAAACTTCCTGAACACAGCTTGCAGCCAAGCATGCTGCCCGAAGGTGACTCCCGGTGCCCACCACAACCAAGGGCGTGCGTGTCTGTGCAGCGTGTGTGCCCTCAAGTGTGCTCACTGGCTCACGGAAAGAGGGCAGGGGGTGGGGCTGGAAAGGGAGACGGGAGGAAGGCAGACTGAGGGGGCAGCACTGAAGAAGCAGCAGTGCCCGTCTCTGAGGGCTGAGCTCACGTGTCCCAGCCTATGGCAGGAGAGAGCATCTGTTGTGACGGGGCCCAGATCAGAAACCGGTGTTTGTGGGGAGAAGGACATCGGGGCTGTACCTACCTACCAACGGGCACACATACACTCAGTGGGAGTGCCTCACGTGGTAGAGACCAGAGACAGGAATGGGTGGAGTCCTGGGCACAGCACACAGCTTCATTCCGGGGAATCAGGAGAGAGGAGCCACTCCCTCCGCCTCACGGCCTTCTCATCTCATCCAAAGCGCTAGGCTGCCTGCCAGTTCCCTTGCGCCAACCTGAAAACTTCACCAGATGCTGGCTTATTTGTGCCTTCTCACTTGTTTCTTGTTCCTCTCCGCCACACCCCAGCCCAGTTCCCCACCAGGTAGGTCTTGTCCAGCATCACAAGTGGAAGGAGATGCCATCAGCTGAAGTCTTATAGACTGATTTGTGGACTCTGGGAAGCTGTATACTTTGTGATCATCTATTTATGTAACTATACTTTTTTGTTTCCATAGTTTTTGTTATTAAAGTAACTGTATGTCTTCTAAAAATATAAAACAAAATGGACAGTTATGGATCGGGTTTTCTTTCTGGGGCCTCTCTGCAGTCTAGCAAGGGCCTAGATGTCCTCCAGCCCAAATGGATCCTGTAGGGTCAGAAGACAATTAGATTTCCCGGTTCAAGGAACTTTTTTGGCTCTACAACTGTGGATGCAGTGGGGGAAAGGAGAGGGTCCTTTCCATCTCAGACAGCCATCCTAAGGAGACTCTGGCTCCTGAATGGCAAAGAGGACAGTTGTCAGCAAAAGGGTGGGGAGTGATGAGGCAAATTTCACAGCATAACAGGCAAGAGAAAAACAAAAACAGCTAAGTGCTTCATATGGAGGCTGTCTTCCCTAATGTCACTAAGCTGGAAAACCCTACGTTCTGTTATTCACCCACCCTTAGCAGACAGCTGTTCCGGCTTGAGTCAGGGGAAAAGGTGAGTGCTTCTGGAAGGGGAAGGAGGGATTTCTCTCAGCCAGCCTGGAACCAAAAGAAGTTCAATCACCTAAATGATTTTGTACTTTGGGCTGCCACACACAAAAAAAGTGGGCTCACTTCTCTATCAGAAAACCAACTTGCTCTCTATACATTGAAGGAGAGCAGAATCAGATTGCAGCTCCAAAGTGAGCCCAGGCTGACCCCACAGGAGGAAACCTGCCCGAATCCTGCCTTCAGGGAGGACAGGGTCAAAGAAGGATGGGAGAATCTCAAGACACCAAGTTCGATCCAAATGCCTGAAGTCACCTTGTGTACACAGAGAGCGCCGCACTTAGAATTGGATAGGGCCCCGCATTCTTATTTCCCTGTTACCGGAGTGCTGGCTGAGGCTCTGTAATGTATTAATCTCTGTAGATGAGTGATGCGGTTTAAAATACTGCAGGGTTTGGCTGCCATTCCCTCCCCTGGGGTCTCAAAATAACTCCACACAAATCATTTCTGCTAAACACTCACTCAGGCAGCTCTTCCTGCCAGAACACACACATCTTATGTAACCAAAAGAGCCACGTAGCTTGCTGGAAGAGGAGGGCGTTCCCAGAGAGCGGCACTGCTCACCGCCCTCAAGCCTCTGCAGAGCTGGGCTTGAAAGCCATCTCTGTCCCCTGCCAAAAGGCAGCCACACCACTCAGCCTGGAGGCTGTGCCTAAGCTCCCTCAGCAAGAGAGCCCCCAAGCGCAACCTGGACGTTTAGTGACCACTTTCTATGTATGAGGTCTACTCTGGTAGATTTGAGAATGCGGAATAGAAAGAACATGGCCCCTCTCCTCTGAAATCCAGAGTTCAGTGTAGACAGGCACCTATATAGACACCAGACAAAGCCACAGGAGAGGCAGGAAGAGAGGTGCTATAAACACTTGATCTCAAGTACCTTCAAAGCCTCCTCTTCCCAAATCTAAGGACTCTCTGACATGGAACTTGCCCTTGGCTTGGCTTCTTTGTTAACGCTTCCTCCCGGTGCTCTCCTACTTCTCCAAGCCACTGCCATCAGACCCACTTCTTTTGACCCTTCCTTAGGCTTTGCAACTTCACAGTCATCTGTTCTTCGCTGTTTCCTACTCTAAACCCAACTCCTCGACCATTAAATTCACTTCTTGGGCTTCAAACCCCACTATAAACTGATGACTCATAAAGTTTTAATCTCTAATTCTGACCTTTCTATTGAATTCATCTGGATCTGCAAAAACTGACAGGTAACTAACATTCAAGGTATCAAAACTGACCTAGTAATGAAGGTTACCTGCAAATGTTCTATTATTTACAAGTCAGAAAACTGTCCTCTTTCTTCTCCATCCTGTATTATTAAGTAACCAACAAAACTGTATAGATTAGAACCCTCCTAAATAGTTCTTAGATCTGTTCTTCCCTCTTCATTACCACCTTGCAGCCTAGTTCAGGCTCCCATATCTGTTAGGAGGTCAGTGGCAATCACCACCTAGCCACACTTCCTGACCTGAGTTTGGATCCCCTTTAATCTAAGTCTTGATATTGTGGTAAAACTGACTGCTTAAAAATACTGCAATGAAAAAGGAAAAACACTACACTTAACAACAAGAATGAATTTCATAGACAGTCGTTGGGTAAACTAGGATTAGGATTCCAGGTATGAAGTCCAAAACAGGTGAAAACTAATCTTTGGTGAAAAAAGCCAGAATGCTGTTTATCTTGGTGAGAATGGCCATGAGAGAGCATGCTGGGGTGCTAGAAATAGTTTTTTTAGGTTTATTTATTTATTTTGAGACAGACAGAAAATGCAGGCAGGGGAAGGGCAGAGAGAGAGGGGGAGAAAAGGATTTGAAGCTGGTTTTGTTCTGACAGCAGACAGTCTGATGTGGGGCTCCAACTCATGAATCGTGAGATCATGACCTGAGCTGAAGGCAGATACTTAACTGACTGAGCCACTCAGGTGCCCAGGTGCTAAAATATTCTATATTCTGATGCATGTAGCAATTACTTAACTTTGGGCTATATATATATATTTTTATACACATCAAAGTGATTAAGCTAGGGGTGCCTAGGTGGCTCAGTCAGTTGAGCTCAGTCAACTCTTGATTTTGGCTCAGATCATGATCTCATGGTTCTGTGTTAGGCTCAGTGCGGGGCATAGAGCCTGCCCAAGATTCTCTCCCTCCCCGCTGCCTCTTGTGCACGTTCTCTCTCTCTCTCAAAAAAATTAATCAAGGTATATACCTGTGTGTGCCTTACTGCATACTAGTCATACTTAAAATTCTTAAAATGACAATGTATTACCCACCATTTGTTGCTTTCTAGATCATACCTTAGGAGTTCTCAACCTGGGATGGGGGTGGTCAACGATGGGCTTGGCGGAGAGGCTAGTGTTTGTGAATCTAATGAAATTAGTCGGAGAGTCTTCTTCAGATTCGAATTCAGTAGGAATGGCCATGACTCAAAGTTGTCAACATCTTATCTCTGAGGTACAATGTAAGCAACCTTGCAGATACAGGACCCTTCATTGACTGGGGTATCTGACTTTCCTAATCAGCCTTTAAACACTGTCCCTCCCTCTTCCAGCTGACATGCCAGCCATTTTTAACTATTTCCCCTTTTGAATAACAAAGCTTTTTCAAGGCCTTCTCTTTCCTTAGATGGCCATACCCTTTCTTCTCTCCTCATGTATGAGGCATTTTTGAGAGAGGAGGCCTATCATTTTTGAAGATGTGTAAAAAGCTTGAGGACCATCCCAAATAGCAAGGAAACTGAGCTACAGGTAAGGTGACATCTGAACAACTCAGAGCTGCATTCCAGCAAAATAACGTGCCTGCAAAGGGTGGCTTGGGGATGGGCGAAAGCTCCCTCAAGGCTGTTGAAGGAATGAAGGAATGTTAAGAACTTGAGTTCACTGTCCTGTGAAAATGATCAAGTGATGACAGTGTACACTAGGGCCGAATCAGGATATTTATTCACAAATGAGGTGAAGATACTGAAGACCTACTTACTTAAAATAAATCAGATGAGAAAAATTTAAGAAACAAAACAGATGAACATAGGGGAAGGGAAGGAAAAAATAAGATAAAAACAGAGGGGGAGGCAAACTGTAAGAGACTCTTAAATACAGAGGACAAACTGAGCATTGCTGGAGGGGTGGTGGGTGGGGAGATGGGCTAAATGGGTGACGGGGATTAATGAGGGCACTTGTTGGGATGAACACCAGGTGTTATATGTAAGTGACGAATCACTAAATTCTACTCCTGAAACCATTACTGCACTGTATGTTAACTAACTTGGATTTAAATAAAATTATAAAAAGAGGATTAGCAAAGTGGGAAAAAAAATAGGCAGGAATCTGGAGTCAATGTTAAATTATTGGAAAGGGTTAACGCCCAGGGCTCCACAGAAGAAGGGGGGTGGTGGTGACATGGTTGGATACCATGTGTTTATGTATAAAGGACCTAGAACATACATGCAAACCTGAGAGACAGGCTCACACTGCCTAGTTCCTGGTTTTCCAGCCTAAAGAGAAAGCGAATGACGGCAAGGGCACTTGCAAGTATAACTTACGCATTCACAGAATTACACATTTCATGCCTGGAAAGAACCTTACAAATGGCTGAGTCCCAACCCTGTACTTACAGAAAAGGGAACAAGAAATCACAGAAGCTAATGACCTATACAAGGTCACATGCCAACTTGGTTCTAAGGTAGGGATGATAAGCCATATTTCCTGACAGGCAGGTGGTCTTCCACTGAATCCTATCAACTTGGGTTGAATGCACACCATCTCACTCAGGCTGCCCAATGTCCTGGGTTAGCCGGAGGAATTCTGGTTTTAGAGAGCTCTCCTGAATGCATAATCTGATCGGCTATTAAAAAACTTATTAGGAAATACCTGATATTATCATAGCTAGGCTTACATATAGTTTTTTAAATGTATTTCAGGAGAATATAGACTCATCACAAAGAAATGAATAGAGCAGTGACAGCTACTATAATAAAGTGAGTGTTAACTTCTGTTGTTAGGCATCAGACAGTACTTTAATTTATAGATGAGACAACAAAGGCAAAGGTAGGTTGAATACCTTGTCCTTGGCCACAGGGTTTACAAATGGAAGGTCCAGAATTTGGGCCATTACAAATCCACATTAGTAGTGAATACGCTAAAGTGTCTTCCTCAAAAAGGGATGTATCACAGAGTTCCCAAAGCGGCAGTTGAGAGACCCCAAGGTCATCTCTGTCCACCAATTGGTGTTATACATGAATGAGTGGAACCACGATCAGACATCAAGTGGCCTGTCTCTTAGGTCATTTACTCTTTCCCATGCTCCACCTCCCACATGAGTTTGCATGTTCTGCTTCCTTGGAGATCTGGTAGAAGACAAAAAAACAAGCTTAGTCCAACCTCCTGCTCTGGTTTTAGGTGCTCACAGTAACTGAGTAGATAGAGGGACACCCCACAATGACATTTTTCCTTAGGACACAGTGGTTTGTTGGGTTGACCAACAGATCACCAATCTACTGAGTCTCTACAAGGTCCCAGACAAAGCTTCAGACAAAGAAACAATCACTAGACAATGATAATGCACTTACAAGGATCATGCAATGATACAGGCAGCAGAGGATGCCATGAGGACTTGTAGAGGGGCCAACCTTGGCATTCTTACTCTTAAAAGTCTGTCAGAATATTAAGAACAATAACTGGCCAGAGGAACATAACATCAAAGAAATCTGCAAGGGTGGTAGTAAACTCCCAGTGTTTCAAATGGCAGAAAGGTGCTGTAGCATTGAGGAGGAAGAACAAGAACCAAGTCTACATGTGTGTCCTGGAAGGGCACTTGAGCCCCTTCTGAGAACCACAGCCCAGGTCAGGATGTACGGCAGCCGATCCCTGGGAAAGCACAGTAACAAATCCTCCCGGAACTCACTTCTCAGTCCGAAAAGGAACCAACCAGGTTAGTAGAGCACAACTGACTGCCTCCTATGCATTCTCTGTCCCAACAAGTTTCGTTGCCATTTCATAAAATCAAAACAGGCAATAATTATTCAAACACTCAGTATGTATCACTACTATGTAAACATAGCTTTTCATGTAATCAGATTTCTTTTTAATTAAAATTATGATCTATTTGAGAACCGTTATCACAACTTTCTTCTTCTCTCTGTCAACCTCTAATTATCAAACCTCTGCAGAGAAATCCAAAGGAGGCTGAAAGGGTAAAAAAGGGCCTGTTTTTAGAATTCATCTGCAGTTTCCAAAATTTGTTAACTTCCTACTCCTGTGGAAATGGCTTTTCCCAACATTACATACATACATCAGGCAACATGGACTGCAGGTCACTGCTACTGAGACAACATTCAAAACCCTAAGTAGAGTGGATTACAGCGGGACAGAGATACTTGATTGACAGGAGGTCACAATTCGTTGGCAGAAGAATAAAGAACTTGTCTCAATGGAAGATCGGAATTGAAAAGCTTAAAATATTCTTTTAAAAAAAGAAACATTGTTCTGACATCCAAAGAGTACAAATCAAATTGGTCTCCTCCCTCAGTCTCTGAAAAGGAGAGGGAGGAAATGGTGGAGGAGTAAGTGCCAGTTCCATCCTTAATTAAGCTGTGTGACCTTGGCCAAGAAACAACTTTTCTGAGTCTCCATATTTTTTCTTTCACTTGTTACATGGTGACAACTGCCCTCCCCACTTCCCAGCACTGTGATAAACATCCAGGGAGAAAAAGAATGTGAAAACCCTCCAGAAAGTACGTATTATTACACAAATTGATACTTCTAGAGGATAATGGTATTGATAAATATTAGCATATTTAACCATGGTCTAAACCACTGCTTAAAAATGGCCATACTTGCCTAGGTGGCTCAGTCAGTTAAGCATCCATTTCTTGATTTTGGCTCAGGATATGATTTCAGGGTTGTGAGATTGAGCCTTGCATTGGACACCATGCCCAGTGTGGAGCCTGCTTGAGATTCTCCTTCTCTTTCTCTCTGCATTTCCCTGATTTGTGCTCTTAAAAAAAAAAAAAGCTACACTGCTGACTAGAGATCACATAACCCTGAAGATACCTGTTGGCCCTCTTGGAAATATTTTTAGGAAATTTAGTTAATGCAGAGTAAACTGCATCTAATGCAAAAGGATACTACAAGAAAAATTTAGTAGGGATAATATAATTTGAGGATACGGTTGATTCTGACAAGCATGGCCGGAGTAATGATCAGGCAGGAGGGGTAGGGTGCTGCATGGGAAGAAAGGGCCTGCATCGCCTCACTACCACGACTTGTTTCTGACCGAGGTTTGTGAAGCATGAAGAACAGACTACAGCTGGGAATTCAGGAAGAAAGTAAATCAAGCTGCTGTTATTCATGCTCCCAGAAAGCCACAGCACAGATAGCAACAAGTGATAGTTACATGAAAACAGAAATTACATTACTTACAGAGTTTTTTCCCATTGTGATTTCAGCAAAAATTTTTTTCATCACTCCCATTCCTGCCACTGAGTGTGCATGCTGCATCAGGGTAGCACGGGGGTGCGCTCTCTGGATGCCACTGTCAGTAAACACTGATCCTACTGAAAAGGGGACCTCTGCGAGGTCCTGAACCAGGACAAGGAGTTTGCAGTGTTCCCTCAGATTCTACCTTTCGCCTTCTCTACCTGCAGTACCAAACAACAGATTTCTCACTGGGGACCGTGCAACATCCTCCGGGAGCTCTCGGAATGCAGTGCGACTGGTCTACTGATGTGCTCAATGCTCCCGATGGCAGAGGGTGCTGCAGTATTTCTGAAGGGAAGATAAGATGCTAAACACCCTGCCAATTCATGGCAAGTCCAGACAAGGAGGAAACAGTCCACCCAAGATGCTACTCCGCTGCCCTGCTGAGAAACAGGCAGCTCTAGCCTCACCTCCCAGTACTCCCTCCCTCACCACCTACACTCATCCCAAGACAATGACTTGCTGTATCCTATTCATGCTTTGCATTTCACAGTTTCAAATCCAGCTGCTCCAATCTCCTTGTTCAGGTCAGAACATAATGATTTTGGCCTAGGGCTGTTGAACAACTTAGAGAAAAATAGATCAAACAGAATGCAATCATCAGAATAAGCTATAAAGTAATTGTTGATTTGACTTGAGGTTCTAAGAAGGAAAATATGCTCTGCTCTCAAGTTTTCTACAGACTCCAAGAGATCACAGTATCATTTGAACTGCTGCTTAAAGTAGCTTTGGCTCTGAGTTGGGAGCAATCTGTTCAAAAAAGGTTTTAAGTTAGGAAATGTGTTATTGCAGAGTGCAAGCTGTAGAGCTACAAGTCCATGGGATGAAACCCCTGCTTTATTACAATGACAGTTTGTGACCATGACAATGCTATTCCATTTCTTTGTGCCTCTGTTTCCTCCTTTGTGAGCTGAGAAGCTGGATGGTTTTCAATACTTGATCCAAAAAGGTTGTCGCCTGCCAGAAGCTGCCTACACGATGAGCCTGATTAACAAATGCCCTGGGCTTGATCACTGTGACCCACACCAGGACCTGACCTTTCAGGTTGATATATGCTAGCCAGAACAATGTTAAGAAATAAAACTCACATAGTAACAACAATCAACAAACACAGGAAATCTGGGGATCCTTAAAGCCAGAAAAACAAGTCCCATCTACTCTTTGCCAACAGGCTTATTTACATTTGATAAAGATTACTCTTTGCTATTTGGGGAAATTTGCTCTGCAGTTTTCGTCTTCATGGATTGAGGATACTTTTTGCCAAAGCGATCTGGGACTGCAGAAGTGGAAATGCAACAACTCTTTGCACATGTCAAGAGAAATATACACATATGTACAAAGAGGCTGGTTTTGTTCAGCCTCAACTAAGATCACATATTATTCAGCAAACACTCCTGTTTGATTTGCAGTCAGCTTGCTTACACAGCACTATCTGGGTTTTGGGGCTTAATTTATTTGACTATATTCATTCCCTTTCCCCATCTTCCACCTAGCACAGCAATTCCAAGTAGTGGGAGAATCCACCATACTCCTTTATGTTAAAAGTACTACGGCTTTACATTAGAACTCTCTGGAATTACTTTTTTCTTTTTAATCACAATGAGAAGAGGAATAGATTATGCACCTACCTTTATACTTTCTTAATTTCTTAAAAAAATTTTTTTAAGTTTGTTTATTTTGAGAAAGAGAGAAAGCAGGGGAGGGGTGGAGAAAGAGAGAGAATCCCAAGAGAATCCTCACTGCCAGTACAGAGCCTGAGGCGAGGCTTGAACTCACAAACCTGAGCTGAAACCAGACTCGGACACTTAACTGACTGAGCCACCCAGGCATCCCTATGCTCTCTTAATTTCTTTATTTTGGTATTTTTTAAATGTTTTTTAAAAAACTTATTATTGAGACAGAAACAGAGCATGAGTGGGGGGCGGGGCAGAGAGAAGGAGACCTAAAATCTGAAGCAGGCTCCAGGCTCTGAGCTGTCAGCACAGAGCCCAGTGCGAGGCTTGAACTCAGGAACCATGAGATCTGACCTGAGCCGAAGTCGGCCACTTAACTGACTGAGCCACCCAGGTGCCCCTACTCTCTTAATTTCTAAAAGTTATGCAAAAGGACCTTAATCAGCTTACAGGATCCGATCCCTGCAGCTCACAGGTGATGTGCTGAGAACTGAGCAGGCTAGTCAGCTGTCTGCGGTGATGGCAGGGTGCCCTGCTGTCTCCAAAGGGCGCGGTGCTGCTGCAGGAGGGTGTTCGGGGTTAAACCTGCTTGTTGATTGCACCAAGCTTGATAAGATATACCCTTTTACTTCCAAAGAGGTCTCAAAGGGCTGGCAAGGAACAGACACCGGCATTTGTGTTGATTTATTTTGGTTGAGAATGGGCCCACAGGAAATGGTAGAGAACTCTGTTCCAACCCAGGGAATCTTTCTGCTTTCATAAGCCCATAAAGATACTAAAAATGAAGCATCAGAACAAACAGAAGCTGATGATGTCAATAGAAGAAAATGAGGCTGATTAGACAATTTCACGTGGCAAAAGTGGTATTTAAATTTTGGTTGTTTTGGTTTTAGGTTTTGCTTTTTTCCTTTCTTGAAAATGAGTACTTTTTGCACGTGTTTGTTACAGTGGCAATCAAAGAATTTATTTGTTTTGTTATCATCTTAAACTTTTTTCTATTCTCTTACTTTAGTTTGCTTTTCAAGCAGCTCAAAATGAAGATACCTGAATCCAGACCTCATCATCATGTAGCTCCATTTGTAAAAAAGAGAAAAAAATATTTGTAAGTAAACACCATTTGTAGTTAGTGTCTGAAAAAAACTGTGTAACAAGAGTATTTTAGAAGTATATTCAGTAATACGTTCAAACCTCACACTCCTTAATTACCTAATCCTGCAAGGCAGGTAAGTATGTATTTCTCATTACCCAATAACTATCTGGATAAAATGCTCCGGCTGTGGGGAACCTAGAGAGGGCCCATATGTGTGTGGGTTTACATGGTTTGAAAGGATAGGGATGCATTCAATGAATGATTTTCTGGACAGAAAAGAGGGAAGCGGACTCTGCGGTTTGAGGCACCTCTGACAAGGGCCTCCCTGTGCCCCCCAAGTCCATCCCAGGACTGTCACCTCTTGGGATTCCCCTAAGCTCCATTCCAGGAAGTTCATGGGCACTGGCAGCCTAGTAAGTAGTGAGCCTCTCGGAGGTTGAGCCTTCCTTCCAATTTCATTGTAACACTGCAGCATCTGATATAATCCCTTAAAGGCTCTCAGAGTCTGGCCCTAATCTCCCTCCTAAAATACAACTCAGAGAAGATGTGAATATAGATGGCAACCTGGTCCATTTTGCTGCACAGATCAACACAAAAGGATCATGGTGAATACAGATTTAATGTCTATATTCTCAGCAAGTGATGCCCCTGGGGCTGTAGAGCATAGCTGAATGGGATAAGTCTTATAACCAGGCTGATTTGACTTCATTATTAATTCATCTTTATTTAACCTCAGCTGGGGCCTCAAAAAAAAAAAAAAAAGAAGTATGATGCTCAGCAAAACTTCTGTAACCTCACCTCATTTTCTAGACAGATGTGATATTTTTTTCTTCTTCTACTAATGATTAGTGCATCTTAATCAGAAGCAGTATCAACTCCCAAAGGGAGTGTGAAAATCTGTAGGGGACATTTTTGGCTGTTGCAATGGCTGGAAGGAGGGGCATTTAGTGACAAAGACCAGTGATGCTGATCTAGGCGGTCCCACCCAGTACACTGTCTGTCTCAGGTAAAGCCTATGCCTCCAGTATGGCTAGGAATTAGTAATGAGGGTCCATTCTAGAAAGGTGAGAAAAACAGGGTGTCTCAGCCAGCAGCTGTGACATTGGCCAGATACGGCCATGTGGGACTGGGAAAGGAGAAAGTGACAGAAGCAAAGGCACTGTTGGCCCTTATTTCCCCACCGGTTAGCTCCAGAGCACAAATGGGCAGCAGCTTGAGAAGCAAGTCTGTTTCTACGTCTCTCCCCAACTGATGAGGATAGACTAGGCTGCTGGGGGAAAGGGGGAGGGGGAGGGAGGCAGAACACAAATGGACTGTTCCGTTGGTTGGTGTTGGCAAATACCGACGATGAAGTGAAGATCTACACTCACAACATGACTGCCAACACAGCTTTCTAGATCTCCCCCATCATGAAGGAGCACTGTGGCTAATCAGAATTTATTCATTCAACAAATATTTACCAAGTACCTATTATATGCCAAGTATAGTTGGGAATACATATGTTATGGAGGGGTAGATGGGCCACACTTGTAGGCCACATAAAAACTCTAGTTTTTACTTTGAGTGAAATGGAGAGTCACTGTTAGAATGGCATCCAGGGATGAATAAATATACAAACAGCTATACGTGTAGGAATGTGTATATAAAAACGATGGCAACCTAGGGAACAACTCCTGAGTGGAGCCCCCATGACCACGAAGGTGTGGCCAGCATGCCGCAGAGCCCAAAAGGCCATGGCCAGCTGACGTGCAGATCCGGCTTACCCTGTCGCCTCCCAGAATAAAGGCACAGGGCATGCGGAAATGGCTGAGGAAGCTCGGGAGGGAATCACCCCCACCTTCTCCTGAACTCGTGGGCTGCTGCTATTACAATCACTACCATTCTAGGATGGTGTTAAATTAGCCAATTTAACAACAACAACAAAAAGCCCCACACAAATATAGCTTCCAATGGCATATTCATTTTTATTAATTGGCTAATTTAACACTGCCTGAGATCTGTAACGAGCGAGGCAATCAGCGATATGCCTGCGTGCTACGTGCTCGCTCTCCGTCCCTGTACCCTCACCTCTCACCTCTGGTCACATTTCCTGTGTGTGCAGACACATACCAGGTGGCCGGGAAGTCACTGGTTCTAGTCTGGCACTCGTGCCTGATGCCTCCGGAGTGGAGACCCACAGTTTGCTCTCCCCATGGCTCCTCACCTGTGCATCCTGCACAGACCTGAGGGAAGGCACGAAAGGTGACTGATGCTTCAGGAAAGGCCCACTTGCCTTTTAAGGTGGAACAGACACATCCACAGAGAAGAAGCAGGCACTCTGGACACATTGAGAATGGATGAAAATGACATAAAATAGTCTAAAATGGTATGTTCAGAAGGAACCTGAACTCTGGTCTTACAGGACCCCTGTTAGTAACTCGCTTGCCAACCCTGACACTCAAAGTAGTTCAAGGTTAGGCCTAGTTCTGCCTCTCAGGGCCACCATCCATGGCTGTGCCTGATAGGCCCCAACTCATGCCAATGGTGCCACTCACATGGCCAACTGGTATCAGTTTCTTTACCTGTGAAAGAGGTAAAAGTCAAAATGCTTTATAGAGTTATTATACATATTAAATCAGATAAGGTACTATTTATTTAGCATTTAACAATGTTGGGGGAATAGTAAGTGCCTAAGTAATTCACAAGAGAAAACCACTTTATCCTAAGGCCCTCTGCAGCCAGGACCAAGGTGATTTGATAGGGAGGAAGCTCCCCTTAGGTGACCTGACTCTGGACTGGCCTTGAAGCAGATTCAACTGGGGCCTGCTGGCCCACATGGTTCACCATGTATCCTCATGCCGCCTAGCCTTCAACACAGAGCCCTGCACCGGTGAACCAGCAGCCAACGTTTGCTGATCACAACAGTTATCAGCATTATTCTCATCCCACACATCTCACTCTCAGAATCGTGAGCATCCTGCTCTAGAAGACCCATCCTGGTGAGGACAAGCCCATAATTTTGTTGCTGTTTAAAACGTACATACCAACTGGAATTGAAACTGCAGCTTTCCAAGGAACACAATGAATGGTCAGAAACAGAAAATTTAGGAGCTCATATTCTCAAGTCTCTGCTTTAAGTCAACAAGATGGCAGCTGCGGCATCAGAAGAACAAGAGGAGGGAACGAGTTTGAATTCAGTACAGGCATTTCCACAAGGACACGGCCATTTACTTGGCTACCACTACACAGGAACACCAGCTGAGCCTCCGGCAGGGCAGGTTCCACCCAGGATGCCGAGAACCACTGTGGGAAAGGACACCGGTTAGCGTATGACCAATGGCTCCACACATGATGTTGATACAGGCCCACTGTTCCTATGGTGCAGAAGTGGCGGGGGCAACGTGGCAAGACACCTTTGAAGAAAAACTGTACTTGGACTTATTTTCTTGGGGAGCTGGGAGCAGAAATTTGGGAACTTGCATTTTCATTATCTGCAGTTCCCTAGGCCACAGAACAATGAGTAGCAGACTGGTAAATGCCAGCCTTCTGTATGGCCCCCTAGCCTGCATTTGCTTTTTTAGGAAAAAGGTTTCTATTGATTCATGGCCCACTATGGACTAGGCGATGTTCTAGGTGCTAAGTTTCCCTCTATAGTGGTGAAGGAAAAGAATTCCTGCTTTCATGGAGGAAAATAAACAAGCAAACTGTATAATGTGACAGATGAGGAGTGACAGGCAGTGAAGTAAGGGAGGTGGAGGCCGCCAGGGTGAAGAGAGCAAAAAATGCACATACATACACGTGTGTGTGTACATACACATGTAGAGCCAAACCTGGAGTGCCCAGGCCTAGGATGACGAGTTGACTTGGCCTCAGCTGTGGTTCGTTTCTGTCCCTGGACCTCAGCAGCAGGCCGGTGACAATCACTGGCAGGCCAAGCCACAGCCCACAGGCCTCTGCTGAGGCTCCGTGTGCTCCAGGCAGCCTCTCCTGACTGTGTCTTCTCTCATGAACTTCCATTCTGTAACCTCATCCTTGCCTCATTTCCTTGCCAATTTAAACCGATTTGACATGTATGATCTTTGCCAACATGGACTTGTCACTCCTTTGGATGCCATGTGAAATGTCTTCCATGGTTTTACTGCACATAGTGGGGAAACGGAAAAAAAGTGGAGTGCCTGGGCTCTGGATTTCAGGGAACACACAGAATCCCAGAGGAAGGAAATGGTAGCGGAGACCTGGCAGGCGATTACCATATGAAGACTGAGCACTGCTCCCTTAATTCAGCATACATGGCCACATTCCTCCTCCACACCAGGCACTGGGCTAAGTGCCGGGCCTATGTTCCTACAGAAGAGATGAACCAGGAACATGCAGGTTAGCAGAATGGACAGACATGTGCATAGACAGGATGTTAAACTAAGCTTTCCTGGGGGTGAAGGGTGATAAGGAAGGAGAGAAGGGACCAGACACTCAAACCTGAGTGAGCAGGGAGTGTACAGCCCCTGAGGTCAGCACTGGTCAGAGGCTGGTTCTGGATACTTCAAGTCCCTCTGCTCAGGAGGAGGTCTAGTGGGAATAAAGGGTGATAAAGCTCTAAAGATGAGCAGGACTCAGGTCACAGAGAGCCATAAATGTCTTATTTTGAAGACTTATTTTGTGACTGAGAAGTCCCAAGCAGGGGAATGACAGGAGCAGATGTACATTTTAGAAAGGTCTCTCTGGTACATGGAAGGTAGAGCAGGACAGTCATAAGCAGAAAGACTCACAAGATGCTAGAATCTTGTCTGGGAAGGAAGATTAGAATAAACTAAACTGATGCTATACACTAAGGATCTCTGATAATATATCCAAGAAATAGGGTGGCTGTTGGTCCTTAAAAGGCTGGGTCTCCGAGGCTCAAAAGCAGCAGTCAATTTCTGCTCAACCACAAATTCCAAGGGCAATATGAAAACAGGACTCAGCCGGCCTTCTATCTAGCTCTCTCTATTCAGTTGTCTGTTTGTAATCTTTAAATTTGCCAGTCCGATATTTTCAGGGCAGAGAGACAGACAAGTTAATCCAAGCTAGTGAGGGCCTGTGCATAAGATGTGGAGATTAAACCAAGTCTTTCTTGGCTCTCAGAGCAGGCAGAGAATAGACTGAGAACACAGCGGGAAAGGACTTACATGCAAATGTTGGAGATGGGATGACAGAACTATGTGTTTATTCATTTTTAATTTTCCTGACTATTTGCACATATTCATTAGTTACCATGTATTTCCTTAAAACAAAAATCAGCAAATAAATCACTCAAACTTCTCTTTAAAAAAAACAAACAAACCCAAATCTATATGGTTAAAACACAGAGAAGGAATAGTGTGCCAGGAAGCAGGTCAAAACATGCCACCCGGAGGAGAGCTTCCTGGGAGTGGTGTTTTCCTCTCTCACATTTTTAAATCCCCAAGTCTCCCTGGTAAGTGTGATTGCGTGCCCCCTACCGGCCCCCTGTGCCCCCTACCCGCCCCCACCCACGCAGGGGGTGCCATGGCTTCCCAGCTGATGGGCGTGGTTTCCCAGCTGATGGGCGCAGGGCCTCGCAGGATGAGTTAGCAGGATGAGTTACGGGAGTGCTCTCAGAGCTGCCTCTCAAGATAAGGTGCCGCTCTCCACGGGAGCCGCAGGCAGATATATATCAGCGCCCCAAACAACAGAGATAAATGTCATAACTCCAGCCCCTGTCCATAAATACACAGCGGCAGGAACAACCTTAAACAGCCCACTGTACCCAGAAGAGGCAGGATTTAGTGGGCTTCCTTCCTTGCTCATGTGCTGAAAAGCGCTTTTAGGAGGGTGTTAAATAGGCACGTTACGCAAGCTCATGGACCCAAAATAAATAAGGCACTCTCGTTATGTGGCCGTCGCCCACACGGAGAGGCTGCATGTACTCTTCCCAACCAAAACGGAGAGACTTCACAGAGCTGCGGCTCAGGAGCCAGCGTCCTTCAAGTCCGTGCCAGCTGTGGCAGCCGGCGGGCTGGGGGGGGGGAGTCTGTGTCAAGCAACCCCAGTGCAGACAGGAGGAAAGCTGGTTCTTGGCAAGAGAACCGCCCCTCTGACCACATCCTGGGGATTTACATTTCTTTTTAATTTTTTAAACATTTATTCAGTTTTTGAGAGAAAGAGAGAAACAGAGTACAAGTGGGAGAGGGGCAGAGAGAGAGAGAAGGAGAGAGAGAGAGACACAGAATCCAAAGCAGGCTCCAGGCTCTGAGCTGTCAGTACCAACGTGGGGCTCGAACTCACGAACTGTGAGATCATGACCTGAGCGAAGTTAGACAGTTAACCGACTGAGCCACCAGGTGCCCCTAAGAGATTTACATCTCTTGAGTAAAACCGGTGGGCTCCTTCCTGGTACAACACCGTTTATGGTGAAGGCGGTTAACCTCTAACCACCTCCCAGTATCTGCTCCTGCTTTTAAGTCCAGGCTATTAATGTGGCTTTTCACACAAAGCTCTGCTCCTAAGCAAGCAACTGGCTCATCTCTCCAAATCAATGAAGCTCTCCAGCTCCCTAGAGAGGGATATATTAAGTATCAATCATGTGTATTATTTTACAATATAATTACTTTGGCAATTAATCCATAAGAAGCATTGCTCTCCAGATCCTAACTTCTGCCAACACGAACACAAAGCTCTTGGAGAATGGTCACATGGATGGAGACTGAGCTTCCAGGGGAAGAGAGACAAAACTGAAGATGTAAGAGATTAGAGGATGAAATACCTCTCCCCAGGGTCTCTCTCAAACCCCTGCTTCAAGAGTCCAGGAAAGCCACTGTTTAATCACACAGAAGAAATCCCGCAGAAATGAAGGAAAGACTGACAATCTTACTTGAGAAGGTAATAACAAAGGCTCCTGCTCTTAGGAGGGTCATGTGCTGCACTGTTGGGGGAAGGAAGACACGCAGTTCCACAGATCAGATCGTCGGTACTGCAACGCCACACCAAAACCCACCGTCAGCTCCATGGAGGCGGGCTTTTGTCCTGCTCACTGCTGTGTCCCCGGAACACAGTGCCCATTCAATAAATACCTGTGCAAAGGAAGGAAAGAAGGGACTGAAGGAAGGAGGAAGGAGGGAGGAGGGTGGGAGGGAGGGAGGGAGGGAGGGAGGGAGGAAGGAAGGAAGGAAGGAAGGAAGGAAGGAAGGAAGGAAGGTTCTCCAGATTCATTCCATCAAGAGGCACTCTCCTAGCTGTCCCCCGCAACATCTCATCTATATCAATCAGTCAATCCATGTCTGCCCACAAAACCAACAGATACTTATAAGAGAGTGAATCTGAAACAGTCAATCCAATTTCTGAACCTAACTGTTGTCAGTTTTTACATATTGCCTCAGAATAATCTAATTAAAATTAAGGAGCAACATTTACTGTTTAAATTTTCTTTCCTTTCCCCTCTCCTTCCCTATGGTGGAGGAGGAACAGTGAAAAGGCTAAGATAAGAGTAGCAGCAGGAGAGTGCAGAGAAGGAAGTGATAATTGCCAAATTGGATAAGCAGCCTCTGAATAAATGAAAATTAACAAGACTTGCTTTCCAATAGCTTCAGATGTAAGTGGAAAGGATTCACCGATGGTATGAGGGAAAAAAATTTCATCGAGTTCAAAGCATTTAAAACTTTTTCTTGATTTCTTTTACTATCCCCCAAACTATCATTGTGACGGTCAAGTAAATAAAGGGCAGATTGAGAAAGCTAAGGGAGATTAAACGAGCAATCCATGTAAAAGCACGGAGCACCCAGGCACTGGTTCACAAGCCATGCAAGAGGGAGAGAGAGAAAAAATTAGGGGCAGGAAAAAGAAAAGGAACTGGGGTAAAGAAAGAGGAAATGGGATGGAAACTACAAAAGATTGGAAGCGGAATCTCTGAATGAGAAGTTTGTGTGGGTGGTAAAGTTGGAGGGAGGAAAAGTTTAATGGGAAAGAAGAGAACATTCTAGCACATGGCTGAACAGGGGAGGGAGAGGAAACTCCTGAGTGATTCAATCACTTTTATCACAGATGCTTTCTTCTCTTTTAACTGTATGTTCTTCTTACTTGTGTTACAATCACCCATACTAGGAAAAAAGGTCAAGATTATATTGATAGAGATGTTTTACAGGCATCTACATAAATAAAAATGTTCTACTTAATTACTGGCCTCAAAATATTGGGTATCTGACACTTTCAATTTTGATAAGCAACATCAGAACAAATCTCGACTGTTGTAGACTGTCATGTCAAAAATGAGTTAGTAGCATGGGCAGCTAAAGCAAACAGCCATAAAAATCTAACATAGCTGCTTTCCTCGACCCCTGATGGATCTGCTCAGGAATCTCCAGGGGCTGCAAAGGCTATGGGGTCTGAAAAATACAGGAAGGCTAAGAGCTCTGAATTTTTAGCCTAGAGCAAATAATTTCTAAGTGAACTTTGCTGTCTCCTGTTCCCTGAGCTTGTTCCATCAACTAATACCCTCTGTGGCTGATGCCTGCTCTTTGGAAATCAGTGATGATCTCTACTTATGTACAGTCCCGGTTCCTAGAGGCAGGATATACTCTCAAGAGGATCTTACACATGCATGTTGGCGCCACAAATACAACTACAGAACAAAACTCCCCCAGTGCCTTAGAAAGTGAACATCAAAGCCGCTATATGAGGAGACTGTACGTACGAATATGCTTCACTTTCTTGCTCCCCATTTTCCACTGAAGAATGCATGGCTCCAGAAGTAGGTGAAGGCACATATTTACTGAGTGCCTGCTATATGCCAGACACAACAGTGTTAAGCACCAGGAACACAAGAGAGACAAGCAACACAAAGACTCAGGGAGCTTAGCATCTATTACAGAAGGCCTACATAAAAACATAAGGAAGGGAACTATAGGGAACACCTGAGAAGGAAGGGCTTACTCTAGCCCAGGAGTCAGCAGAGATCTCTGGGAAAAAAGGAGAAGCTGAGAGTGAAGGGTGAATAGAAGCTAGCTACATTCCAAGGTGGCAAACGTGGATTTTCCAACATGCAGGCCCAAATAAGGCCAAATAAGAACCAAGGAATCCTCTCCTGGAGAAAGTAGCCCCCTACCGCCCCATAATTTGAGAGGACACCTGAGAACATTTGTTGAGGTTCCTACTCTCAATATCAGGGACCAGGATGTGTGAAAGGCCCGATGATCTTGGGCATGTCTTTCAACCATTTCAGCCCCACATTTCCATCTTCCACTTTTAACCATCACATTCTGTCCTAAACAAATCAGCATTATTCCCTAGAAAGACTTCCTTTGCAGACACAGAATGTCTCTATTGTTAGAGTCTATAACCTTACAGATTTGAGATTCGGTCGGCAACTATCATTGCTACTGAAAACAATGCTTGGGTATCCTTTATGGAGGGCTAACTTCTCCATTTTGCTTTTCCAGAGGATTTGAGTACAGGTATCAAGGCAGGAAATATCCATTACAGCTCCCCAGAAGATGGGGCCACAGGGACTGACTAGCTTAGGATGCTGCATGAAGGGATCCACACCTCTTAAACAAGCAAGGGCTGGGGTGCCTGGGTGGCTCAGTTGGTTAAACTTCGGACTCTTGATTTCAGCTCAGATCATGGCCTCACAGTTTGTGAGTTCGAGCCCTGCACTGGGATCTGTGCTGACAGTGCAGAGCCTGCTTGGGATTCTCGCTCTCTCCTCTCCCCCATTTGAGTTTCTCTCTCTCAAAATAAATAAACTTTAAACAACAAAATAAACAAGTGCTAATGTGAGGAGGAGGAAGGGAACATAACAGTAAGAAAACAGTTCTACATTCATAGATGAGACAGAAAGCCAAGTACAGCACTGCCCTCATATATCATAAGGATAAGGTGCCTCAGATGGCATTCCTGTAAACATAATTCAAATCATGCATCAAGTATGGACGCAAAGTGGCCACCAAGTGTTTTGCTGGTCCCTGGATAAGAAGCACCTCACACGAATGATTTGCTGACCACAAAGTAACACCATTTCACCTCCCACTTCTTAAATGGGGAAACAGAGTTTCAAATATCTAGCAAGTGGGGAGCCTAAACTCAGACTAGATGGGGACTGGCTCTAAAACCTGACCTCTTAGCCACTAAGGCCTGGTGTGTGCAATTGATATTTCCTAATTTCCAAGTCTGAGGGAAACAAAACAGGAAGACAGTCTAGACCATTTCCATTCAATAGCGGGTCTGCAAATTGGCAGCAGTGACATCACCCGGAACCTTGACAGACACGCAAACTCTCTGGTCCTGCTTCAGATCTCCTGGACAAGTCTGAGAAGCTCCATGCTAGAACTCACTGGGAGCGATGAGCCTTCAAGCCCCACGTGGAAGTGCCAGGAAACCGTCCTGGGCCTCTGAGGGCCCTGCTGCTCACACCAACCAGGGGTCAGTGCTGGTGGTTCCCAGCGCATGCTGACCTCTCCGGCCCTCCTCCGCAGCTCCAGCTCTACCCCAGCATTACACTGTTCTTTCAAGTACAGGGAGAAGACGAGGAATGAGAGGGAGGGGGAGGGATAACTAGGCACTCTTTATCTTCTATTCAGCATAAAACCAGGCCCACAAAATAACAAGGGAAAGAAGAAACAAAGTGATAGAGCACTAAACACAGCTGGCGATTAGCGCTGACAAAGGCTGAGGAAGCACCTTTTCCTTCTTGGAAGACTCTAACCCACACTTCACCCTGAGGAGGGGAGGGAGCTGGGAAGGGGAAGGAGCTTCATCTGGAACCAGAATTTCTCTCTTCGATGAAGTCCAAAACAAGGAAAGAGGCCTTCTGAGCTACTTGAGTGTTTTTTTTTTCTTTAGTTCGAGATTCCACACATAGGCACATGCTATAGAAAAGATGCTTTTTTGCTCCCCCCCCCCCAAATAAAACAACAACAACAACAACAAAACCCACGCAGTTTTTCTGTTCTTAAATGCTGCTGGGGAGTGATTCAGTTTCAAATATAATAGTTAAGGCTGCAAACTTTCTCACTGTGTACGGGCATCTCATCTCCTTCCAAACATTAAGAGATTAAAATCCACCTCCTCTAAACGTGGCTCATTAAAGGCAATCTTCCTGCTAAGTATTGAACTTGAACTGCTTTGAAGCTCAATGCAAATAAAGGTCAAACTATTTTACTTCCTTCTTAAAGATGTAGGAAAATAAACTACCACAAGGGCAGGAGGCGGAAGAACTGAATGATCACTGAGAGCTTACCACTCAAAACGATTCAAGAAAGAACAGCTTCATTTATTTGCCAGCTCCACGTCTTATCTCCTCCCCCTTCAAATCTCTTCAGATTTGCATTGTTCATGTAAAGTGAGTCAGGAAATGCAAAAGTGAAGGTTCTCATAGCAACTGTTAAGAAACCCACACCGCACATAAGCAGTATCGGCAATTACTAATTGGGTTGTTGCTAAAGGTGAACCCTTAATATACCGCATGTGTGAAGTGGGCGAACCAGCATTCTAATGGAATTTTAAGCTTAAGTGTTTCTCAGCTTATGTGTTTAAATCTGTAGCTTTAAAAAGTGGGCATGTGAAGAAGAAAAACAAATTTCAGATAAAGCCAATGCTTAGGCACAATGAATGTATAATCCCTCCAAGAAGAAAACAAAAAACATAAAGTAGTTGGGCCACATAGGGGCCTACGTCTTACATGAACACCGGGAGACATATGAGCAAAGGGTGCATCCCAAACCAGCCACTTGCAGTTAATACAGCCTCTCGACTTCTCTTTCTCCCAGAAACCCTTGGTCCTCATTTCATTAGGGTCCTAATTGCTTTTCTGAGAACTGGATCGATGGTATTAGCATTAGCCTTTGGCTAGCTCACCTTTGAGCCCAGGATACTTTAAAACTGAGGTCTGTCATTCAGCTAAAGTGTTTATCTGATGAACTGAGAGAAGACACTGGTTGTTTTCAAAGTTGTCAACTCCTACTCACACCGATTACACTTACATCAATGTGAAAACTTTGTCAACTCAATTTGCTGGCCAGATGACTTGATTTCAAACTCAAAATGCAAGAGTAAGGGGAAGGGCTCATAAGATTATGGCATTTTAGGGCTTGGAAAAAGGTCAGCTATCATCATTTAATAAAATCCAAGATCACAGAGCTGGGACAATGTCCTAGAGTTAATAATAGCGGGGTAGAGCCTATGAAAGTACAGCCAATGGGGAGTCAGAGAAGTAGGGGCAGACACCTGTGTGAACCCTGTTAAAAGCCATCCAGTGAGTGGTAAAGTCTGGATGAGAAACCAAGTGTTCCAATTCTCTGTCTGGTGAACTTTCTATTATCAACTTTCCTTTAAAGTATTGCAAACTCACCTTTCACCTATTTTATTCCCATATAATTAGGCTTCCTATCTCAACTCTCCTAAGCCAAATAATGCCCTGCTATACCAAAAGGTAACAATCTCGCTGAAGTCCCCTGCAGGATCATGGCAAGCAATGGGGGCAAAATGCTTGACCACGATGAATAAATGCTAATAACACTGGCATCACTATTATGACACTTCTTGCTGTTATAAAATCAAAGCCATTCGCCAATGAATGGAAAAACACAGCCTAGTGAAACTGAAAGAGACACAATCAGCGAGGACAGGTACACATACCAACATGGTTTTCATTTCAGTGAAAATTCAGGAAGACTTACAACAGGGAGTGGATGCAGAGGAGCAAATATGATAATAAGAATGTGCAAAGGTGAAAGCAAAGAGAAAAGAGACCTTTAAAATGTTGTGCTATAAAACATGAGACAAACAGCCAGGGTCCACGAATAGGAGTTATCATGCTTTTGAGTGGGCACGTTGGGAAGCATCAGCCTTGAGATCCCTTTCTGTGGTGTCTTGCAGCTCTCAGCAACTTAGAACTCACATAAATGCCGACTTCATCAAGAAATCACTGATATTCGCAGAGCACCTTTAAAAAAATAGAACTGGCTCCATCAGTTGGGCATCTGACTTCGGTTCAGGTCATGATCTCTCAGCTTGTGAGTTTGAGCCTCGCATCAGGCTCTGTGCTGACAGCTCAGAGCCTGGACCTCACTTTAGATTCTGTGTCTCCCATTCTCTCTGCTCCTCCCCAGCTCACACTCTGTCTCTCTCTCTCCTTCAAAAATAAACATAAATTTTTTTTTTTAAATCAAACCCAAACATGCTTGGAGGTATATATGGAAAAATCATTTTGCTTTAAACTGATCCATCATTTACTGAAATCAGAAAGGAAGCCAGGTTGTAAAGCCCCCAACATTTTAGGGGCAGCATGAAGAGCTCAATACAGCAAACATGCAGAGATATGAGGGGGCGCTCCCAGTGGCTCCCAGACTGGGCTAGAACTACCTACCGAATGTGCTCCTTCTGTTCTCTCATCCCTGCAAACAGCTGAGCTTGACAGGGCCCAAAGCTGCTATACTGAGATCTTCTGAACAAACAAGATCCACTGGCCTGACACTAGGCCTGAACTCTGACCACAGCCCTTTGAAAGCAAAAGTTTCCCTGGAAAAGCTATAGCCCACCTTCCAAACTGGGGCAATAGCATGGTTGTAGCCAAGGATCAAGTACGGTGACACGAAAACTTTTTTGTTTTTAAGTGTGTTCTGTATGGAATGGAAGCTATTCTTTTATGTTATTTAACAGATAGGAGAGGCAATCTGGCAAAAATCTTCCGATTCTAAAAATACACTGATAGCAAATGGGGCAATATATAAAAGTCAATGGAAGACGTCTGTACCACTGTCTACTTATTCTACAAATTTGAAATTATACCAAAATAAAGTTATAGGTATTATTATTATTATTATTATTTTAATCCCAACAACTTCTGATGCTTAAACGTTGGATATCCTGGGGCACTGAATCACCAGAATCATGACACTGTGAAGGTCATGTCCAGGGAACCTGAGTGGGCATTTCCTCAGAGGAAAGCGCTTTGTTAGTCCACAATGTTAACATTTCAACACGACTTTCATGTATTATCTCTCAAAACTCTGCTACTCAAGGTAATCCATTTAACCTTTTCATTTTCAAGTTACAGAAGAGGGTTCCCCGATGATCAGCAAATATTGTCTCCCTCTAACCTGTTCTAAGCTATACTTAAGTACCACCAGGACTAGGCTTCATTAGGAAAGGAGTTGAATAATTTATAAGGATTGCATAGGACCCATTCGAAGTGCCAGAGCAGTAATAACTGGCTTAGGACTTTGCTTACTCCGGGCTAAAGTTTAATTTGTCCATAAATGCCCCAGCTCATAAACCCATCCCACAGGTCTGACCTGCCTGCTCCTTCTCAATCACCTGTCCCAAGCCATGCTCTCATCACAGATGGGGTCCTACTGGGGTCATCAGGAGGGCCAGAAAACAAATTCAAACTCCAAAACCACAAAAATCTCATAACCTCATTACAACATTTTCTAAAGAGGACACTACCAATGTCCCCTTAACCTTTCTTTGGGTCACCCCCAACAAGAGAACATAGGCAGATGCAATAAAAGGGGGAAGACTGGAGAAATAGAAGAGGTTAAGACCTTGGGAACATTATGTTCAATGTTAATTTGGGCACTGCCTTCTAAACAACAGCATCTACAATATGATCCAGAAAATGTGCACTGCTGATTTAGCAGGGTAATGAACTTCTCTAGGCCTCAGTTTCTCATTTGTGAAATGGGGATGGTAATGATATCCACCAAATATGGCTGTGGTAAGGATTAAATGAGTTAATCCACAGCATAAATATCCATTAAAAGTTAAAGCTACTATTAGCGTTTGACACCTGCAAGAAACCCTAGAGAAATATAATCCACTCCCTCAGCTCAAGGAAAAATTCCAAGGCCCAGAGAGGCGATGGGACCGTGGGGACAGTTCTAAGTCTTAATCTCGTTCTCCACATAGACATCCAGTTCGGTGCTCTACTTGTTATTTTAGGGCTGTCGTGGCTCACTCTCTAAGGGAACAAAGGTATTTTTGTTCTCTGAATTTTAAAATAAGCAAAGTATTAGTCTAGAAACTTCAGTGTTTGTTCATTCATTCTTCCAAGAGCTGTCTACTGAGTGCTACCTGTGGGTCAGGCACTGTTTTAGGGACTGTTACAGGGTTTCAACAGCTGTAAGGTCAGACAAGGTCCCTGTCCTAAGTATCTTGCATTCTGGTGAGACAGCGAAGTCAATAAAAAAAAGCAAGTGAATAAACCAGTTCCAAATAATGGCAAGTGCTCTATATAAAGCAAATAAAAAGGTGACATGAGAGGGAGGCTGGACGTTGGGAGGATGGAGGTCTCTTATGGAGGCCTTTTGTGCTGATATGTTTTGCAGTTTAATCTCTACAAAGATGACATTCTAACACTGGTTTTAGCCTATGCATATATGAATATGCATAAGTGCATGTGATAAGAAGTTAGACAAAGTGGCATCACCCTCTAAAAATTTCACTATTGGGCAATCATATTAGAAATAAACACATTAGCGTTAATGACTTCAACACAATAAACTTCTGGTCTTTGGTCTTTCCTCCCTGGCTATTCTAGCCCAGAAAGGCAGGTTAAGACAAAAGGACACCAGAGTAATCAAAGCAAAGTTCACATCACAGTCTTTCAGGTGAAGTTCATTTTATACCCTCTGGAGGTTAGATTCTTAGCCCCTGGCATCTGTGCTTTGGTGCCACGAAAATTCCTGCCCCAAGAACCAGCTTAGGGGATCAAAGAGCTATTATTAATGTCTCAGTTAAGGCCAATGGAGGGAGGGAATGGCAGCAGAGGCAGGCCACTCACCCCTTCATTCAGCCGCCCTTCTCCACAACGGGGCCATTGAGCAAGTGCCACAATAGATGGCTGAGAAGAAAAGTCCGAAGGAAAGCATACAGAGTCCCCTCGCACAGACTCGGTTATTCATCACCAGGCAAGTGCCAATATCTGGGAACAGCAATCTCAATTTCTGCAAATCCTCCAACCTGCAACAGCTGCTAGTGACTCTGGTGGGCGGCTTTGCTGCTTACGCGAGGTTCCAATACCAAGCCCTGGACCGGAGCCAAGTCGACATTACTTAGGTTAGAGACACTCTGGCTGCAGAGAGCAGCAACAATGGACTTCACAGCTTATAAAGCAGCTTACAAAGGGCTCCCGTGTATTTCAAAAAGCACCTCAGATAGCTGGTGAGAGAAGTTATCTTGCACAAATGCATTCAAGCAGTTTATTATTCCTAACCCACTTAATTCCAAGTTTCTCTCAGAAGCCAACAACGTAGTGGAGGAAGGTGCAAAGAAGCATGAGCGGGACGGGGATGGCTGGGCAGCTGGGGGAACGCAGGCAGCTCCGGTCTCCCCTGGGGAGTGCCAGCTCAGCGGGACGGGGAGTGACCGGCAGCAATCAGCCCTTCACCTGGATAACGCCTGCGATGAAAACACGAAAGATAGTGTGTGGGATTCCTCGGTTCTTTAGTGAGCGGTCTGTCTCAACTGCTTCCATCAGCATCGCTGAGCAGCATTTACAAATGCTACTCAAAGAACACTCTGAATGCCCTCTAGATGCCTGCCACCAACAACCAAAGGCAGCGTCATCTGACTGTACAGGTGGCTCCAGCCTTACCACTCCCAGGTCTCCAGGGGTCCCCTTGTCTCCTCCATGCTATCTGTGCACAGCCTGTTAGGCCTAGCTTCGTTCATGGAGAACAGTTTTGCCAGGTAAAAGGCAGAGGGACCAAAGAAGCTACAGGCTAGAAGAAAACACTGAGGCGCAAAGGCCCGTGTAGTCTAGAGCTCATGGAAGCCGCTGAAGTACACAGCAAGCGATGAATGTGCCAAACAGGGACCAGCTCCATGCAAGAAAAGGAATACAGAGTAGGTAAGAAATCTTTGTTAATATTGTCTTGTCCATGAGCTTTCCCAAAGGACTTCACAGAGCTTTGGTTTTTGGAAAAGGAACTAGTGTAAAGTTGTGAGGCAGAACTGTCCCTGAACTCTTACATGTTTAAATAGAAGGACCCCTCACAGGATTCAGGGGGGCCCTCACAAGACAACAGAGCCCATTTGGAGATCTGACTGTAATGTTTGGAGTGCACACGGTGTGAGGTTCCTGGAGAACACTGAATCAGCAGATTTCCAGGTCAGAATTTATTACGAGGCTTACTAACACAATCGAGAAAAATATACAGAGCTGTATCAAATGTGAAGTAAGAGTTGGAACTGGGAGAAAGTTACTGAGCACTCATTCATAGGGTAGCCCTATTTGCTAAGGGAATAAGGAGTGAAGGTGATGTAGCAGTGTTCACCATGAGGCCGATCTCATAGCAAGAAATGGGTCAACTTGAGAGTAGGCTTAAAATGTCATTTCCACATGGGGCGCCTGGGTGGCTCAGCTGGTTGAGTGTCCAACATTCGCTCAGCTCATGATCTCTCGATCTTTGAGTTCGAGCCCTATGTTGGGCTCTGTGCTGACAGCTCAGAGGGTAGAGTCTTCTTTGGATTCTGTGTCTCCCTCTCTCTGTGACCCTCCCCTGCTCATGCTCTCCTCCCCCCCCTCTCAAAAATAAACATTTAAAAGAAAAATAAAATAAAAACGCATTACTATGTAATTTCTTCTATTATTGTATGAAATGCCATGTGTGGCAATGACACATCTTAATGGGATCAGGCTGTAAACTAACACATCTGTACTTAGATCACGAGCTTCAACTGCAACTCTTCATGTTTTGGTTATTCCAGCAGCTAAATTCGCAGAATGAGGACTATATGAGACAAAATCTTCAGTGAGAAGGAGGGTGATGGTGGTGGTGGGGCAACAGAAATTGTTTATATAAGTTGGAGAATTTTTGCTTGCTTACCCAGAATGCACAACTTCCCATATGACTTTCCAGGATTTTTCCTGTTTTAAAATTAGATTTCACCAAATGGAAGGGTCCCTGTGACAGAACTCAAGAGAACCAAACTTGAAGACCACACAGAAGCAGCACGACGGCATGAACACAGACCTATCTACCAGAGCTCTGCCCCTAATCTGCTGCCACAAACCAGCCAAACACTAGCTTAGGCCAATGTGGGCGTGCCTAAGCCTAGAAAGGCTCCACTCCCAGGTCCACGATTCATGGCTGGGCATTTCTGATTTGGTCCCTGTGCTTGAGGTGATGAAGTCACCATGTGCCAACAGCAACAGTTCCCCCAAGAGGACTGGACTTTCACTTAAGAAGGCCACCTCTAACCTGCTCTCATACTATTAAAGCATGTGCTGTCCTTATTGTGCAATCTGAATGTGCTTCTTGTCAAGAATAACCTCCTTGAAGGCAAATAGTCTCCTTTCTTCCCTGTGCAGCACCACGCAATGATAGGTTTAATATATAACCACTGGCTAATCAACTATAAAAAGAGGGATCTGAGCACGAATACAAGCAAGAACAAGTGCCCTTTACCATGCCTTCCCACCCACCAAACTATGGAGGAGAAAATCCCCTCCTTTCTAATCAAAGTGCACTGCTTACCAGGAGCACAATGCGAAAGGGAAAGGTGGCCACTCTACGCAATATGCCCATTTTGATACAAAGGGTTGGGTTGTCATTAGCACTTCCCAATCAGCAGCACTCACAAATAGGTCTAAACTTGGAACAGAATAAAAAAAATCCCTATCAAACAATGAGAATCAAGAGTGAAAAAGAAATAGCTGAAAGAGAGACTAAAATACATCAGGGCCCTAGAGGAGTTATTTCTGAATTCCCTGCACATACGACATCATTCATGAAGAAGGCAATGGTACAAATATAGCATAAATGTCGTCTGCTCTAGCTTGTAATTTAAAATGCAAATGCTAATGAGCGAACTGGTGTATCAGTGGAGTTAATAACCGCATGCCTAGCACAGGGGCTGCATCCAAAACACACACAGAGAAGAGACAGACACCATGTTCCAATTTAAAAATAAAAACACCCAAATTAACCCTAGAAAAATCACTAGCAGATGTACAAGCTCAGGAGAAGGAGGCACACCAGGGCAGGGAAATGGGAACTTCTCTACCCATTGTAGACTAAGTAGTCAATTTTAAGTAACTTCCTACATATAGTGAAGGTAAGCACGAGAGTTACTAGCGTTTAGTCAGGACTACTACTGTAAAGCACGGATATAATGAGGAAAAACTACAGGGAATCCAGAAAGCTTAAACAAAGTTTCTCCAGAGCCCACTCGGAAGCCTATAAGCCAACCGTGAAGGAAGCCATATGTCCAGGACTCAAAGGCTACTTAAGAGAGATGGAGACTTCATTTACTTTATCCTAGGCAAAGGGTGGTTAAAAAAGCAAAACAAAACACACACAAGACCAAACTTAACAAGTCTGGGTTAACACCATAATTTACATAAATGGGGAAAAGTGCAAATGGTGAAAGAACATGACAGAGAATGCAGTTGTGTCTCAGATGCCTCTCAGATGTGAAAGGAACTTCTGTGAATTGTTCTTGCTCCCACAAGTTCTGTGCTTGGCAGACCTATGTCAGGATCCGGGACCAGTCACATGGCACTAAGACTACAGCAGATCCGTGGGCTTCCTTGGAGCCCCACACACCCGAGGCCTGAGGACATCCATCATATGGCCAGTGGTTCTATCCAGGTCCTTGAGTAAACACCTGTGGTGCCCACTTGGGGGCAACAGGAGGGTGTGCTTGTGCCAGCTACCCACACCGGGCACCTAGTGTGTTCTAATTCTCATGTTAGTGCCATTCATTCAAATTTCATACAAAGGGCCAGGCCACAGAGTGGTACCACAGAGCCTACCAGGTTGGGGAAGCCTCAGGAAAACTTGCTGAAAGGAACCCAAGGTGAGCAATGACCTAGGGTCTGGGGGCAAAGATAGTTTTTCATGATGAGGAACTATATTTTTTAAAACCCAGGCATAGCTCTGTTTGAAAAGGGGATGTGAGAGGTGGTTCCCATAGCAACCAGGATGAAGTCTTAGAGGCAGTGTGCACTGTTCACCCTGGGGCTGCCCATTTCCAGATTTCAAAGCATTTCCCTTTAATTTCAAATTACCACACTATTTATACTCCCTCTCTCCTACATCCAGGTCCTGTCATTTTTTTCTACTATTAGGCTGGCCAAATAGACACCCCACAGGGCAGAGGTAGTGGGGAGCAGCCCAATCCCAGCTGTTGCTGCTTGCCACCACTACTACTAAATGGCTGCTGGCAAATGCCAATAGGCTGACAAGAGATGACAATACAAAATCCACACTGAAATGTATTTTTCTGGGAAAGCCACAAGGAGGTATCTGGGCACAACCAGAGACAGGTGCTGGTACTGGAAACATTCTAGCAGAGAGCAGCAATCCGATTTTTTTTTTAATTTTTTTAATGTTTTATTTATTTTTGATACAGAGAGAGACAGAGCATGAGAGGGGGAGGGGCAGAGAGGGAAGGAGACACAGAACCGGAAGCAGACTCCAGGCTCTGAGCTAGCTGTCAGCACAGAGCCCGACGCGGGGCTCGAACCCACGAACGTGAGATCTGACCTGAGCCGAAGTCGGAGGCTTAACCGACTGAGCCACCCAGGTGCCCAGCAATCTGATTTTTGTGAGCTTCCCATTCCCTCCCCACCATGCCCACCAGGTGGAAGGCAGCTTAGATAACCTGTAACCGACACAGAAAGAACGGTCAAGTCGGAGAGGAGGATAAGGAATAGAAAAGGAACCCTGAAGGAAAGGCTCCCAGGTCTGACCCTTTGGTACCACTCTACTGGCTCTTATTAGCTCTGCATGGGATCGGCCTAATTCTCATCCGGGATATTTTTTCTCTTGTCTCAACTATTATTAAAACTCAAAAGCATCAAGAGTAAAAAGCAATAGTAGACGGCAAAAGTCTGAGGATTTGGGAGGAAAGGATTATTCTCTTAATGTTGACCGACCCATCCAGAGGAAGTGAATGAGCCCATCCCGTAACAGCTGAGAATAAATCAACATCTTTCTCTTCTTGGCATAGAAAACTCAACTGAGAGGGAGCAAGGGCTAAGCATCCCAATTAGGAGGCTGCGCCACCCTCAGCCGTCTGCTGGGCTCCACAGAAGGTTGTGCACCACTAACGTGCTTCCCTTCAGCTGCAGGTCTCTAGACAGGCTGGCACAGCACTGCCATGCAGGCCTTGCTGTCCCCCTCACCTCCAGGTCCCAGCATCACACTAAGATAAGCGGACCAGTTTGATGGAAATAATTAACCAGGAAGCAGGAGAGCGGAGCAAGAATTCATCTTTAAGTGTTTTAGCTCCGAGGTCTGTGACTGCCATTAAACCATGCTGAACAAATCTTATTTTTATTGATGTCTTTATTTGTTACTCTCACTCAAAAAGAAAAAAATGCAATGGCTACCAAGCAGACTGAAGCTCTGCCTCTGGACCCTGAAATATCCATTAGGTCGTGGGAGTCTCCTTTGGTATCTACTACTAGTCCTCAGGTCCTGGCATTGCTAGGTCTCCTACCAGCCTGGTCACTCTCCTGATCCTTCTGCAGTCAGCTGACATCCTTCCTAAAAGGGTGGCCCTCGGATGGAGTATCATAGTCTAGGCCTGCCCTGCCCTGCCTGCGCTGGACCAGCACTCAGCTCCATGCCCCCCTCCAGATGTGTAAACCAGGACTGCCTTAGCCTTCCTGATTGTACCACAATTTATATGATTATTTTATAAAAGTCAGGAGCAGTTTTCATTTGTATGGTTTTTAATGTGTGTTACTCCTACTCTTAGCCTTCTTAAACGTGTATTTTTTTCTTCATGTCTATACATTCTTTACTTCAGTAGATACAACTATTTTGTGTGAAGGCTGGAACTTAAATATTTCTAAATTCTTAGCACAGGGCCCCGTGGAAATAAATTATTAAATAGCCATGCCATTGAATGACCCACAAACATGATGAGGCTCATTCTGGGGATGATTCATGATCTAAAGATGGGAGACAATCAGGCTAGCTTTGCAGGCCTGCACTTTCATCCACGTGAAAGTGACTAGGGGTAGAGGTATGGTATATGTGCACAGACCAGCAGTGGAGTGCTGTGCACTCGCTGAGCGCTCAATGGCTGGAGAGCAGTGAAGGAGGTTTACGCACCCATATAAAAACAGACAGAAAAATGATTGATGAGGACATCCACTCCTTTCAAGCGACTCTTCCTGAGAACTAATGATATGGGCTAAGTTGTTTTGCCTAGATGAATCACACCTACCTTGCCAAAAGAAATGTTCCTGATCTTGGATGCTCAAATGCCACCTCCCTTGTGAAGTCTTTGCCATTCCCAATTTTTTTTTTCCCTCTGTACTCTCCTGGTGTGTTGCCTATACTTTTCACAACTCCTTTTTACAATTTTTCCTTGTTCAAGTCTTTCATATAGCTGTCTATGCTACTAGACTACAAGCTATTCAAGGAAGCAGAAAATGTCATATTAATTTATGCATCACCTACAACCTACCTATCAAAGACTGCATTTTCTTATAGTGGGCTTGCAAAAGTCTTGGCCTCATTAAAAAAGGCTCCCCCAACCCATTTATCGTGCTCATGTTTTCCTAACGAGTGACCCTCCAGGACATCCTGACATGAACATAATTCACAAAATTCACACAATGGTATCTTTAAAAGAGAAGAACTAGAGCAGGTCCAGAAATGGGCATGTGAAGCTGCCCATTTCCAGTAATGGCACCCAACTGAAAGCAAGTAGGTGGTGGAGACAGAATCAAATGGGCAAGTCCCAAGAGAGAGAATACCCAACTTTACAAATACCCATTAAGTTGCAATTCAATTAAAGCATCTGAAAGGAATTCATAAGTATCTGCAGACCCTGTAATTGCTTAATTAAGGATAGAAGCCCAGCAAACACAACCACATAACAGCCTGATTCATTAGCACCTCTGTGATAGCAGAATGGGATTTCTCACTTAAACATACATTGGCTTTAATTGTGTAATTTGGTGAGGCACTGGTAGTCAATGGGGATCCACCATTCCTGGGGCCAGGAGATGGGGATGATATTCCTGTTCACCTTCCCTTTCCTCTCTCATTAGAAGTTTCTGTTCTACTGAGAAATAGGCAGTTGCTATTCCTATTAGGATTGGCTGGAGAAGAGGCGTTAAAGAGAAAGGACATGAGATCCTTTACTCAAAGACATTCAGGGTGGAAGGACACACAGTCGAACCTTTAGCTTGCCCACCATGCACAGCAAAATTTATCAAACTCTAGATACCTAGAACCTTTTCCTCACTGCCTTCCTTGTCATAATGCAGCTGTAGTGGAAAGTTATAATGGGGGGGGGGAGGAAGAGAGAGAAATTGAAAAATGCCAAAGGGCAGGCAAAGGGAAGTCCTCATTTTCTAGTCTTGTTTCATATGACTAGGTAACTGGTTAATTAAAAGTCACCTGCTGTGATCTACACAGGAACCCCCTGCCAGGTGGCTGCTGCCTTCTAGGTGATTTGTACCATGAGTTCCAACCAAGATGACTGGCGTCCACTTCCCCACACTCCAAACCGGCCCCAGTCCACAATTCCTCGTACATATTGCTATTCTAGCTTTAGGAACAAGGTAATGCAAATGGAGAGAGCTCAGTGAGTTAGCAGAAGACACGAAATACCTGATATAAGACTACTTAGATTACTTTGTACTGAAACCTCTAATTATTATTCTCTTGTAATTCAGGCATTTGGTTTACAGGCACTAGCTTGATACCTGATCTGCTTAGCCAACAGGACTACTGCCTGAATTGTGTCTTTAGCATGACCCAGATACCCCAGAGCTAAGATAGTCATTCAAAATGAGGAAAGGCACTATGAAGGTCATAGCAATATGATACACCCTCCATGTCCCCTGGTGCCATTAAATTAAAACGTGAATCAAAGGCTAAGTGATTTGCAAATATGTGTGCCTTGGTATCCCTTTAGACAAGAAAACTGAAATGTGAAACTCATGACAAGTGAAAAGAAATGAAAACCAAACAGTGGGGGTAAACTGCTTTTGTTCTAATGGAAGGAAGAGCACAGGGGGAACTAAACGCTGGACAGGAAAAAGTACGCTTTTAAACAAACGCAGGCTGCCTAGGCATCCTGGCTTCCCTGGGAACTCAGGACAAGACCTGACTAATCACCTCCACGAACAAAATAAGTATGCACAGGAGGAGGCCACAGCAGCAAGCAGAGGGACCGAGAACAGTCTCCGTTCTGATGGTGTGAGGTCACCAAACCTAAGCCAGGTGCTCAGAGGACTAAAGGGTGAGAGCTTTCGGGAGGCACTGACCTGTTAGCTACAGCTGACTCTGCTCGGCCCCACCTGCCATCCCATCTGACCAAGCAACCATTCCACATACAGGGGTGCAGGAACCGTGACAGAGAGGCCAGCTGGCTCGGGCCAAATGCCACTCCCTATCAAGCTGCGGGGCCGTCTGCCCAAAAAAGGCCACATAAAAATGGAAAGTGTCCAGCCCACCTTGAAGTCCAGAGGGCTTTCTGAAAGGCTAGGATTAATGAGAGCAGCACATATGGGACTGCCGAACAAGTCCCTTGACTTTCCCCTTGAGAATAACAGCCCGAACTCCCTCCTGGCTGTAGAGAGACATCATTTCCAGCAGAAAGCCGTTTTCCCATGATGTAGGGCACATCCCACAGACACCTGCAAAGCTGTGCAACGAGGTTCACTGTCCAGGTGAACGGCCCCACAATGTGAATGTTGTGGCTGTGTCTATACCCACGTTCAGTGTTCTTTGTAGGTGGTCTCAGGGGACCAAGGGTCCCCTCCTCTAAGGACACTCCCTCCCTGTTCTCTATCCATCTTGTTCCTTCGGTCTCCTTTAGGTCATCGCTCTGCCAATCATTTCCTTGCAGCCTTTCTTTTCTTCTCAGAATTCAGAACAGTGCATCTCATGCTCCCTATAATATTTTCTCACTCCATGTTTTTCATATCCCCATTTACCAAGATTTTGTTAAGTTTTACCTTCCGTAATTGGTATTATGAAAACAACGAGGGGTGGGGGTGCGCCTGGGTGGCTCAGCTGGTTAAGCATCCAACTTTGGCTCAGGTCATGATCTCATGGTTCATGAGTTCAAGCCTCACATGGGGCTCTGTGCTGACAGTGCAGAGCCTGCTTCTGAACCTCTGTCTGCCTCTCTCCCTGCCCCTCCCCTGCTTATAGTCTCTCTCAAAATAAATTATAAACATTAAAAAAAAAAAGGAAAGAAAACAATAGGTATACTGAATAGCTTTTCCAACTACAAGCCAGGTTCTGTGCCAGTCTTGAGAAAATTATGGTTATAAAAGTATTCAAGTTGCTGACATCCTTAGATTGTCACTGTGACCCTTTAGCTTTCATTTTTATGCATTCCTTTTGCATTCTCCGTGAGAATTTTGTAATGAGCACTCTATTTTTGATTTGGTTCCTCATTTCCCACATTTACACCCTAATCGCCTGTAATCTGCCTTTAGCTGAATCAAGTCTGATGAAATCGCACCGACAAAGGTCATCTGTGACTTACTAATTGATAAACAGTATAAAATTGCTTCACAGTTTTTACCGACTTGATATTTTAGGTATAATCTGACACTGCTGACTCCTTGGAATTCTTTCCTCTCTTGGCTTCCTGAACACTACTCCCAGGATTCTCCACCTAATCCTCTGAGCACCAATTATCTGTTCCTAAAACCTGTTCTTACTTTTGTGCTGCCCACGCCGACGGGCATCCCAGTCTGCCCAAACACTCAAGCCTTGGACGAGTTACTTTCCTCCTACACTCAATGTCACCCCCATTTCTGACCCAAAAAATCCAGTCCTTCCCTGAATTACCAAGTCTTTCTCCTAAATATTATTTCAACTCTCCTCTTCTTCACTGCCAGATTTTAGGCCTCTGTCCCTCTTGCTTCTTAACTTTCTCAGCCTCCAGCCTCATTTACTCCAATGTATTCATCAAAATAAACTTCCTTGAACACAGATGTGAGCATGTCGCTCTCATGCTCAATGCCCTGAGTGACTCTGACGGTCCAGGGTATATTCTGTCTGCGTTTGCAGCCTCATCCTATCTGGACCTCCCACTCTTTATGCTCCACCAATACCAAAGGGGCCACAATTGTCTGACACACTGGGATGTGCCAAACCTCTACACCTTTGCATGCGCTCTTCACTTCTATTGAGAAGGGTGCTCTCTTCCTCCTTTGCCCCTCCTGTCCCAGCACTGCAAACTCCTATTTGTCCTTCAAAACACAGCTCAGGTATGAGCTCCTCATGGAGGCAATCTCTGATCTCCACCCAACCAACCAATGATTGGTAGGACCATGTCTTACCAGGATGGAGAGTTGCTTGCTCTAAACTCAAAGGGAAAAGCCAGCGGCCTTTCCTTCAATGAGCTTTCTGCTCATTCAGCAGGAGGATAGAATAGTAACTTCCTTGATTTATTTCCATTAACAGGTTGGTCAAAGTCTCCATGGTAGAGCCATGGATCTGTGCACTCACACTATACAACTATACCATTCCATGTAAGAATTAAAAGCTCTAGTTTTGAATGAATTCACCAAGATTTTGTGAGAGGAAGAGGAAGGAAACATATTTATGGGATAATCTACTTTATGTCAGGCTTGTTCTGAACCCTTTGTACATGTCATTAAAACCTCACAAAAATCCCAAGAGGCAAGAAACACTCTCTAGTTAACTGATGTGTAAACTAAGGCTTCAAGAGAGTAAAAGCCTCCCTAAAGTCACCTGCTTGTGGAGATTCAAACTGAGGTCTGCATGCTTTTACAACTTTTCACTGTCCTGTATCCTTGCTAGGTTTCTAAAGAAACCAGAAGGTGCAGAATATAACCGCATATAGGATGGAAGGAGAAAAATGTAAAATCTCCTATTTTATCATGTATTTGCTTTGGTAGTCTATCTTTCAGAATGTTAAGTTAACGCAGGCACTGCCTTTTGAATTGCTAAGCCTAGAAGCATGCCAAGTCCACACAGGAAGTGCTGCTGCAGAGGTGCGTGGCCAGGCTGCATGTGTCTGGCCCTCAGTGGGCAGGAGACTGCCCCACTGAACAATTAAGCAACACACATTCTACTACACATATACAGCGGGACGATGCCTTTCTGGCAGGTGGCTGAAGTCCAGAATAGTCACGAAAGACAAATGCTCCATGGGAAAGAAAAGTACAACCAGAAGGGTTCTGTAGGAAAAAATCCAGCCAGGATAGGTCTAAGCTCTGAGCTGGCTCCATTCAGGTCATTCTGAGTTTAGAAGCCAGAACTTCAATGTTTTCGTTCCCCTACAGACCTGTGGCCAAGTTTCCCGGGAAGAATAATACTTTTTCTCTTGTTCACCTCTGGGATAAAGCTCCACACTGTCAAGAGGATGCTTTTGTTTTGTAGGTACAGACCAATGGAGAAACTGAATCTACACTTCAAAGTCTGTAACAACAAGCCTTCACTGATAAGAAACTGCTCCGCTCCGGAAACCTTAAATAAAGGGCACAAAGGGCCTCTCTCACACCCCGCCACACTACCCCTCCATGTACTACAGTTCACAAGCACGCAGTCCTCAAGTGAGGTATGGATTCGGTTTGGCCCTTCCTTTCTCCAGCCGCCCCTGAGCTTCGTGTCATACATCAATTAGTCCCCTCCGAAAGCCTGCGGAGCCGTGCAGTGATCATTAACTTCTAAAGAGTATGAGAGCGAGCCTCAGCCAGAAGTGGCGGCCCAGCAGCAGTAGCAGCAGCAGCAGCAGCAGCAGCGAGCGTCACGGCCATGTGTTCGGTGAGTGATTTATCTCACATAACAACCCATTTAGTTAGGGCCTCGGGGAGGCCCTTAGCCACAGAAGAAACTATCGGTGCCTCCTAGGAAAAGGAGGCTGAGGCAATCTGGCAGGGGACAGCAAGCATGGCTCTCATTTCTCTTCCCCCATGGCAAAGTCTACTCAAGAATCCGACAGAAGGAGTGAGGAGGGAACAGAGTAGAAACAGAAAAGGCAACGTGCACTGGGAGGACACAGCGGAATATGTCCTTTGTGAGCGAGTGAGTGTTTGTGTGTACAGGAGTGGGGTGTGCGGTGTGGAAGTAAAATGACACTTTCTGTCAAAGACCACAGTCTCTGCGAAGTACTGACTGGAAATAAACAACTTTATTATCTGCCATCGGGGAAGAAATAAAGCAGTCTGCTCCTTGAATGCATAAATGTAAATTGCTCGAAGAGCACAGTTCACACAGAGTCTTGATGGCTTGTGAAATATTAAGCTACTAGAAGAAAAGATAGGATAAGATGCACGTTCCATCAGCAAAGAAAAGGTGGCTTGCCCTAGCGTGTCAAACTTAGTGCAAAAGAGAAATACTATAGATGCAGGAGTCTGTGTGGTTACATAATGTCATGTCTGAGCTTTCATAAAGGATTTGGATCCTAAGGACACCGGAAAAGAATAAGAGAGAGACAAATGGCAGTGCCTAGGGAGACACGAGGGGAGGGTATGTCAGCCCTCTGGGGGAGTGCCCCTGAGTAAAATGGCAGGGGCGGTCTATCCCAAATGGGAAACAACCACTGTGAGGATTCCGTCATTAAGATTTTTCTTTGCCTGGAATTTCCTTCACTTAGGCTGTGCGAGGATATGTTTTAAGCTACTCTTAAGCTACTCTACTCAAATATCCTGTGGTTCCTGGAAATGAGGAACAGAGAGAGGGCAGTGCTGGGTCTGTCGTAACAAAGGAATCAAATTTACCAATTTTGTGTTCATATCTCAATTAGAGACTAAAGCACCTAGTGGGTTCAAGGTCCTATCCACAACACAAGGGAGAGGAGGGCACATGACCTCCAGGCAGGACTTCTGAGCTCCAGGAAGAATGATTAGGACACAGAACACACAAGACTTACCCGCAAGCAAGAAGGTGATAAGGCAAGTTTCCTTTGGCAAATACAGCTTAAGACGAGAACCACTGAAGACATATTCCACTACAGCTTCAGAACGCCCTGCCCGCTGAAGGAAGGGCAGAAACTGCTTTGCTTTCTGGGTATCCTGGTGGATAAAAGAAAAGAATCATTAGAAAAAAGGAACAGAATCTGAGCAAATGATTCTTTCTCTCCGTTCTAGGACAAAAAGTCTTGCTGACTGCCTGGCAAATAACCCTAAGAGACCAGACTATTCTGAAACATGACATAGGCAAGATACCCAGGCGACCTCTACAGAAGAAATATAGTTAATCAGAGACTTCCAGAACATTCTGTATGCTTCCCTCGATTCTGTTACTATGCACGCAAAGGATATACAAGTTAGGGAAAGTGCTTTTAAATGAAAATTTCACTCCTCACAGGACAAGAAAAAAGGCTTCTCTCCCTTGAACACAAATTGAGGGGAGAAGACTAATACTAACCTTCCTTGGAGGTCAATTTAACCTTTAATTATCATTTAAAAAAAAATGACTCCCAGGCTGTGTTACCTAAGAAACTTGAGTAGGTTATGTAGATTCAGAGCTCACTGTTTTTGGACGTGAAGAGTGCAGTCTTCTTTGGGTGCTATACAGGAAGTCTTGTTCTACAAGCTTCTCAGAGGTGAGCTGGGGCACGGGCCCACTCTTTCTGTTCCCAGCCCAGGATATCTCCAACAGTGGGACATGTTTGTGGGGCCTATACCAGATCATGTCAGCATCAACAATTGCAGAAACAAGAATATCACACGAGACGGTGCAACATTTGAAAACTTTTCTCATGCACAAAACACAAAGTGCACTCTATCGTCAAGAGTAACCAAATCACGGACATTTTGAACCTCAGAGTTCTCAGCTACACAACTCAGCTTTCGGTCTCTCTCAAGCTAATCGAACAAATGATAGAGTAAGCAAGGATCAAAACATCACACTGCATGTGCTGGGGGAACAGTCCGCGGACGTCAGAATTTTCGAGGTTTTCAGCCCAGCCGGCAGAACTGGAAACTCCTTCTGAGGACAGCAAGCTCTGCACACTTTCCTGTCTCCTGCGACACAGGCCGTCTGCACTCCACCGAGCTCTTCCTTTCTACCTCTGCTCCTAGCAACAGAGCTATTGTATCTAAATTAATGCACATTAGATAATGAAAATTTAACAAGCCATCAAGTATTTGAGAGCTTTCACAGCAGCCAAAGGGGCCCCTCTCATTCAGAAGCAGTGAGGTAGGCTGGGATGAAAACAATATTTATAGTAATGAGATTCATCCTTCCCTTCAAACAGATTCTCAGAGAAAAGGAGAGACAGTCATCCATTCTCGGTGTCTCTAAGGGCACACTGGTAAAAGGTGAGGTAACAATGAGCGTTAGTGGGCTGGGAACTCCCCCAGTGAACACTTAAAGCAACACATATTCTACTACACATATACAGTGGGAAATGCCTTTCTGGCAGTTGGCTCACGTCCAGAACAGTCAAGCAAGACAAATGCTCCATGGGAAAGAAAGCACTACCTGATTAAAATCCTTTTGCCACACTAGTCTAAATCTGGGACATTATTCATCAGCTGAGCCAGTAAGTCAACAACAATTATCAAATTGATTATCGCAAATCATGAGGCAACTTAATGTCTCTGAACAGAGGGCCTTTCCCCTCAAAACTGCAGTAATCTATATTTTTCAGAACCAGACTTTTGCTCATTTGCTGTCTTATGGATGTATGTATCTAGGAGGAAAAAGGTGCTTATAGGAATAACAGCAACACACACATATAGGTGTTAATACAAAAAGAAAGTTGGAGCAGACTCTCATCCTATTTTGTTAGATGATTGCCTATTTTATCAAGAGAGAATTTCTCAGACTGAGAACCAAGGAGAAACAAAAGGTACCTTCCTATCAGCCATATAATAAAACAAAATACATGTTCTTTACTCCTCATAAGTTTCAATCTACAATTTAACAGTCCTAATCCAGAGACAACATATGGGAAGATGGCAAAGAGAATGTGACATGTCACTGATTATGACAAAGATTAGAAGTGAAAGCCAACTACGACAACTGAAGGCATGAAAGCAAATTTTAAAGGCCTACCACAACTGGCCATATTTACGTTTACTTCCAGAGGCCAAACTGCAAGAGGACACAGGGAGCCCCCTGATCCTCCTGCGGGGAGGGCTCCAAAGGCCTGCACAAGATGGTGTGCCTCAGAACCACCCGTTAAGGGAAAAGATGGAAATTTCAGGTTCATAGATTTTTAAGAATAAAAATTCAATTCAGCTGAAGGTAAGTACCCAGAGAATGTCAGCTCTTTCGAATCCCCTCACGGCCAGACAGTGAGGTCTGTCTTTCCTGTCATCTCAACTGCTTCCTTGGCTTGGCATGTTCCTTTTCAATACAAAAATTCTTAAAACCTTTAAAATATGTTTCAGGGGCTCAAATGAAAAGACTGGTAAGTCAGATTGACAAGTTCCCTCAGGTGATGTAGCCATAAACCATTTGCTGTTAATTTAGCTATGGAATGTATTTATTTTAGGAGTTCTGATTGTTATTACCATAAAACTGACAGAGCGTGGTTAAACTGATTGTTCTTCCAAAGAGCCTGTGCAAGCACAGCCATATGCTTTTTGGTCTCTCACGCTCCTTTCTAAGGTGTCAGCACTAGGTAAGTAACAGAAAACTGGATTATGAGGATCAGTGTAACAGAAAGCAGTTTAGGCCCCCGTGAGGAGTTGAAGATGCCAGGCAGATCTTAAGGATGGTAAAGTGAGAAAGTTCAGATGACACCACCAACGTGGCATTTGAACTTCTCCAATAAGCCTGAAGGAAGACCTCGTGAGATTTAGTGACATCAAAGATTTCTTTATAACTTTATAACCCCAAAATGTATTTTTATTTATTTTTTAAATGCTTTTTAAAATTTATTTTTGATACAGACAGAGACAGAGCATGAGAGGGGGAGGGGCAGAGAGAGAAGGAGACACAGAACCAGAAGCAGGCTCCAGGCTCTGAACTAGCTGTCAGCACAGAGCCCAACACGGAGCTCGAACCCACGAACATGAGATCATGTCCTGAGCTGAAGTCAGAGTCTTAACCAACTGAGCCACCCAGGCACCCCCAAAATGTATTTTTAAAATTAAAGATTAAAGGCATCAGATTTAAGGAGATAACAACATTCAGACTTATGGCACAAAAGGCTCCTTTTGAAGTAAGACTATTAAGTATCAAATAGTTCTATTTAGAAGTCTGGCTGCAGAGACTCTCATCCTCAGGTTTGCCATGTTGTGACTCAGGCACACGAGGCCGGGGACTCTTCTCTCTACACTTACAAGGCTTAACACTGGCTCCAGGCTTTGAGAACCCAAGCAGATAAATTAGTTATAGTTTTCTGTACCAAAATTCCCCTCCACTGGTGTGAATAATCAAGAAGCAACTGTACTTCTGAGCAGGTAAGTCTTTTTTTGTTGCACTGCTAGTTTTCACATTACCTATGCTCCAAAACAAAGCACACATAAGTATTGTCCTGTAATCCTAGAAAAGCTAATTTAAGGTTGCATTAGCTACATTTAACTTGCTATCGTGGATGGCATCTCTTTAACAAATGTTTCTGCCTCCTCAATACACCTTGAAATTGAGAAAGTAATGATGCAACAAATGTGCCTGGGGTGACTTCATTTCGAAGGATGTTAATATCTGTAATATCTGTAACTTCAACTTACAGGAACAGGGTTTGGAATGACCACAAAGAAGAAGATCATCCTGAGGGGGATGGGGAGAGGGAAAGGTTCTGTCATTATATACTCCTCCACTGTCCTCACTTCCAGCTGGTGAGGCCAAACCTTTCCAAATGCAGATACATGTGTCAACGGCAGGAGAAATTCCCTTCCACAGCTAAATTGCAACTTGTCACTACAAAGTACCTGCGCTGTGTAGGCAAACATGCCTCAGATAATTTAGTAAAAGGGAATTACCAAATTTGGGAGAGTGGGCAGGCCGGGGGCAGAAGAGAGCAGGCGCAAGGCAGAGGCACGCAGGCACAGGATAGCTCCGCACCACGCTACTCACACACCCGTGGCCTCGGCATCCTGGAGGAGCACAACTTACATACATCAAAGTTCTGTGAATTGAGGCTGGCAGGCTGTACTAGATGTTTAGCAAAGTGAATTCTAGGATTTCTCCACTGAAAACATCCACAGGCTAGGCATTAACACCGTTACTGGCTAGAAGCAAACATCCCCACACACAAAAACAGCATAGGGAAATGGGAATCAGAGTAAACCTATTAGTTAACCATTAATCAGGATTATCATGGGCAGGTCTCTAAAGGGAACTGCTAATTGGTTTTCATCATCACAGTCACTCTTAGATTAACATCACTGCAAAAAGAACTAAAAACAAACACGTGCCGGGCTTATTAGGGTACCATGGGGGTACTGCACTAGCAATTGAGAAACTCAGCTTGAAAGAAGCCCATCAACCTGACTGAAGCTGCTTGGCTTCTGCCCGCCCCTGCGCTGCTCCATCCTGTAAAGGAGGACCCTGTGGGTGCTGACCCAAGGTAAAGGGGCCCCAGAGCACAATGCTGTTTGGATGCGACCAATCCTAATAATGAAGCAGCAGAACCTGGGTATACAAAAGATCAGATAACAGATACAGAGGGGAAGAAAGAACGGGGAGATGAGAACGGCTAAGGACAGAACCCAAACACTCACATTTTAAGGCATATTGTGACAACTCATCGCCATAGTTCTAGAACTTTTCAGGGCTCCTCAGACCAAGAGGACTTTCCCTGCAGCTGTGTGGAAGACAAAAACGTAGCGCATCCCCTACTAGAAGGGCAAGAAGGGCATCCATCACTCCACACTCTATCTCTTTCCCACAACCCGGGCTCTATGGCCTCAGCTGACGTTTCAATAGACAAAATTGAGGCTGCAGTTCTCAGGGAGGAAGCAGCTGTCCAGCGGGACAGTCTCTTGATAGAAATGGGGCCCCAGGGGAGATACTTGGGAGTGCCATCCAGCTCCAACATTACGACAAAGCACTTAAAAATCTGAAACCAACCTTCCCAGGCTAGTTATCGATGTTTCTTGGTGAGGTGTGTATGAGGGAACTGGGGGCATAAGCATCAGTGAGGTGCAAGTTTAACAGGAATGAAGTGAACACAGCAGAGAACCTAGAGAATAACACTCTGACTAAAACACAAACAAAATTACAAGGAAACAAGAAAAAAAAAAAAAAGAAAGGTGCTAAAGCCAGGCCATCAATAATCTTTCATTAAGTGCTGCCTATAGTTTACAGTTTCTCACACGATTTACCTCCTTGGCACAAAACCTCACTCTAACATGTCAGCGTGTAGGAGAAACAATGTCTCGTGCTCTGGGCTCCACTCCTGGGAGCATGAATCAAGAGGACGATTGTAGGAGCACTAAGCTGTAAGACAGCTTGGAGCCGGGAGGCGGCGTTCCCATCTGGGGCACCCTCAACAGAGAACACAACCTTCCGTTTTCCTCCTTGACTTTATTCCTTTACCACTTACTAGGTTAGGATGGCTTGGCTAAGCAAAGCTTATAAACTTGCAAACCAATGACAGACCAAAGGGCAGAAGGAACTTCTCAAACTGTAAGAAAGCCGCAGAGCATGTCAGTGCAAGTGGGGCTTCGTGTCTCAAATATAGAGGAAAAAATACTTCTCTGCAATCAGACTTGAAAGAGACTTTGAGGATGTGCCTGTCACCCTCAGGAGCCCTACAAAGGACAGGTGTCCATAAATATTTGTATTTGCTTGGTTTTGTCGACCACCTATTTTCTCTCCAAAAAGGTCTAGTACTGATAAAAGAAAGCAGCACTTGGTGATGTTCAGATGAGAAGACACAGCCTGTGCATAGAAGAAAAATAGGCAAAGCAGCATTCTGATGGACAATCATGGCAGCGTAACTAAGAAAAAAGTCAAATCGCATTACAGAAATAGATCAGCGCGCCCCAGAATATGGCCTGGTATTCATCTGTAATCACCCCAAACTGGAAATAGCTTTAAGCTCCCTCAACAGGGGATGGAGAGACCAGCTGCAGTCCACTCACACAAAGGAATGTTACTCTGCAGTAACAAGGATACAGGCCACAACACAGATGGATCTCAAATGCATGATTCCCTTTAAATATGTTTTAATGCTTTTATTTATTATTGAGAGACAGAGAAAGACAGAGCATGAACACGGGAAGGGCAGAGAGAGAGGGAGACACAGAACCCAAAGCAGGCTCCAGGCTCTGAGATGTCAGCACAGAGCCCAACATGGGGCTCGAACTCACAAACCACGAGATCATAACCTGAACTCAAGTTGGATGCTTAACCAACTGAGCCACCCAGGTGCCCCTGCATGATTCCCTTTATATGACACATCACAAAGGACAGAAAGTAGATCAGTGGCGGCCAGGGACTAGGGAAGGGCTAAAGGTTGACTCCTGGGGGACAGAAGACATTTCTGGATGATACAATAGTTCCACAGTCTTGACTACGATGGTGATTAGCTGTATACATTGATTTTCAAAATGTACACGTTTATCAAAACTGACAGAATTAGATACTACAAATGATACATTTCAGGTATAGAAATTATACCCAAAACTTTATGAAATATTTTAATTTTTAACTTAAGAAAACCTTTTCCCTAGTCAACTAATTTGTAAGTAGCTCAGAGTAACAAGTTCAAAATAAGACACTTATTATGCTTCAGATAAACTACTTTAACTGTTCAATGCATTACAGTATTTTTAAAAATTCAAGCAGAAAATAGTTTCTGAGAAAAATCATGGGGTTAGAGGAAGGATAGAAACATAAATCTTGGTTTCCCAAAAGCAGCATAATAGAGTGTTAATTCTTAGGCTTGGCGAAAGAAAGCATGATGCCACCCTCAATGGGCCATATAGAGGAAATGTTTTGTTCACATAAAGTACTACTAAGTAAATATCTCTATTGACAGTTTTTTCCTAACTTGAAATAAAATCATGTGATATGGCTTACCGTGAGTAAAATAATATCCAATCCTCTACCAAATGAAAATTCTATACTGGCTCAAAGATGATTCTTTTATTGAATGACTTTCAATTTCCCAAATTTAACCAGCTAAAATTATACTGTGATAACCATTCAATTTAACCTTTAGAAGTGAAGTCATTGCCTTTTAGTGGAAAAATCTGCATTTTATCATCAATAGAAAATACAATGCCCTTGGTATGGCTTATTCTACAGGACTTTTTTTTGTTTTTCCTTTGGACTGTAAGTTTAGCAGAGAAAGAGCAGATGGTGGGAGAAGTAAGTATTTACCTAATTAGAATAAACCATCAACTACCCAAGATTGCTTTTTTCTGACCTTCCATCCTCTTTCTCTAACTCGGATGAGGTGTGAAGCCCACAGAGAAGGCGTGCCAAGGAATGTCCTTCCTCAAGTCTGCCGGTTCACAGAACTATCTCAAAGTTATGACCTGGAACTTGTGAGGTCCAGAAAAGGTTCTACAAACAAACCTCACCTTCCCCCCGCCCGCATTCTGAATACTCCCTTTTCCCACTTCTCCATATTCTAACTTCCCAAGAGATTACTATAATTTTTCTTAAATTGATATTCAGTGTTCATTAAGACTTTGGCCCGTGAGGCCTGTAGCACACTGGATGTCCTGGGCCTTCCTTTCACCCAGAAATTCCCTTCACATCCTATCCTGGATTGTGTTTCCAAGATCTACGACTTTCTCTTTCTTGGTTTACTTCCGTTCTACTAAAATAGTAATAGAAAATATCCTATTCTTATTGCATAAAATGTTTTCTCCTATGAGGTCAGGTAAGTAAATATAGTATTGCTTTTATAGTTTTATTCAGGAGAAACACTATTCTATTCATAAGTACTCTGAGTCAACAGATAAAGTCATTTCATTATCCATCAGCATAATAATAAGGTATCTATAGAGGAGCTTAACACACTGGAAGACATATCTTCCAATTATTTTCAGGTTAAATATTTCTCAAAAAAACATGTAATTTATCCAAATTGTAGACATCTAATCTGTAATACATTATTGATTAGAAAGTTAAAGGCGTCATTTCTATTTCAAACTGGTAAAAATAAGCACAACCAATAACAGAAAAAGACCACTTACATGTAAAAAAAAAAAAACCCAAACCTGTGCTGTTATTTTTCTAAGAATGAAATGATGACTCTCTATAGGAAAACCACAGTAGACATCCTGAACATTTTTGGAAAAAGGACATGCAACTGATCTAAAAACACAGCTTACACATGGTTGGTGACAGAATCTAGAACAAAGCACACAAACCAGTCTACTGTTCTAAATATCAACTATAAGACCACGACTGAAGAAAATGACTAATAAGGGCATCTGGGTGGCTCAGTCAATTAAGCGTCCGACTTCGGCTCAGGTCATGATCTTGCAGTCTGGGAGTTCAAGCCCCCACATAGGGCTCTGTGCTGACAGCTTGGAGCCTGGAGCCTGCTGCAGATTCTGTCCCCCTCTCCCTCTGCCCCTCCCTCACCCACGCACTCTCTCTTTCGCAAAAAATAAACATTAAAAAAATGACTAACAGGTTTGAAATATATTTTTCTTTTTTTTCTTTTTCTTTTTTTTTTTTTTCCTGCTCCCCCCGCCCACACCCCGGCCAGCGCCTGGCTGGCGCCGAAATATATTTTTCTTTAAAAGTTTCAGATTAATTTTTATCACTTCCAAAGTCTCTATAGGCAAGAGGTAAGAATTTATTACAGAAACAAAAAATGGCCTGATAATTAAAATAGCATGTGCAGAGTAAATAATTTAAAAGACAATCTAATGAAGCACAGGTTTCATTTCATGGGCAAATCAAGAACTCAGGGGTAATGAAATTGATGGGATACTAAACTCTACCTTACCTGAGATAAGAACTTCAGAAAGGAATAGAGGAAAAGAAAAAAATATCAGCAACCTGTGACATAAAATTTTAAATCAAAGTAAGCATTATAAAAGATTAGAGGACTAAAATAATTCTAATACGCCTTAAAGTACATTGAACATTTCTGCTTGGAGACATACCAATTTAGATCCAATGAATCTTAAAGAAAGATTTTTTTTTAATATGTCTAATTTGTTTTCTTGAACCCTACATTATAAAAGAGTTAATACAAAGTGATAATTTTAAAATGTGGAAGAGAAAGTTCTAGTTTTTGAGACATGGAGAGAAATGGCAACTATTTTGGTAAAAGTTTATTATTATTTTTTAAATGTTTATGTATTCTGAGTGAGAGAGAGTCAGAGAGAGGGAGAGAGAGAATTCCAGGCAGGCTCAGTGCTCTGTCCAGGGCCTGACATGGGTGTTGATCTCAAGAACTGTGAGATCATCACCTGAGCTGAAATCAAGAGTTGGATACTCAACTGACTGAGTCTCCAGGTGCCCCAGTAAATGTTTATTAATAATTAAGACAGAAGGTGATTAGCGTTTTGAAGAATGCATCAAAGCAAAAACCTATCATTTTACTTACTCAAGATTTACAGATGATGATGTTTACAAAAAAAACCTATATGCTATTCTTTTGCTTAAGTTTCTATTTATGGATTGTTTTAAGAAAATAATTATAGATTATAAATTGGCTAAAAGAAACAAATGTTTATAAAAGGAAAAAAGAATCCAAATGACCTAAATGTCTAAGAATAGTAAGCTGATTAAATAAATTATAATATATCAGAAGACACAATACTAGGCAGACATTAAAAGCATGTTTCAAGGGGAACAGGGGAACCTGGATGGCTCAGTCAGTTGAATGTCTGACTTCAGCTCAGGTCATGATCTTGGGGTTCATGAGACTGAGCCCCATATTGGGCTCACTTCTGTCAGCACAGAACCTGCTTCAGACCCTCTGTTCCCTTCCCCCTCCTCTGCCCCTCTCCTGCTTGTACTCTCCCATAAATAAATTAAATTAAAAATAAATAAATAAAACTATGGTTTAAGAAGACATTCATATGGAAAAATATATAACTTACTGGAAAAAGCAATTAAGCAGCTACTGTGTGCCAGGCACTGTTCAAGGCACTGATTACGTAGTTAAGAATAAAAAAGTTTCTCTCCTAAAAATAGTTTGTATCATTTAAAAAAGGGGCAAAGTAGAAAGATATTTTAGGGGCTCCTGGGTGGCTGTCAGTTAAGTATCAAACTTTGGCTGAGGTCATAATCTCATGGTTGGTGAGTCTGAGCCCTGCATAGGGCTCTGTGCTGACAGCTCGAAGTCTGGAGCCTGCTTCAGATTCTGTGTCTTCCTCTTTCTCTGCTCCTACCCTGCTTGCACACACTCTCTCTCGAAAGTAAATAGACATTAAAAAAAACAACAACCTATGAATGGAACAAAGAAATTTTAAAACAAACCCACATTTTGGTAAATAGATGTATTTTTATTAAAAATTTTCAAATTTTAGAGTAGTAGTACAGGTCACTTTCTTCTTTTGGCTTATGCATTTAAAGCCAAAAATTTTGACAGAAAATTTGTGGTAAAAAAATGTGTAAGATTTTGTTTTCCAAAAAGAATAAATTAACATTCAGTGCTGACTTTGAGTTTATCTGGGCAAGGCTGAATCAGGTCAGATAACTGTCTCTCCAGGGTTTTTTTTTTTTTGAGCCAAATTCAACATTTTCTCAAGTGATAATAGGCTTAAATCATAATGAAAATACTCTTCTAGGAAAGGGTGGTTAGAAATGTTGTGTTTTGAGTTTACTGAATTCTTCTTAAAGAAAAATTCAGATTTAATCCTGCCTCACCTAGTGACTATGCAATTCCGGCACGATGTAATCACACATGGATGTTGTATTTGGATACTAGAAGTAAGACCCTAAGGATCTAGCCTATTGACGTCAACAAAGTACCCCAGAATGCACAGGTGATGGCGGAGAACTCACACAGAGAGTTTTTGATCAAGGTACCCGAAGGGATTTGGAGGCTCTCACACATCATTGTTGTGTCTTTCTCCAAGAGTGCATGTGTAATTATGAATGCTCTGCATTTCTCCCTCACTGAAAACACACAGGCACCGTTATTACACACATTTATCTACTTATTATTCCTAGGAAACTCCTAAAAGCGAACACACAGAGCTGTAAGACATTGTTCCTGGGGACAGTCCAGTTAAGAGGACATCTAGCTCTTGTTCCCTATGTCCATTCATTTCACAAAAATTGCTCTAAAATCACCAGTAACTGGTGTTGCTAAATCCACTGAACAGTTCTCAGTCTTCTTTCTCGACCTTGAAGCAGCACAGTCAAGTCTTATGTTGTAAGGCTCTCTCTGCTTAGTTTCCAGGATTTCCCTCTGACAGCTCAGGAACCATCTTTTCAAGTTTGTCTGGCAGGTAACGTCCCCTCCCCTATGTATGATCTTTAAATTCTAGAGACAAGGGGCTTGGCCTAGGGACTCTTTTCTTAATATTCTCTGGGAGAGAGAGAGAGAGAGAGAGAGAGAGAGAGAGGGAGAGAGAGAGAGAGGGAGAGAGAGAGTGTGTGTGTGTGTGTGTGTGTGTATCTTCAACAGTCCTGAGTTCATACATGAAGCCCAGGCCACTTTTCGAGGCTCTGGACCGTCTGAATGGCTCATGGATACCTCAACTTTAACATGTCCAGAAAGCATTAATTTCTCACCCAAATCTAAACCATCAGCGTTTACCATACAGGAAAGCAGCACCACCGATCACCGGGTATTTGTACTCAGACACTTAGGATGCTCAAGCATGACACCCAGTTTCATTCCACTGATGCCAGCAATGGTCAAATTCTACCAGTTCTATCACCAAACTGGATCTCAAATTTGTCTTTCCACATCCACAACCCTAGGTGTTTACCCCTGGTAACCCACATCCTAATGTCACTCTTGGTTCAAGTCTATCTCCACAGGGCAGCCAAGGTCGGGGCAGTGGGGTAGGGAAGAGCAAGATAAAGAATTATAAAATGCTGACCTAATTGCTCCACTCCATTGTCAATGATTTCTCCTGATTCTTCAAATTTCAAAATCTTTCCTCAAGGATCACAAAGTATAAATGTTTCAATCATTTATTATCTTAATCCTCACATGTCAGCAAAAATGGCTTGTCTTTTGAACTCAAACTTCCTAGCTCAGGACCTTCCTGTACAGTTTCATTCCTTAGCTTTGAACAAGATCTTCGAATAAATCCTTCTTTAGGCCTCATTCTTTTTTATAGAGTTTAATTATTAATTGGGGGGTGGAGAGACAGAGAGAGAGATGGAAAGAGAATCCCAAGCAAGCTCCACATTATGGGTGCAGAGCCTGATATGGTGCTCAATCCCATAAGATCATGACCTGAGCCAAATCAAGAGTCAGATGCTCAAGTGACTGAGCCACCCAGATGTTCCTTTAGGCATCATTTTAAAATCATTTAAAAGATTTTTTTCTGAACCACGTTGAATAAGCTATGGCCCTGAGCACACAAACTCACTACTAGCACAACTGTAATTGTAGAAAGAATTGCGTACATCCTATAAGGACTGTAACTGTCTCGTTCAATGTTATGTCCTCAACACCCAGCATTGTGTCTGACATATAAGAAGCACTCTATATAATACTTATTGTTTGATCGTTCATTCACTGACTCAACATGACAAATGCATTTAAAAAACAGGCCAGATGGCATATGTTAAATATCCAAGAGATAAAGAGGCGGTAAAAGAACTCAGAAGAGGGAGGGTTATGAGCTGGGACTAGAACTGGATAAGAGTTTAGAATACAAATACAGCTGATGATGATGATGACGATAGTTATCTTTTATAGAGGACTTCCTACAAGCTCAGCAGCATGCTCAACAATTTAATACTAATCACCACCACCGTGCGAACCACTGCCCTCTGCTGAGCTCCCATTGCGTCAGCTGCTCTAAGTAGTCGGCATGGATCAACACACTCCATCACACCATGACCTAATGAGGGAAGGGCCATTACTGTCCATTTTACAGTGGAAACATCACAGCCTGGAGGGGTTAAATAACTTCCTTCAGGTGGCAGAGTAGTAAGTAATAGAGCCAGGACCTGAGCTTGGGCAATCAGATACTGGACCCATGCTACTAATCATGACTCCATCCTGCCACTACATTCTAATAAATAAATCTGCACCCTTTCTACTAGCCTGTCCACTTCTAGGTACCAGCCACCACAGTTAGCCTTATACCTAGCAGCCAGGGTCACATATTTTTCCTAACACAGGATCATATTGCTTTAGGTCATCACTTGGCACATCAAATCTAAATGAGGCTGTGAAGAGACACAAAAAAGATCTCCCTTTCTTAAGAGTTTAGAAACTAGTGAGGAAAACCACTGCACATGTCATGTTGAGAATAGTTACCAATCAATACACCAACAAGCGCAAAATCATGCTAATGAGTGATTATGGAAATGCTAAAGAAAGGCATGATCAGAAGGCAGCGAGGATAAAAAGGGGAAATTGCCTGGAAGAAAAGAGATACCATGAAGGGGGAGAAATGCATGGTCAGAAGAGACAGGAAGCACTCCAAGAAGAAATGTCGTTTATGTAGCACCAATTAATAACAAAGTCAGAGTGGAGAAACTGAAATGGGGATAGACTGAATAAGACCTGAAAGAAAATAAACGGTCTCTACAGCGGGTAAAGGACCTGGACATGCTACAGTAATGTATTATCAACAGAACTCCAAATTTAAAACCTTGGTAATAGGTTATATTCTAAGATACCTCCTAGATCTGATACTATATTGGGAATTTTATCATTTCTTCTGGAAAAAATCATTTCCTAAAGAACTGAGGCACAAAATTACTAGGTAATTTCAAGCCGACCCTGAACTCTGATTCAAGGATATTTATCTAGATGTCAACACTGCAAAGAGTGTCCAACATTCTGTAAAACATATTCTGTAGGGAATATGTTGGAAGCATGCTAAATAAAGCCTTAAAAGACGAGTAAGCACAATGTCTATGTTAGTAAAAATGACTTACTTTGAGATGTTTATATAAGCAATAGCCACAGGACAAAATGAGTTCAATCTAGGGCTAAGTAGTGTTATGATGGTGAAGTGGAGAGTGAAGCCAGGGCTCGGCAGAAACACTTCAAGTTCTATCATATCACTCAGTAGCCATGGGACAGAGCAGACAACCCAATCACACACCTGAACCTGGGAATCAAAAATTCTATCAACTGCTTTCAAAATACCCTAACATTGATTTAGCCAAGCCTGTAATGGGCTCATTTAACCAATTTGGATCCATGAAACGGAATCAAGAACAAGATCCACATGCACCCAGAAAACAGGAAAAGAGTACTCAAGAGCATGATGCAGTGATAGCCCAATCTATGCGACAGGCCACTCCCTTTGAAAAGAGAGGTCATTTTGTTTGGGGGAAAAAAATGCTCCTGAACTTCTTCAATTCCCTTTCTCTTGAACAAAGGAAGAAAGTAAAAAGTCATTATTATAGCTCAGGATAATTAAATGAAAGCTAGGACATGTTTCTATGGGGTCATTTGCATGCATTTCTATGTGTTAAGTCATAGTTAAATAAGGAATGAGAAGGGAACTAGAAAAATCTGTGGCAGAAAACTTCCTGAAAACAGAATTCAGTGCAGTGACATATCAAGTGTGATTATTTTGGAAAGAAGAGACTTTATTATCAGAAGCAACAAATAAAGAATGCCAGTCTTCGACATTGTTCCACCTCTGGGCAAGTCACTAGATCAAACATCTCTTCAGAGGTGTTGAACTGCACAGTTGGGACACACTCAGCAAATGCCCAAATGTGCCCTGTCATCAACGTCCAATCTCTATACCTCAACTGGCTATGGGGCCTGAAATTTTTAGAACAAAAGCCTGTTGATGGACAAAATGGTAGACCAAGTAAGGTATAGGCATGGCGTGAGGCATTCTGTAGATTAGAGACACTTGGCTTAGAACTTTTTAAAACAAATTACTTTCACAACCAAAGGACTCTTCACAGTTCTAGATGTACAGCAGGCAATAAAACAAAGACTTTTCAAAGCACATAATTGATCTTTTAATGCCCAAGTCATAAATTGCTTTCCTATTTCTCTCTTGTTTCTGCAACTGCTTCCCTCTTAAAAGAATATTTTTTTAAAGTATTGAAAATTATTTAAAAGTGATGACTTTAATACAAATATAAAATGAAACCATTGAATATTTTGTTTTAACCCAATAATTAATGAGGGAACCAAGGAGATATCCAAACTTACTCAAAAGACAGTCTGAAGACTGGATAAACATAGGCAGCTAGGATGCTGAAGTGAATTTACTAAAGATCTAAAACTGTAGAGTGAAAAAACACAGGGTGAAAATGTAACATTTGAAATCATTTATTTTACAGGGTGGAAATCAATTGTGTCATATGTAGAGGACCACATTTGTATAAGCAGGAAATCATCTGCATTACATCAGGTCTTCACAAACAAATTAAATTCTTTCTCTGTAGAGGTACAAAACAGCCCAGCTACAAAGGAGCAGGCCCAACAGAATCAGAAAACCCCAAAAGGGTTTACCAGGCAGAACCCAGGATCCCAGTGAAAGAATACTGAGTCATCTTTGTGCCTGTCCCAAAGTCTTTAACAATTTCTCCTGATACTCTCAGCTAAAGGAGGTGAGATACTATGTCCTAAATTTAGTGCCCTATGGTGCAAAAACAAAACAACGAAAAATACTTACTGCCATTAACAAAACCATGGACAGACACACACATAAAGGGAACAGAACTCAGTGAAAAGTAGATTGAATTTGTCAAAGGAGGTGCCTTAAACATAACCATCACAAACCGTGTTATATGCTGAAATACAGTCTTGAAACAATTCCAGCATTTCCTCCCAGGTCTCATTGAGAAACTTGTTCGGTTTGAGAAAAGCTTCCCTCCAGTGCCCACGGCTTTCGAATTTCATTAGAAGGAGAAGGGGGCACCCCTGCAGTTCTTGGGAGTTTGAATAGAGAGCTTCAAAAAACCCAAAGTGGCCACATAGGACTACGGCTGAAAGGCACAATGGACAAAAGACAATAAAGCGATGGCCTCAACGGTTAGGGAGAGCAACTAGCTGAAGCAAAGTACCCTCACAAAATCAAGGTCACCTTAACAACATCCAACTCTGGAGGGGAGGAGAGGAAAAAGGTGAAGAGAAAAGAAAAGGCCCTTCGCCTTCTTAGCAGCCCAGACACTTGTAGAGGAGCTGCCACTCTGGCATCACAGGTACTTTGTGCTGCGGGGGCTGCAGCACGGAGAAGCCAAGTCAGTGAGCGGTACACTGCAGTCCACTCGAAGTTCAAGAACCTTGGATGGGGACAGAGGAAGAAGGGGACAGAGGAGCAATCCCTTCCTCTGAATTTGCAACAATCTGAGCTTCCGAATATACAGGAGAGATGTGAGAAAACAACTGTGAGAAGCCACCACCAGTACTAATCATGGCTTCCTCACAAGGGGCCATCATATTTACGGAGCGCATCATGCTTGCTCTAGAGAGCAAGTTCAAGCAGACAGGGAGGGTATCTATGGAATTACCCCAAGGCGACAAATGCAGAGCCCAGATGTGGGGCCATGGCTACGGTGTGAATAGAGATCTACTGCTAAGCAACCCTCTGGGTCAGAGAAGCTCATGAGGCAGAACCACAGGCCTTGGTCTTGTGTGGCTGGAATAAAAGTGACATCAGAATGAGATTGGAGGCTAAGGGAGAGTAAAAGCGGGAAGGGCTATTGAAACAAAACAACAAACAAGAAATGAGCAATGGTACCATTAAGGTGTACAGTGATGAGAAAGAACAGAGAGGTGGCTGAAAAAGACTAGGATACTACAAAACCATCTAAACAATGGGGGTCAGGAAGACATGAAAGGGAAACCAACTGAACACAGACCTAACTTACAAAGCCTCTGGTTGATGGAACAGCGTTCACCTTCTTCACACCTACGTGACAAACCAGTTTTAACTTCTCTCTAGCCAAAAAGAATATTATTATTTAACTCTTCCACTGAGGCCCAACTTCATGGGTAGCTAGGTAAAGATTACTTCTTTAAAGGGCCCCTGGTCTCTTACAAAAGGAGGACAGCTTAAATACCCCAAGGAACAGAGGATAGTGCTATTCAAGTACAAAAAGGAACTGAAAAACTAGGAGCTGAAAGGAAAGGTCAGGAGGAGATGCTTGAGAAAAATCCAATTTATTTATTTATTTTAAAGGAACACTTTGATCCTTTATATTTGTAAGTTAGAATCTCACCGCTCAATTCCACAACTATTTATTTCATGATATACGAGACAAGAGGGACCCAAAAATTTCATCCTCTACCTCCTACCCCCAGAGCTAGTCTTTAGATCAGTCCAGGCCCTGCTTTAAGGAAATTCTTATCATTAATACTATGCACGTCCAACGAAATCATCATGGAGAGAGGAAATTACAAGAAAGTTTGTGTGTAACATGAGCAAGGAACCAAAGTCCAAGTGAACACAGCAGCAGCAAACAGGAAAAAGAGACACACGGGTTTACTGAAGGCAAGGAGGGAGAGCAAAGCAAACAACAGCCACATGAACAGAGGAGCTGCCCTGACTCCGTATCATGAAGAGGCAGAGACGCTCTGAGAAGGGAAACTATCCCAGGCACCTGGGGAAGGGTGACTGGAGAGGCCAGGATGCTGGCCCAGGCTCTATCATCCTGCACTGCTGTCAACAGACTTCCAAACTCCTCGTGCACCAGAGAGGAAAGAACAGACATGGCAGGAAACAGAGGAAGAGGAAACAGACAGTGTGACTCACTGAGTACTATTCCCGCACAAATGGAAAAGGAGTGGAGGGAGGCGCAGGAAGAAATCGGTGCATGCTGGCTGCAACCTGAGGGGTGGGAGCTCCTCAGAACTATAATTGATCTGTCTGATTTACCAGAACAACAGTAAGCCACGCACCAGCCCCATTTTATTGCCTGTTTTACATTCTATATCTGCAGGAGATCGTATTTATTACAGAGCAGGCTATAGCAAGAACAATAATAAACCTAAGATAAGAAACAGCCTTATATTCCACTGACACACACATCCCAACTTCTGTCTGCTGGTAAGGGAGGAAGTGGAAATGGGATCAAGGAAAATCAAACCTCTCTAAGAATAAAAAGGCGAATCTATGAAGTGAAATAACCACCACAGAACCATCCTCCAAATCGAATTAGATCTAGTGCCAAGTCTGTCAAATTCTTAGTTGGTTTCAAATTCATAGCAACATCCTGGCCAGGAGGGAAACCAGAAGATTACAGAAAAGACAGCAATGACCAGTACTTAAAATACCACCCTTCCTTCATCTTGAAAAAAGAGAAATAAAGGAAACTAGTAATTTCTTCAGGATCCAAATCACCAGATTGGCCATATTTTTTTTTCCTTAGTAGTTACCCTGAAAACAGATGCAAAAGATGCAGAAAGCCAAGTTTAACAAACCGCTGTCTAAAAGGCAGGGATCACTCTCTTGGTGGTACACACAGATGCGTGTACCTCGTGGAAAACACAGCCCTCAGCTGACATTAGTGGCAAGAATCACCTGCAGTTACAAGAAAACAACAGAGAAAAGAACCACCCAAAAGCTGGGAGCTAACAACTTTTTAGAAAAAATAAAAAAACTGTAAAAGATCACAATATGGAAGTGGTACAAAAGGGTCTAGTGGTGGAGCAGAACACAAAGTTGAAAAGCATGTCAAGTAGCCACTAGTCATAAGTCCAGCCCCAGGAAGCAGTGGATATAAAAAAAAACCTTCTCGTTTCATTGCCCAGAGGCCAGTGTCTCACTGTCCAAAGCAAGCACTCTTCTTCCCACTCCTGTGCTGGGATTACTCCCTTCTCACCCCTGGAAGTCAGCCAAGCAGGCCTTACACGTGCTGAGTCTTCATAAAAGGCCTTTGAAGACACTCTCTGGACTTTTACACAATGAAATCATCTTTGAAAATGTAAGGGAAGAGGTATGGACAATGAGGAGAAACTCAATGCTAAAAGCTGGAGACCATTAAGCCTTGAACAAATTTCATCATGATGTAATATCTTCTGTATAGCACATTTTTGGGGGTGTGTTTAGGAGACAAAATGTGATGAGCTTATAGATGTCTTTTGTTTTTATTCTAAGGATGTGTTTTGGGATGGGAAGAGGTATTATGCATACCTATTGGTCCATACTAAGTTATTTTGACAGTACATGCATATCTGATCAGCTGGACAAACACTTCCATTTATCAAGACCTGCAACTAAGAGGGGAGCAATGAAGGGTAGAGAGACCCAGTTAGAAAGGAAAAAAAAATGATTCAGAAACTCTTACAAAACCATTATTGGGGCTGTTTTGTCTTCATCCGCCTGGAAGCTATTGGCCTGTTTGACCCTGCACATTCACCTGTCCCTCAGACGGTAGCGTGACGAGCATGCTTCCGGAAGCTGAAAAGCCATACATCTCACTTAAAGGGCACAAGAGAATGCATTACACACGAATACTTAACACAACACTTTGATGGAAAGAAGGGGAGGTTAAAAGCAGGGAGAAAAACTCCTCTATTACAGAGGCATTAAAAAAAGGCCTGTATTTGGAGCTGAATCATGTGTGATGGAGGCAGACGAGGTCATCCTGACATCTATTTAAATGGGACAGCCTTTTCACTTTCTCTCACCCACTTGCTCAAGCTTGGTTTACTGTTTTTTTTTTTTAATGTGGTAACTGAGTGAGATTTAACTCATGTGTTTTAAACAAGGTAAGAACAAATCCATTCTCCAATATCAAGACAGAAAAGAAAATAAAGATATGTATAAAAATGAGCTATAGCTGGGGAGGGGGAAGCGAAACAATTGGAAGAAAAAAAATGCAAACAAGTTTCATTAAGAGCATTGCTGCAAAAAGGAAAACACCAAATCACAGCAAGGTATAAACATAAGATTCAAAGATGGTGGGGCGCCTGGGTGGCTCAGTCGGTTAAGCGTCCGTCCGGCTTCGGCTCAGGTCATGATCTCACAGCTCATGGGTTCGAGCCCCACATCGGGCTCTGTGCTGACAGCTAGCCCAGAGCCTGGAGCCTGCTTCAGATTCTGTGTCTCCCTCTCTCGCTGACCCTCCCTTGTTCGTACTGTCTCTCAAAAATAAATAAAAAACATTTTCAAAAATGTAAAAAAAAAACAAAAACAAAGATGGTGATAAAGATCATTAAAACACTATGCTGGCAGGTGCCAACAGCATAGCCCTGAAGCAAGTGTGCCTCCACCTCAAAACCTTGCCCAGGGTGTTACCTCACTGCCAGCGGGAAATCTGGGCAAGAACATGAACCCCACACTCCAAAAGGGAACAATATCCCCAAGGTTTAAGTCATCTTCTAGAAAGCCCCGAAGTGTAGAGCTGACATAAGTTTTTGGATGGGCACATTTGGCCCTGGTATAGAGGAGTCACCATTGTGTTTTCCGAAACATTTATTTATAACTTCTTTTTCCCTGCAGTTGAACAGCCAAAAAATTGCCCTTTGATTACTCCAACATCTTCAACAAAAGAATATTAAGGAAAATATTGTTAATGCCACAAGAGACACACGCAGCAATTATTATATATGTCAACGATAACTCGGCAAGGTAAGCCACAGAGAAAACAGGCAGAACACGCACGCCGGGAATCACACCTGTTAACAAGGGGCCTCAGCAGATACACCTCAGCCACCAGGTTTCTGGGCTTCAGAGGAATCTTAGCTACAAAGAATGTGTATCAATGTACGTCACTTGTTAAGCAGAGGCACAACTTTTTAACTAAAGCCCACTCAAGTTAGGAACACTATTTACGCTGGAGTCTGCAGTGACTGGTTACAGAATAAGAACAGTTCAACAGAACGCCATTGCTTAAAAGGAACATGGCACCGCTATACCTCGGCAAGGGGCTGCTGGCCAGACACATTTATAATACGCAATCGCAAGGCACAATAAGCAAAGTCTCCGCCAGGCTTGGGAACACAACATAACAAGAAGATAATACACTCTAATCCATCACTGCTGTGGGCTAGGCTGTACTCTCGAAGCTTGTTTATAGGAGCATTTGCTTCTGGGTGCCCAAGGCAAGCTCCCTGAGAATGCAAGCTAAGATTTACTAGCCCTTCCTCAGTCATCTCCCCTGGGTGAACGTGGTGCCCCCTACACAAGACCCAGGTCCCCTCCTGAACTGGTACATTATTATCAAGTTGAAATGGATGGTGTTGTGTCCCAGGAGCAGAAGGTGAACTGATGAGCCAACGAACTTTCTTTGGGCACCAGACCAAATCCACACCTGAGCCGCTCACTCTTCCTCAGTCAGTTCTGTTTCTCTTCATAGTACTTTGCTGCCACCTGACACTGCGGCTTCCCATTCCTACTTACGAGTAGGGACTTTTATTATAAGTTTTGTTCATTGTTACATTCTTAAGTGCCCAGAGCAGTTCAGGCACAGTAGGTATTCAAATCCTTCTTGAATAAATGAATAAACCTCTCAACTAACAAAGGTATCTTCCTCAGCCAAAAGATCCTAAATGTGCAAGGGTAAAGTCCTTTTCACTAAGTAGTCATTAGGACACAGCCATTTAGGAGCTCATAAGTATTCATGCCTTCCATCCCTGTGTGTCATCTGTATGTATTAGCTCACAGGATGTGCACACATTCCTCCCACTTCGAGGCAACCAGAGGAAAAAGAAGCCATAAGGAAATGATAAGTAATTTTTAAGGCTGTCCTAAAATCTACACTTGACCTTTTTCCATTAAGACTTCTAGTCATTCGGGGAATTAAACAGAGATTTTAAATGGAGGCAATTTTTTTTTTTACTACAATTGCAAAAGAAATATCTTCTAGCTCCTAATAATTAAAAAATCAAAAAGCAGCACAGTAACAATTCAAGTGAAGAGACAGGGGGAGGTTTTATGCCCTAGTTTGAATTCTGCGTTTTCAGAATTTAAAATAGGATCTCCATAGATGATAAGCAGCAGCCCTGGAAAAATTCACATCCTGTATATAAAAACAAATGAGCTACAGAAAACACATAAGCTCACGTCCTTTGGTGAGTGAGCAGCCAAGCTCCTGGCGCCTCTGGGCCACACAGCTCTATTCAGGGACACAACTCACCCCAGATATGTCTGCGACGCGGTGGATAGGCACTTCCTTCTTGCTATGCAATCCTTTCCCATTCTTAATAGCTCTGTAAAGGGAGAAGAAAGAACCCAATTAATACACAAACCACATTAGGAAGGGGTAGGAGGGTGGGAAAAAGGGGTGAGAAGAGAGGTCATTCACGTGGAGGGAGGGTCTATCACTACACAAGACACACTGCACACTGCTGAGTAGCCAGTCTCCGCAGGAGCATTTGCTGGAGGGGAGAGGACAAGCCTGCTCTTCTAAGCCCAGTTCCAAGTACTTGGCTGCTAGTTTCAGCTAACAGTGCCTGGTAATCAGAAAGAGCTCCTGAACTTGTTTCCAAATTAAAGGCATTGTTCCAGGCACAAAAGAAGAATCAGTTAAAGAGCACACTCCTAAAAAACAGAAGTAATAATGTTTCTTTCTGCGTTTAATCACATGAAACATTTTAAATGCAAAATATGCAGCTTGTGTTGGAAATAAGTTCCTCCCAGGTAAAAAGATAAGTTGCCCTGAATGAACAAACGCTGTGCAGAAGTCATTTCTAACAGTGGGGGAAAATTAGCAAAGGCTACATAATTGACACTAAGCCTCATTTTAAACCAGTTTTAGGTTATAATACCCGGATTTAGCAGGGGACTCTGTCACACATCTGACCACTGGTTGGTTTGCTCTAATTTCTCATCTTTTACCTCCTAATTCCTTGCGTGGTAGCTTCAGGGACAAAGCCTAAGCATGACTGGGTGTGGTCACTCATTTAACAGTGAAGGACCAGGGAACACCACCTCACTACACTATTAGATATGACCTCTCTGTACTGCCAGGCTTCAGGCCAAAGCAAGGAACATTTTTGAGTTTAGAGAGTGAAGAGTAGAGATTTGGGGGTGGACCCACTCTGTAGACTAGCCTTTTTAGAGTTTCTGAATTCCAAAGTGTAGAGAAAACTGCCCAGACCAGGGTAAGTATGTTGGGCCTTCACACTACACACTAGCAACCACAGTGGACCTTCTCCGACTCAGGCTCTCACTTGGTAATGATGAGAAGTAGAGGCCACTACTCTGCAGGGGTTACTTTTAGGTCCTAACTTTCTAAATCACATAAACCAAATGGGGTGGCTCTTGGTCTGTGCCATATGGCACAGGCCTATTTCTTATATACTTGGGCTGTTACCATCCACCACTTAGCCCTTCCTCCGTCCCTGGGGATCTCCCACTAGACTAATCTGAAATGCCGTAGATTCCAAGACAACAACTGGTTTCCTTACCATTTATACTTTCTATTGCATGAAGAGGGTAAGAAACGAAAAGTACTGATGTTTAACAGGAAAAACAAAGCAGAACAGTCACTCTGACCTGTGCTGCTAATGGAAAGAAAATGCTTCGTTGTTCCCTGAATTCCCAGGGTTCCCTCTGAATTTGAATCCAGGGCTTCAGCCTTAGAAATTGCAAATGGGTCAGAATTTTCCTTTTGCAATTTAGTCCAGTAATTTATGGTTCAGGGAATGTGTTAAATGACCACAGACCAGGGCTAGTTTTCAAGGTATGTTGCTAAAACCTTGAGATCTGCAAACTAATGGCGAGGACAGGAGGATGGTTATATGGAAAACCAGTGGCTACAAGTCAGCAACAGATCTGACTCTTCCACCCCACAAAGCCCAGCATACACCCTCTGCCCGCAACAGGTTCTCCTCATGTTGCTACCATCAACTCAAAGGAACAGCCTTAGGAACAAGATGCCTCTGCGAGGCGAGGCAAGCTCACTGGCACCTTGATTACACCTCACCTTCTTCTATGGTGAGGACTGCTGAACCTTCTGCGGGCCCTCGAGGGCACAAAATGCCTGCAGCCTTACCCTCTTCTAACAACAAGGACAACCAAAATAAACGGACCTGCCCTATAAACAGACGAGTTCATGTGACAGCATGTCTGAACTTGTGGCCTTTCATGGGGGCTGGAGAGCATTTCATAAACTACAAGGAAAAAAAGAACAGGGCCTGAGCAGTAAGTTAGTAAACAAAAGTTCTTGAGGCAAACCCAGTGAGGTGATAAACCAAAAATTCTGTTTTCTTTTTGTGAACCCAAAGTAGTTCTGGGCCCAAAGCAGAAATCCAGACTTAATCAAAATTAAGCATGCTTAAGGGAGAGAAAATAATACCCTAAAGCCAGAACACATGAATAACAGTGTACATATGACATTTAAAAACCAAAATTCTTGGGGCACCTGGGTGGCTCAGTCGGTTAAGTGTTAGACTTCAGCTCAGGTCACAAACACACAATCCATGAGTTCAAGCCCTGCATTGGGCTCTGTGCTAACAATTCAGAGTCTAGAGCCTGCTTCAGATTCTGTGTCTCCATTTTCTGCCCCTTCCTTGCTCATGCTTTGTCTCTCTCTCTCCCAAAAAATAAACAAATAAAAAAAAATTTTTAAGCAAAATTCCTTAGAATTAAGTACTAATAAAAATTTTTGAAAAAAAAAGAAAAACTTCTTTATGTTCTACCTATCAGATATTTATTTACATTTAGACATTAATTTTGGAAAAACCTTTACAGGCTTAATCTTACCAGATTTATGACTGCTAAATTAGATGAATTTCAGGCACATTCAAGAGGCAGCAAAAAAGCAGTATTTTAACATCATCTATAAACTGAGAAACAGTTCTTACTGTTAGTTCTTAAAAAAAACCATGTCAAAATGAAAGTTAAGAGTTTGTAAACACTTAGTAAAATCATGCCCACCTCGGAAGCACTCGAAAGGGGAAGTGGTACATCAGACTCAGGCTGCAAAGGATGAGAAATTAGCTACATGGTCTCATTCAGCTTGGATTTCCTTCCCTGTGCTGAGGGTGCTTTGGCTCTGGGCCCCAAACTGCTGCAGAAATGACCTGGAAGGCACCCCGGCAGACAAGGCTAATGCAACAGCGAGAGCTTGTCAGGAGGGCACCCGGGGGAAGTGCCCAGTGTAGAAGTTCACGCACGCAGCTCAAAGAGGAAAGGAGCAAACACCAGGAGTGGTGGGCTGGCCACGGTTCTTTGCCAAAGGAAACAGAATATTCATCTTGTTACAGGACTCTAAGGATAGTGACATGACTGCCTATTAACTGTTGCATAAATGGTAAATAAAGGGGAGATTGGGCTTCCCCTGCTCTGTCACTACCTCTTAGTGGGGCCTCCCTGTGGCTTATATGACCAGGTTTGCCTGGCACAGGTTTGGGAAGCTTGTTCTTTGAGACCTGGGAGGGTAGAGAGGTAGCAGGTTTGCTTCAACTTGCTCCACAGAGCAAACACCTGACTCCCCTCCCCACACCCCTCCCCACACCCACTCTCCCTCTTCCTCTCCCTGCAGGCTGCAACCACAGCTCGACATCCTTTTTCATTAGGCAGGGAATGAAACTCCTGACTTCTCAACTTCTCCTGCTGTGTCTGCTTAATAGCTGCTTTCTCACAAAAGCAGGCTGGTGCTCAGGCCAGCCAGGAGAAAGGAGGCAGTGGGGCAGAACACAGCCTGCTCCTCGCAGGAGCTTTCGTCTTCAGGAAGCAGCAGTATAAAGCCGGCAAAGCCAAGTAGTGTTGATAATGGACAGAAATCCTCACCAGACAGGAAAGGTGAGTATATGTCCACATACATCCAAAGGGGTAAAAGGGCAGAAGAGGGATGAAAACTCAGCTTTCTAGGGTGCTTCTAGAAGCCACAGTATGGGAGAGAAATCCCATTCCAATCACTGGAAAACACGTTCCCTCCCTCCCTCCCTCCCTCCCTTTCTTCTAAGTTTGTTTATTTATTTGAGAGAGACAGAGACAGCACAGTGGGGGGAGACCAAAGAGAGAATCCCAAGCAAACTCCGCACTGCCAGAGAGAGCCTGAAGTGGGACTTGAACTCATGAAACTGTGAGATCATGACCTGAGCTGAAACCAAGAGTCAGATGCTGAGTCACGCAGGCACCCCAACACTTTCTTTTCTTTAAACAGCAGTCTGAAAGTCTCATGTATGAGATGCTACTGTCTCCCTACTAGAAGTTGAAACATGAACTTTGCAAAGACAAGTGAGAACACTGAGATGACCTCCACTGCCTCAATGCCACAGGATTAGAATCTTAGCACTCTTTTTTTTTTTTTGGAAAAAATTTTAAATGTTTATTTATTTTTCAGAGAGAGAGAGAGAGAGAGAGAGAGAGAGAGAGAGAGAGAGAGAGAGAGAGAGACACACAGAATCTGAATCAGGCTGCAGGCTCTGAGCTTTCAGCACAGGACCTGACGTGGAGTTTGAGCTCAGGAACTGTGAGATCATGACCCAAAGCCAAAGTCGGATGCTTAATTGATAAGCCACCCAGGCACCTCACAGAAGCTCATCACTCTTAATGCAAAGGAATAGAGTTTGCTCTAAGGTTTCAGGCAGAAAAACCTAGGGCCCAAACCTCTCCAAGGCAGTTATGACATGTGACATGCAACATTTCATCTTGTGCCATAAACAGGCCATGGTCTTAATTCCAATTCAGTGATGGTAGACTGCTTTTCTGAATTTATATTTTTGAGTCACTACAAAGAAAGTCAAAGGCTTTATAGTAAGAGTCAACCTGACCCAATCATAAAACTATGGTCTCATCAGAAATTCTTAACCTGGGGACATAAGTGAGCCTCACACTTAGGAAGCTGGGAGTATTTATAAACTACCCTGAAATGGTAGAATTACACACGTGAATTTTTCTGGGGAACAGGAGCTTCCAACACAGTTTCACAACAACTACTTTCATACATAAAAAAGATCTAAAGAAAATAAAGTGATGGGTGGCAGAAATGGTATACAACAGAAAGGTAGCAGGAGAATGATGAAGCAAGGGAGGCCTTAGTAATGAGAAAGCTCAGGAGCTCCTGAATCCACAATTTCCCTTTAACAATGCTTTCTTGGTAACTAGGAACCAAAATGTTTCTTTTTTTTTAATCTTTTTTTTTTTTTAACATTTATTTATTTCTGAGAGACAGATCATGAGCAGGGGAGGGGCAGAGAGAGGGGGAAACACAGAATTGGAAGCAGGCTCCAGGCTCTGAGCTGTCAGCACAGAGCCCAATGTGGGGCTTGAACCCACAAACTGTGAGATCATGACTTGAGCCAATGCTAGACCCTCAACCAACCGCCACCTAGACGGCCCCCCAAAATGCCCCAAAATGTTTCTTAATTCGGCTTCATCACCTAATCCAATACTTTCTTCCTTCCTTTTTTTTGTTTGTTTATTTATTTTGAGAGAGAGAGAGAGAGAGAGAGAGAGAGAGAGAGAGAAATATTGCATACAAGGGAGGGGCAGAAAGAGAGGGAGAAAGAGTCCCAAGCAGACTCTGTGCTCTGTCTCCATGTCACTAACCAGGTGATCTTAACCTGAGCCCAAATCAGGAGTCAGATGCTTAACAGAATAAGCCAGTAAGGCACCCTCTTCCTTCCTAACTTCACTTGGCCCTTTTGTAACCCTGCTAGGACAGATACTCAGCAATTTATTCCAAGATAACATCAGGAAATTTAAAAGTTTTGTTTAATATTTGAGAGACAGGGAGAGCACACATGTGGACAAACAGAGGGAGGAAGGGGGGGGGGATCCCAAGCAGGCTCTATGCTGTCAGCATGGAGCCAGATCTCACAAACCAGGTAATCATAACCTGCACCTAAATCAAGAGTTGGTGCCACTCAGGCACCCCAACATCAGTAAATTTTTAACTCACTCAAACTCTTTGGATACTGCACGTCACGTTGATTTGACACCACACACACTGCTGCCTGACTTCCCCATAACAATCCATTTCATCATTCTGTTGTCCTACTTTTACACCCAAAACAAAGACCATAAGCCTGTGACGTCCAGTGAAAAATACAATGCTTAATTTTTGTGGGCCTCTACCATACACTCGCAGTTTATGTCTTCACATGATTTCCTTACTACTCTTTCCAATCCAAGTAGGCCCACTGTCTCCATGCCTCCTGTGTGAAAGTTATTCATTACATGTGCCCAGACAAGTCCAAACTATAGATTGAAAAGAGTTACAGTGTATCCATAGCAACAAGCTCACCACAGTCATTAATCAGTTATCACATCAAGAATACTTAACCCGGGGTCCTAGGTAAGTTGCAGTTTGTATGTTGGGGGTCTCTATGAACTACACTTTGAAATGATGGTAGAATCATGCTCAAATATATATAACCATTATATTTTATCAATATATGAGGGTGTGTTTCACTCAGTTCAGCATGCAATCATGAAATGTAATACATTACTTTCAAAGTTCACTATGTGTTCCTCTTTATTTCTTATAGGTAGACTTCAGCCCCTTTGAGCGTTAGGATTCTGTCCTTAATATTTGTTATGGTATTTGACATAGAGGCTATGTTCACATAGTTATAAACTCAGGGTCATCTAGTTCCATTATTGTTTGCCAGGTAAAGCTGAACAAATGACTAGAGACTGACAAATGCAGAATGTTGAAAATATTTCAAATTGGAGACATGGATAATGCCCAAGTGACTGCAGGGCAAAAGAGTGAGGCTTGCTGACTCCTGGATGCAGTTTCATGATATACGCTCCCGTTTGCAGGCATACTGGTTTTGCTCCTTGGAACGGTTCGGGCAGAGGAGCTTACAGCCTGGCCTCTGAACAGAAGCAGAAGTACATCGAGGACTAGACGAGATTGGCTGTGAGAGAGAGCAAAGCTCTGATCACAGTAAACACTGAAACAGAACAAAACGGCAGGGTTGTATGAAATTCCTACTCGACGATACAGGATAAATGACTGAAAGGAAAAGAAAACAATTCCAACAGAAAAGGTTAAAAAGCAGAACAAAGAGTAAATAACTTGCTAAACTTCTAAAGCACCTCTCACTGTGCTTCAGGTCACAATGATGAATACAGTGTTTCAACATGAACCAAATATAGATATCAATGAAACACAGCAGCAATAAACAATTCCTTTGGCCTTTTTACTGGTTACTTGGCAGCTGGAGAAAGCAACAGGGTCTTGACACTTGGGAAATAAGATACAAAGCAGGCACAGGTGCACAATGGTAGGTGGGGGTACTAAGATTATACAACTGGATTTTCAATGAAATCAGAATTAATGATGAGAAAGAAAAGATGGCGTGTACACAGATTGGAAATGAGAAAACTGAATCCTATGGTCAAGGGGAGGTAGGCGGACTAATGAGTCAGTGGGTATTATGAGGCAGTAAAGCAAATAACAAAGAACTGTAAGCCATCATCTTATCTAAAACTAAGAAGAAACCAAGATACATGCTATTGTGCCTAGTGTGACAATAGATCTGCAGAGCTTAGGTAAGGGGGATGGGGGAGGGAGGTGCACTGTGAGCTCTGTGTCAGACAACTACCAGAAGAGCTATCTCGGTTCTAGATTGACTGGAAACACAAGCCAACTCCACTGTCCTAGATTGGGACCAAAGGACTATGAGAGCTGGGTAGACATGGTCAATATCAGTCTAAAGTCCTTTTGAAAGGACACGGCCTAAAAAAAAGGTCAGATCAGAAGCAATGACAGCTCAAAACTGCCCCAACAATACTGCTTTTATAACTTTCTTGATCACAAAGGCAGTATATGACCATCAGGAAAAAAACTGGTCAAACAATGATCCACAATTTTATTCCAAGATGAAAGCACCATGAACATAATTTCTAAGTGCTGATACACCCACCCACCCATCTATACTTTAAGAAAATTGTGGAATAGTTTTATAGTCTCTTTTTATCTGCTAGAAATGATAATTAATGCTTCCTTATGTTATTAATGTTTTATATCGTTTTAATCACTGAAGATGAATCCATCACATGAATGCAAACCCCATAATTTAATTGATCGCCTATCGCTAGTTGCTTACGTGACTGCAAAACTATTATAAATAATGTCATGAGGAATAACTTTCTTTTAACAATTTTTTAATGTCTTTTTTTTTCCTTTTTCTTTTTGAGAGAGAGAGGGAGAGGGAGAGAGAGAAAGAGAAAGAGGCGAGAGGGAGGGACGGGGGTGAGGAGGGCAACACAGAATTTGAAGCAGGCTCCAGGCTCTGAGCAGTCAACACAGAGCCCAATGCGGGGCTCGAACTCACAAGCTGTGAGATCATGACCTGAGCAGAAGTCGGAAGCTCAACCAACTGAGCCACCCAGGTACCGCAGGAATAAATAAACGGTTGGGTGCTTCACTAATCATTTCTTAGGGTAAATCCATAAAAGTGGAACCACTGTGTCACCAGGCAATAAATACTGATACTGATTTCTACCTCCTTTTGCCAAAGTGAACCAGCACAACATGCCTTGCCTCATGGACTCAGGGGATAAGATCTCTTTGATTTAGGTGCTTCTTCCCTATGCATCCCAGATACCTACATTATCTCCACTCTTACAACTTATTTGTTATGATTTTATTGCTCATCCAAATCCCCATGAAACCATGTGTTTCTTTTTATCCCCAATGCAGTTGATGAAATATTGGTCAACATGAAAAAAAAAAATCAGAGAAAGTTTTAGTGTGTCTTTTGACTGAGTGAAAAGCAACAGACTCACTGTTTAGAAAATGGTTTTTCCAATGCAAGCTACATTTACTGGGACCTACTAGGAAAGATTCATTGCTGTTCCACTAGAGATCTGGCTCTCTGAACCTGATGCAGAAGCAAGAGGAATGGGAAGTAATCCTTCTCAACTTCTGTACCCAAAGCCGGAGGGGAAGAGTCAGGGGCAGCCTAAGATAAAACAAAAGTGCACAAGAGAGTTTATAAGAAATTTAGATGCAAAGAATCCTAGAGATGAAAGAAAGCTATGAAGCAGATTTCCTCTTCACAAGCGCTATAAAATTCTGCACACTGATGTATCAGTGATTAATTTTTTGAACTACAGTCGATCTGAGAGATTTCCAAGGATTAGAGCAAAAGTAGGATAGGGAGGTTGGTAATAGAGACTCGGCTCTCCAACCCACTCAACCACCTGACATTGCAGATGAGCCAAATCAAGCAAGCACAGCAACCCTCAAGATGACTTCACATTAAATTAGCCAAGAGCTGGTGGAGGCTACTCTGAAGGAATCAAACTAAGGAGGCATGAAGGCAGAGTATGAGAAAGGGGGCAGAGACAAGAGTCAAAGGGAGCAGGCAGCTGGTTAACTGGCTTGATGGGGAACAAGTATGGCTGTGATCACAGGGAAGGCACTACCAGGCAGTGAAATCCAAAGAAATCCAAAGCTTCTCCATTCCCTGGCTTGTTCTCTATTACTGAGAACTATGCTCTTAATTCCAATTATAATAAAGATTATTAATCTTCCATAAGAGGACACCTATTTTGATTTATTTAACAGTGGTCAGGAATTGGGCAGTGTTCTCAAATGTAATGTGCACCACAATCACCTGAAGTATATGCTCTAAGAGACTGCTGCGACTCAACTCCAGAGTTTCTTATTCAATAGGTTTGGGGAGGGGGAAAACTTGGGGAAGTCTGTAAATTCACATTTATAACAAGTTTCCAAGTGACCACAACACTGCTAGTTGGAAGATCATACTTTGAGAACCAATGTGTTAGGGAGTCAACTTGTAAGACATTTGAAAGAGTCAAGGGTCAATGTCAAGTGTTCTCACTTTACTGTTACAATTCATTTTGGATTAAAATTACCAGTATGATAATCTTCAAATGTTTTTCTGAAATACATCTGAAATATATTTTGAAATTAAATATTTAGGTGTCATGTGAAAGGAGCATGACCCTCTTAGCCAAGAGGGCAGTGAGAAGGTAAACTGCTCTGTGGTATGTGCAGATAATTCTAGAACTTCCTCTGAATGAATATAATCAGAGCAGACCAATGATTACAGAAAAGAATGGGCAAGGAAGATTTATTGAGTTCATTATTTGATCCCGACCTGTAAAACCACCCATGGCTTTGTGTACAACATAGCAAGCAAACAAACAAACAAAAAACCCCAAAACACCTAATGGGTTCCAACTGTCTCCAACTCCTCACACTCGTCATCAAGATACGTCTCACAACTTGAGTTCTACCAGAAGGAACTGGGGGCAGGAAGAGAAGAGAAGAGAAGGATAGGAGAGAGAGACTGAGCAGATCCTCTTAATATCCTGAGGGAGAAAACTATCTGGAAACACAGCTCTCCAGAAGTGGCCATTTGTGTTGCTTTAAATGCAGATTGATTACTGCTATTTGGATGTTGAGTGCATCATCTTTTCTGAAGAAATGGAAAAGCTAAATTTCCCCACATTCAGCTGTATCGTCAAATCACTTCCCCACACCAGTTCTTTTCATGCATTTTCCGTTATCGCGTCTACGTCTACTTGTAATAGCGAATCTACTCTATTCCCCAATGGTGAACCACGCCCCAACTGACATGTGCTGAATCCCACAAACAACCTTGTAACCATGACACCTAACTGCAAAAACAACATCTAGTGGGGTGTACACTTCCAGGGGTAAAAAAGAAAGGAAGCCACTAGGATACTGAAGAGAAAGAACAGCCCCGTTTCTCTGTGCTGGCCTCCGACCTGAAAGGGAGTGGCGTAGTGCCGCCGAGCGGAGGGGCAGAAAGAAGACATCATTCACCTGGCTCCAGCTTTCTAGGATCCTCGGCTAAAACGCCATCAACACCCCAGTGACAAAATTCTACAATTAAACAGTAAAGAAAAACAGAAAACTTCCAATCAAAGCTCTGTTTCTAACAATATTCAGTAGGCCCTAGTTTTATTCAAAGAAAATTTCATTTGTTGAGGTCATTAGATTGAAAGTGAGAAATCTTGGTTTATTTAACACTGTACTATTAAACCATCAAAAAGATAAGAACGGAGGCTGGATAGAAGAGATGAATTTCAGGGAAATGCTCTCATGGGAAAATTTAATAGGAATGAGAGATAGAATAAAAGAAGATGTAAGGCAGGCAGTGTTAATAACGGACAAGGGGAAACGAGGAGGGGCTAAGAAAGCAGGAGGAAAAGCGAAGACAGAGGAAAATCACAATATCCAGAGGTATTATTAAAGTTATTTAATGTCGGTCCCTCTGAGATTACATGCTTTGTAAGGCTTGAGTCTATTATCTTTTTTCTTCATTATTATCATCCCCAATGCCTGGGACCCAGGATACACTCAAGAATATGAGAATGGAGAGAAGAAATGAATGCAAAGCCATCACATGCAAGATAAACCTGCTTTGAACAACTATCCCCAGTAGAGGAATGATTTGTTTTCTTGGAGAACTGGTTAACTCATATAATCTATACATTGTGAAAAGATATATTAGTTTTAAAATGTCAAAACACACAATTCAACACCAATTTTCTCACTGGATTGGTACAGGGATGAAACTTGATTTTTATTAAGACATGTAATAAATTGAAACTGTGTCAAATCAGGAGTGCTGAGCTCTTCCATTTCAGAATCCTAAAGCCAGAGGTTTTAACTTGGCAATGGAAAGTGCTGGTGAGTTAAGTCTTCACATTTCATTTATAACCAATACTGTAAATGCCAGTTAAATTAAAGATACAGAGAGGAGGGACCTGATCCTGAAGTTTTGTATTTTTTTTTTCAAGGAAAAGCTTAAAATTTCTTTTTTTTCACCTACTGAAATTTTGTGAAAAAACTATAAATCAAGGAATAAGGGGAGCTGCTATGGCTAAATTAGGAGTAAGAGACCAAAAGCACTTCTTTGTCAGTGGTAATGAAAGCACTTCAGTGGAAATGCACGTTAATTAGTAGAGCCATCTCGGCCCCCAATGACCACATCAGCCAGAAAGAATGTTACTTCCAACAGTTTCCCTCTTAAATGGTTAACTGATATTGGCCTCGAAAGAGTTAGCAAGTTCTAGCATTCTGATCAAAGTCTGTGATGGAAATGCCAGCACATGTTTCCTAGAGGTTTAAGCAGAGAGAAATCAGAAACAGAGAGGGCGCTGTGAACCATCCTAGATGAACACAAAAGCTATTTGATAGGATTTTAATCAAGGACTGGTGTTTATGGGGTTTGGAGATAAGACTGCAGAAGTCGGCAAGGCAGGGGCACTAGCTGTTTTGTTTTCATTTTTAAAGAAAGGCCATGTTGCAAGGTTTATTCAATGAGAAAAATGAGTCCGTGTGGAGACTGGGGAGACAGAGAGCCCAGGCGGAGCTGCCGCGGGGGAAGGCTCTGCTTGCCTTTCAACGACTAGGGGACACCACCAGTTTTCTAAATCTGCAGTGTGCCGGCTAAGAAAGAGAATACACACCAAAAGATAAGGGAGAGCCTGCCCTTTTTTTCTTCTCCCAAGACAGCCCTAACCTCATTATGTATGTCCAGAATGAATCGAAATTCATTTAAATCTGCTCAGACACTAGACTGTTCAATGCAGTTGCTTTCCCACAGTCAAGCCGGGGCATCAATTTCTTTTCTGAATATATACATCTTTATGCTGAAATTACAAAATCTCAGAAGTAAAAGGTGCCTTAAAGGAATAAAGCCCCGACACTGAGTTAACATAACTTCTGTGTTTTCCTGCAACAGACCACAGATTCTAACAGTTTCTAGGAAATTTTAAAATATTACGTTTTTAAATAAAGTTACTGGTAACTTTAGGAGAATGCACAGAGATGATATCCCCCGGGTCTGGATGTCCAAGGAAAACAAGGCACAGAGCCAGGCTTTGAAGCATTACCAGCTCATCTTCAGTGCCCATAACAAGCTCAACGAAACCCCACTTGGAAGACCTCTTAGAAGACTAAGGAAATTCACATTCTGGCCTACTTCAAATTAAACTGGATGTGTCATCTCAAATACACAGGCTAGATTATGATAGAAAATGAGAAGGGTCCCAATAATGACTCAGTCTCTTGGAAATACCTCAGGAGGACAGGAGGCAGATTCTCTGAAGGAGTCAAAAGCCCCGCCCTAAGTTTAGAACACCCATCAAGCCCAGTAATTCAGTGAGCCAGCTGAGTGAGAAATACTGAAATAATACGGGAACAGAAAATGTTGGAAAGTCAATATGGGGATGAAAAATTAGGATGGTGCAGAAAAGAAATGATGCATCAGACTCCCCAAGAAGCCCATATGAGGCCCCTAAAAGGGGGAACCAAGTTCAGCAGTGTCAACACAAAGTGTGGGTCAGCGGTATATATAAGGTCTTTTTTTAATTATTATTATTAAATACACAAAGTACACACACTGGGGCTCTCAGAACCCAGGGGGTAAAATCAACGATTTTTCAATAGAGCCCATGAGAGAAGCAAAGTGGGAGAGAACCAACAAAAATGCCAACACCTTATCTTGCCAGGACACAGGGTAATGAGGGAGGAGGCAGCTGATGACAGACAACTAAAGTGGAAAGAAGGTGCCTATTGGGATTAGCGGTTTATTCATCCTTTCAACAAAAAAGATGTGCTTTCCTCTAAAGATGCCAGGTATTTGAGATATAATGAGGGTTTCCCAAGCGAAGAGGCATGTGAATGAAGGGGCCTCGAAGGGTCAGCACACTGAACACAGCTGCTTAAGTGGTATGAGCTTGCTTCTGGCAGGCAGGGGGACATGCTCGAAAGCAGCAGGCAGACTTCAAACAGGTCCTCTTCTTCCCCCCCCCCCCCCCCGGCTTCCCAGTAAGCACGTAACACATCACTCCCGGAGCTCCCATTGGATGGCCTGAGAAAATGAGGCAGGATGTACCCCCTTGCAGGGGAAGCAGTGGCTGCAGAGCCCTGAGAAAGCCCATCAACTCCTGGGCAGGCAGCTGCGCTGACCCAAGACGTCAGCTGAGTTAACAGGCTGGCTTTTCCCCAAAGCTTACAAGGTTTCTGTAAAAGGATTAATGGCCAAGCAGTGCTGTGGAAAGCAAAGTCAATGGAAGAGCACTGTGTACCACTGACAATATCACTAGTGGTAACCATAGGGAAAAACAGTAAGCCAGGGGTCAGGGACAAAGTAATCTGCTGGAATCAACACCCTCGTGGGGAAGGGCTAAAATAAACCGGTGGCCTTGATACGTTACCTTCGCCCACATATTATTTACCTAACAAGTTCCAGGATGAAACACTGATATGAATATAGCAGATGTTATTAATTTAGCCTTTGCTAAAGCATTAGATACAGTAGCTCAAGAAATTGTACTTGGAAAATTAATTCAAATTGGCTTGGTTTAGCACACAATCACCAAGGATCAAAAAGTAGCTAAAGGATGATAATCAAAAGACAGTTAAGTGACAGTCCATACAGTGAGAGACTTGGGGTCAACACCAAAGCCATTCTTGTTTAGGGGTTCTATTCAGGGCCCAGGAGAGGAGGAAACATCTCACTAATGAGATCTGCAGAGGACACTAAGCTGGGAGGTGGAGGATCCGCATCGGTGGGGGCATAAAATTGTTAAGGCAGAGTTCAACTGGAAAAAATAGCTAATCTACCTAGGGGAAAACAACCCTACACTCAGATAATATTCAATGGACAGGCAGGATAAAGGGCTGGAGAAGCATATAAAAAGAGCTCTGACACGCTGTAACGTGACAGAACCAAGTAAGAATGCTAAGGCAACACGAGGTGAGTGTCATGGGGGAACGGAGTGCTTCAAAGTGAAAGCCAACTGAAATAAGTAGAGTGCCAGAAAACAGGTGGTCTTAAATAAGCGAGGTCAACTTTGCCACTAAAGGGGGGGTAAAGTACACTCTGCACTGAAAACGCCTTTTTAATGGCTACAAATCCCCCATTCCATCCGGCAGGTGTGCCCGTCTTTCTCGGATCTTCATTCACCTGGCTGGGAGTCAGCATCTAGAATACGGCACGGGGGCTCCTGGGGCTCACTAACAATACTGCTTTAAAGGAAGACTCACAGTTCATGCTGGCCACTTCTCCTAATCCTTTGTGAGGTCTGTACTGCCTTATGGTAGTGCCTCACAGGCTTGGGGAAGTGGTTAATTCCTCTCTGTTTACTCAACCTGCAACAGTGCAATGACCCCAAAGTCAGTTTTTCCACCATCAGTTTGAAAGCAATGGCTCAACACAATTATCTCTAGGCTGCTCACTGCTTTAGCAGACAAGCATGTTGTTACATTGATTCCACTTAAAATGAGAGCTAAAGAGGCTGCTTTCCTCTTAAAACCTCGAAGTTAAAAATATGTCACTATCTTCAACACCCAAAAAACATACAATCCAATTAAAAAATGGGCAGCAGAGTCATGAATAGACATTTTTCCAAAGAAGACCTACACATGGCCAACAGACACATGAAAAGATGCTCAACATTACTGATCATCAGGGAAATATATGTAAATCAAAACTACAAAGAGATCATCTTGCACCTGTCAGAATGACTAAAATCAACAACACAAGAAACAAGTGTTGGTGAGGGAGTGGAAAAAGGGGAATCCTTTTGCACTGCAGCTAGGAATGCAAACTGGTGCAGCCATCCTGGAAAATAGAATGGAGGGGTTCCTCAAAAAGTTAAAAATAGAACTACCCTACAATCCAGCAATTACACTACTAGTATTTCCCCCAAAGAACACAAAAATACTAGTTCAGAGGGATAGGCGCACTCTGGTGTATATAGCAGCATTATCTACAACAGCCAAATTACGGAAACAGCCCAAGTGTTCAATAAATGAATGAATAAAGAAGAAGTGGTGTATAAATACATGAAGAAATATTCTTCAGCCATAAAAAAGAATGAAGCCTTCCTATTTGCAATGACATGGCAAGAGCTAGAGAGTATTATGCTAAGTGAAATTAGTCAATTTTAAGAAACAAAATAAATGAGCAAAGGTGGGGGGGAGAGAAGAGAGGGAAACAAGCAAAGAAACAGACTCAACTATAGAGACCAAACTGATGGTGACCAGAGTGTGTGGGTGGGAGGATGGGTTAAATAGCTGATGGGGATTAAAGAGTGATGAGCAGCAGGTGATGTATGGAAGTCATGAATCACTATATTGGGCACTTGAAACTAATATTATACAGTATGTTAACTGAAATTTAAATAAAAAGTTAAAATATTTACAACACAATCTACAAAAATTTCACTATCTATGCATACTCATTAAACTAGCATGATGTAGCGATTTCCAACAGCACAAGAAAGCATGTTGGGACAGTGGCTAGCTTAGTTGGTAGAACATGCAACTCTTGATCTCGAAATTGTGAGTTTAAGCCTCCACATTGGATATGTATAGCTTATGTTAAAAGAATTATTTTAATTTAAAAAAAAAGTAAAAAGAAAAAGAAAGCCTATTGTGGACTCACTTTCCAGAGCAGCTATACAAATTATTTTCATGTCTATCTGCCTGTCACAAATATTCACTAGTGGCAGAGTGACCCAGGGGCAGAACACAGATCCTACTGTACTGCTTAGTGCTCTTGCTATGCTGGGGATTCAGAACCTAGTTTTCAAGTTTCCACTAGGCCTGGCTGAGCCCACCCACAGGCTGAGCACAGGCTCGCCCTCCGAATCCCACCAAACTGCAGTGTAATCACTGTCCACCTCCTAGAATAGTTAGATTATCAAACAGTACTCAAAGATATGAAGCCCCATTTCCCCTTATGGGTTCTTACAGCCAGGCTGCCTTAGTAATAATATAGGTAGGGCAAGGAGGAGGAAGTGAGGAAGGATTAAGACAAACACCAATTATGGACTATATATCATGTTATTTTATATTGGCCATTAAACTACCTTAAATAACCAAAGATATTGGCGTATTCACTGAACTCTCTGTGTTCATGAATCCGACTGTAGACAGGGCCTATTGGGAAAAGCTCACAAGAAAGAATCCAAAGGGCCACAACCATCTGACAGACTGATTTCTTGGCTGACATTCTGTGTGACATTCTACAGATGCTCTATCCATCAGGATGTGACATGGTGTTAGAGGTAAATGTCACATATCAGGGCAATGTTCTGGGCCAAAGAGCAAAAGAAGTGATCTCAATGACAAAATCTAAAGTATAGATAACATGTGCTCAAACCCATTCCCCCTCAAACTGCAGAGCACCACCTGGTAACTACCAAACTTCTAGAACTAAGTACGTGGCCAAGTGTGGCATGCACCTCTTTGAAATATGGGCAATATTTTGGTTGAGCCCAGTCTGCAGAACTACCCAGGTCAGTTCACCAATAGAAGCTCAGTTTTTGCTCTTTCCTGGGAAATCTGGGAATCACTAAACTACTGACAGAGCCCAGTGACAGAAGTCTCTGTAAGAGCCATAAAGAAAGTCACTGGAAGAAATAACTCTGAGCAGTATGCATGTCCTTGGGGCAACCAGCCACAGGGATGAAGGACAAGAGTAAAATGTCACAAGACTTCTCAAGGGCTCTCCTGCCAGCTGTCAGAAGTGTGAAACAAAAACTCATTTCCTAATAAATGTTTTCATTTCCTTTGTACATGACAAAAGGTGGCAAGGTGATAAATGGGAGGGGCCGGGAGCAGAGGTCTCTGGAGGTAAGAACCTGAGGCAAATGCCCCGCACACATAGGCAGAGCTTCATTGTGAGTCCCAGGGAATGACGGGTGGTGGTGGTAAAAATATCTCACGTAGTTATGTTCTCCCCTAGGGAGTCAATTCACATCTACATAAGATCATCTCTGATATATGCTTATTTTGCAGATTTAAAAACAATGGAGGCCCAAGTGTTAGACAGCTCAAGGTTAGTTAGACAGCACATTCCAAGAGTGCCCCTTTTCTTCTGATGGGGAAAACCTGGGATAAAAGCATATGATGAGCTTTCTCAGTGCACTGCCTTCCATTACATTCTGCTCCAGGATGGGCGGGATAATGGGGAAGAAAAAAGTGGGACTGTGGGCCCCACCGTGTTCACTTTAATAATCACCCATCTCACCTGGCCTCTGCAGCAAGCAGCTCGTCGTAGTGCGAGGACCGCTGGTCGTCATCCTGCCGGTATCGGATCACCGTGGCTAGACCTTTGCTGACGAGGGCCTCAGCGATGTTTCTGCAACAGAAAAGATGGGTCAGTGAGCACTAGAGGTGCACATGGGGCTCAGTCAACAGGAATAATGACAGGTAACACCTGGAGGTCTTAATGCATCCTGACACAGGGAGGGAGAAGCTAAGGATTTCAAGACCAGTGAGTTGTTAGGCTAGAAATCCAAATAAAAGGTGGAATAACAAAGTTCCCTAGCTCAGCATCTTTCTGGTTACTACAGTCAGATGCTATATCAATCCATACATAAAAACCAGCAGAAAATATCTGTAAAAAGCCCACATTAGACAGGGCTATTTACAGAATGTTATAAACAAGCCACTACCCTCAAGAAAAGTCTGCTCTAAAATATCAGGCACACAGATAAAAAGAACACATAAAAGCATGACCTAAATTTCTTAAAATCCCCTTTCTAGCCTATAGTATAACTAGAAAATGCCTATTCCAACTTGACAATGTTAGAAAGGTTAGTTTAACATAACACCCCCAGTAGTTCTCTTCTCCTCGGAACTCGGTTCTCCCACCCAAAGGGGGCTTCTAAAAGGTAAGGCTATGAATGAATTTGGGAAGGAGGGTTATTGTGGTGGAATGAGAGTTCATTATGAAGAAATGGCACCAGATGGGGGAACAAATAAAGTAAAAAGTATAAAATCTGAGATGAGCAGCTTTGGAACAATACTCCAGATAAAGAGTCCTTTTAGGACTACAGAAATATTCTGATTAGAATCCTGCTTAAAGCAATTCTCAAATGTGTTGAATCTTCTTTTCTTTATCAGAATAACAGGTGTCACCATCGACGTCGCCTCTGTATACTCTAACTAGAGAGTACACTGGAAATGACGCTCAGACAACTAATGAGGCATATTCGCCTGGTTCCTCCCCACGCTGCAAAGGAACCTTTGATGTGAAGCAAAAACAAGCTGCAAACTGCAAAAAACAAATTTTCAAAAATTACCTGTGGCCAGCACTAGAAGACAAGAGGCATGCTACTGTTGGGGGAGAGTGGTGATTATGTCTTTCTTTGTGTCTGTCATAGTTGCACCAAAGGCCCCACTCAAACCATCTGGTTGACTGCCCTTTAGGGAGGAGGTAGGGTAAGCAATAGGCTACCGTACCATATGCTAGGATTTACTGTTGTTTGTAAATGTAGTTAACTCTTAACACACTAGTGTTCTTAGAACTCGGGACTCTGGAGATGTTGGTGATTAGACTAACCACTCTATGTGCATATTTAAGCCACTGAAGGGCTCTCATCAAAACCCAGGAACTTTTTTTAAAAGAATGAGAAAAAAATATGTGCGAGTAGAGAAAATAGGAAAAGATGCTATGGCTGATTCTCTCTCATTATGTGCCCCTCTGCTGCCTGTTTATCTACTGCCAGCACGATATTAATATCTCTAAACCGCCACGGAATTAGCACTTCTCAAAATCCACTCCCACAAAGAGGCTGCTTTGCTGGCCACCCTGTCTCCTGAGTCACCGCAGAAGCGTGCTGGCAAACACTGTCATTATCACAGGGTGGGGCCTGGCTGCATGGACACCGCCAACAGCCCCGAGTCAGCAGCTGTAGGTATTCCTATATGGTGAGAATTAATTGAGGGTGTTACCAGGAAGCCCCCAAAAGAGCAGGAGGGCGGCTCCACCCACCAACAGGCCAGAGAGAAGAATGGGGACACCTCCACCTATGTCCCCTGTGACAGGTTGAGAGTCTTGGGGACTTGAAATGTCCGAAAACAAACACCTATTAGTTACTGCATTCTGAACTACTGAACATTGACATTTTACAGTCAATACATGAGGTTTGGAGAAGAAAGCTGGAATGACTGAACAGGCAAGAAAAGATTCACACAAATACGCTTCTACATGAAAAGATAGAGAAAACAAAGCAAAACAGTACAAATGTTTAATGATCCACCCCTGGTAGGGCTGTTCAAATCAATTTAAAGAACTGAACTTGATTACCTGCACCACCAGCAGAGAACCAAGGGCACAAACCTTCCCTCCTGTATCCTGTCAGCGAACGGATTTTCTCAGACAAACCAGGTAAGGCCTGGGACTCCCACTCCACAACCTGCCCACGACCAGCCTCTCCCTGCTCTTCACAGCTTAGAGCGTAAGCCATGTTCTCTTCCCTTCTTATCCCTAATTACAGATTTCTCCTGGAGGAACAGTGGTGCTGGTGCTTAGTGAGCAATGAGAAGAGTAAAAGCACACAAAATAATAACAGCTGTCATTATTGGGTATTTACTACAAGCCAACCATGTGAAAATAACATCACATGTATTTTTTTCTTGGTGTGTGCTCCACTGTGAGAATTCATTACACCGTCTTACAATTATAAATTGACTGTCTATCTTCCTTTCTAAATTATGAGGTCTAAGAGGGTAAGGGCTGCATATTTCTGTACTGAAGTGCCTAGAACAATACTTGGCATAAAGTAGGCAGTAAATATTTTACGAATGAACTTAGTTTATTTAGGATAACTTTATTTTTTATTTATCTGTTTTTTATCATTTATTTATTTTTGAGAGACAGAGAGAGACAGTGCATGAACAAGGGAGGGGCAGAGTAAGGGAGACACAGAATCTGAAGCACACTCCAGGTTCTGGGCTGTCAGCACAGAGCCAGATGCAGGGCATGATCCCACAGACCACAAGATCATGACCTGAGCCAAAGTCAGATGCTTAACTGACTAAGCTACCCAGGCACCCCAGGATAACTTTTTAGATGTGGCAAAATCACATTTAATTTTGTCTTAATACCTCTTGAAATTTTTGAGATATTATTTGGATTATCAAAAAAACACCTAATCACTTTGGAAATACAACCCTGGAACATTATTATCGTAAGTGTCGACTAGCCAAGGTTGCCCTGCATAGAGTTAAGGACAAAAACATCTGCATGCCTTACCAGCTTTTGTCTTTCTCCTCCCCATTATCTAAAATTTGAAATGAAAGAGAATGGATGGGAGAGAGAGAAAAGAATGGAATTAGCGTAGGTCTATATACTTGACTCTCTCACTCACTTCTTTTGGCCACTAATGAAAGGTCCAGAGATTTTCCCCTTCGCCAACGATGGCTCATAACCTGACACTGGTATATTCATCAGTTGCCCAGTGAAAAAAGGAGACCATTGAATTGGGTGCCATGGCATTAGGCTGCTTTAGCCAAATTTATAAGTTCTGCTTTCTTGAGTGTATCAGTAATTCTACTCAAATTACACGTCTGGCTCAAATGGATAATTCACAAACAGCATACAAAAAGGGACCTAACAACCTTGGAAGTGTAACAGGAAATCCTCTCTCTGTATCAGCTAGGAATACAAGGAATTAGTGCTGGGACTGAAATGCTTCTACAGACTAAAAGATAAATTTATATTCTGGTAACAGTGAACCGTTTCCATCAGGCGTGGTCGGGTGTTCCTGATACAAACACAAGCAACACAGGCCTCACATACAGGCTTTCTCAAAAGGTCGCCGTGGAGTTGACATCTTCCCTCTCCACTTGTTTCCATAGTAAGCAGGTTGCAAAAAGCTCACACTTTCCCAATATAAGATACATTTGAAACCATGGGGTGCTATATTCTGCCAACATAGTGAACAGGTGTTCTAGGCCCACACATGAGAAGAGGTTTCTTCAAAAGTGGATTTGAATTACAGTAGTTTATAATTGATCACATTTTGCTTAGCGCCTACTCCAAGACATTGATAGGTCAGATAATTGTTGAAGATTGTCCTGATTACTTTAGCAGTGTCTATGTGTATAATTTTGATACAAACTTACAGAAAAATTGGACATATTGTAACAAAGACCTTGCCCTCCTTCTTTGATCCATTTGAGAGTAACCAACCTGTTATACCCTCATCCTCAAAATTTTAGTGTGCATTTCCTACAGACCAGGTATTTGCCTACAAAGTCAAAAAATAAAATGAACAGAAGGACACATTACCACCACAAACTCTACCCAAATTTTGCCAGTTATTCCAATAGAATACTTGGGGGGTGGGGGGATCTAAGTCTCCATAGTACTACCAGAACAGTTCTTTATTCTTTCTTAGGCTACCCCATGGCCTGGACACTTTTTAAAGAGTATAGGTCAGTTATTCTGGTTTGGCCGACGTTTCTTTGTGATCAGATCCAAGTTATGCAGCTCTGGCAGGAATACCACAAAATGATGTGATGGATGGATTGTTCCCTTGGCCTCCTATGAAATGCATAATTTACTGACAGTGTTCACGATCATTTGATCAGGTTTTTCCACTGTAAAGTTACTATTTTTCTCTTTATAATTAATAGGTATTTTTTGAGGAGGCCCTTTGAGTTATGTAATTTCCATCCCTCAAATTCCCAAGTTATTCATTTATTTAATTATATCAATATAATGTCATGGAATATAATTTCATTTAAAGTCATAATCCATTACTATCACTATTTGTTGTGATGTTGAAATTGTTCCCAATGTGGCCAGTGGGAGCCATGTCAAACTGGTTTCTGGTTCCTATGGACATGCCTCCACCCCCATCATTCCTTGAGCACTTCCGTGCTTTCTGGTGTAACAACATATTCTAGTCTTCTCTTGTGCAGTTTTCTGCAGCTCTGGAATTAGCCATTTATCTAAATAGCCTACATTCACATCTTTATTTCTATACATTTATTTCTATATCAATCTATATCTACTGAGAACCATGTGCGGCAGTCAGGAAAATGTGCCTCTCGGATCTCTGACTGCAGGAAGTATAATTGACTGACAGTCCCAGCTGCTGTGCTCTGAAATCCATCACTGTTCAAGCCAAGGCGATGCTTCCCACCAGCTGCTTGTAGCCTGAGCACAGCGGATACCGAGGCAGGCCTGTTGCTGAGACACGTGGGACTCCTCTGACGGCAACTCTGGCTTGAGGACTCGTTGTTGGCTTTATGGGAACTCTTTAGAACTTGGCCAATTAGACTTCTGCAATTCAACCTTCCTTTCTGCCCATCCTTTGCCAGAGATTAGGCCTGCACTGCAGTCTAATGGCACTCTTTCAGCTCCCTTCCCATTTTCCCTCAAAAGGGTTTTCCCCAATTAATCTCCTTAATGTCTTATTCTGCCTTGGCATCGGTTTTTTAGGAGAACCTGAACTAATATACCAGAAGTTCACAAAGATACCTACAACCCTACCCCAACATTACAGTGTTCATTTTCATTTTCTTTCCTTCTGACAGCACGAAACCTATATTCCATTATTCTTAACACTTTTACTTATATGAATAACCTTTGGTATATACATTCATACACTGTCTCATTCCCATATTCTGTGACTTCCAGGATTTGATCCTAACAGTAGAACTAATTTAAAGGGAATGCATCACTTGATAAAACAGAACTGGGGGAGGGGCGGGGGAGCACCTGAGTGGCTCAGTGGGTTAAACATCTGCTCTTGATTTTCGCTCAGGTCATGATCCCAGGATCATAGGACTTAGACTTATATCCTGCTCTGTGCTGAGTGTGGAGCCTGCTTGGGATATTCTCTTTCTCTTTCTCTCTCCCTCCCTCCCTCCCTCCCTTTCTCTCTCCATTCTCAGCTCTTCTCTCCCACACATGCTCTCTCTCTCCCTAAAAGTAAAAAATAATTTTTAAATAAATAAAACAAAACAAACCCCCCTAAAACAGAACCTGGGTTTACATGCATAAGTATTTCAAGAGTGGACATAGAGAGTAATACCATTACACACACTTGCACACAGGCATGCATCCCGGCCCCGCCCCCCTTCCATTCTCCATCCTAATAGGGATTAACAGCTAACTCTCATTGGCTGGAGCTCACAGATCTTCATCTAGCTGTTAGAGCTTAACATTTCCCACTTAGAAAACATCTACATTTATCAGTCACTGAGCTGTCCATGGTGATTGCAAAAGTAGAATATTTTCCTCAAAGCAAACATACACATGGACACATATTCAGAATAATGCCTATAAAGAAACAGCTCTACACCACAGTCAAGGCTCAAGAAAGGGTTGAAAGATAATCAACAGCTCAATTCATTTACAAAAATCACAATGTCCACATTAGAGGTTCATATTTCACATGTGTGCATGTGTACACACACACACACACACACACACACACACACACACAATTTTCCATACAATGTTTACAGTATCTTCAAGGCCCTGTAGTCGAATTTCATAAATTGAGCACGACATGCACGCCATGGCTATTCATTGTGAGAACATGGATCCAACAAGACATCAGGCCCCCCGTCATCCATGATCCTCAAAGACTCCAATGTCTTAAAGCCAAAAAACTGCCTTCTCATCCTTTTCATATTGGCTGTACCTCTGCCATAAAGACAGGCTTCCCCACAAGTGCTGGGATGGAGGTCCCCAGTTGACAGGGTTCCAATATTGATTTCTAACATACCAGATGGCACATCTCACTTAGCCTCAGCTACACAGGGATGTTCTACTGTGGCACTGAACCACAGAGAAGCTAAAGGGTGCTGACGTCTTTCTTTGCAAACAGGTAAGAAAAAAGGAAGGAGGGAGAGGTCATCACAGGATTTAACAAGGAGGCAAAAAACAGCAAGGACGAGAAAGCTGTTTTCTTCAGTATATTAGGTCCACCTTTAATCCTATGGTTGGCTCTCCACTCTAAAAGATAATACAGAAGTGGGGAAAATGATTAATGGCTAACAGGTCCAAAAGCCAGGCTCCCTTTAGATCTTCTTTACAAGTTCACACTAAGACCTCTAATATCTATGTCCTTTGAGGCAAGAACCTGACAATTTCAGGTGTGAGATAGACTTAGTTTTTATAGGCTGACAAAATAAGGCTATAAAGGACAAGAGTGAAATTCTAGATGAGAGGCATCTACAGACAATGGGCAATGAATAGGTCTCTTTTATCATGTTACTGTTTTTCAAACAGGCCTCAAACTAAGAAAAAGTCTTACAGAGCAACAAGTAGCTTCTGAAAACTCATAAGAAAGTCTCCAGGGGATCACACACTGCCCCCTGCACCCAGAGTCCTTCATGCTCCAATCTCCAGGGACTAAGGTCCCATGAATCTGGAACAATGATCCACATCTTCCTTAAAATACAGCCAGAAGGCACTTCCCACATAACCAAGCAGCATATGTAGACAGGAGATTCTGTTTTAGAAGCACCAATAATTAGAAACATCTGAGGTGGCACAACATCCTTTATAGATTGACCAAATCTCTCTCCTACCATAGTCCCTATTTTTTTTTACTCCCCCTTTGAACTAATGTAATTCTAAAAATAACTAAAATGAAATCTTTTTACTCTCAAAGGTTCCTTTTTCTGTTTAAAATGTCCTGATACCAGGATGACCACCAAAGGATCTGAAGAATGGCTACAGACTTTCTCAGAATTCATGTCTCAAATCAAAAACAAAGAGGAAGATTCAACTGACTTGACGTCCCTAGACAGGTTTAGCCAGAAACTAGGGTGAAATGGGGGAGAAAAGCAATAATTATCATGGGCTATATTAAGGTACCTGGAGTCTTAGCATATGACATCCTTGGTCCACACTCTGGAGATCCACCAACCCGCTGTGGTTATGTGGAACACAAATCACAGCATGGCCCACAGAGAAGCAAGCCAGACGCACGAACAACCAAGTATGGAATGGGACTGATCGGGAACACCTTAGAAGCAAATCAAGCAAAACAATCCACTGTTCTGAACAAAGCTCTCTGAAAAGTTTTAGTTTACACTTAATGAGCATTCAGAATAGGTCCAGGTTCTAAATACAACTGTTCTGTCAGGGAGAGCATTTTCTCAAGACTCGAGTTGAGATCCGAAAATCACACACCCTTGAGAAGGGCTGTCTTCTCTTTATACTTTAATGAATCCTAATCGTTCTGCCTCAGGGGGAGGAGGATGTGGAAGGAAAGAGTAAACACTAACAGAGACCTACTTTAGTTTGAAGAATTCAAAAGGATACACAATTTGAATGAAACCAAGGAAAGCCCATAAATAAGACTGGCAGAAAGGAAGAAAGAAAGACAAGACAGGAGGGAGGGAAAGAAGGAGGGAAGGAGAAAGGGAAGATGGAGGGGAAAGAAAAAGAACAAAAATCATTCTGTGAATAAATTGTTTTGTAGACAGGTAAGTCCTTGAACCCCCAGAGCACGCATCCATCAGAACATCATTACTAGTAACAGGCTTACTCCTGAGCACTGACAAAAGCTTCTCGAGTTTCAGCCATGTCTTAATGAGCAACCAACAGTGCTCTTCGGTTTTGGAAGAAAAGAAATAGAAGCAAAGCTATGTAGGGACTAGGGTTTCAAAAGTGGGGTGAAGAGATGTCACTTCATATTCAACCTGTCAAGAATAGTTAATTCTCTACCTTAACGTGTCTCTAAGCCATTATCACACTCATTCCCTTATTTCCACTCATGCCCTACATGAGATCATACCGACTCTCGATCTCCTGAAAGAACAACTAACAGACAGGAAAATATGACAAAAACATACTTGGAAGCCATAGAATTAAACATGTAACCCACTTTATAACTCTGGCTAGTAGAGAGAAGAGTGTTGAAAAATATGGGTCAAAGTGATTTCGAAAAGGAGAAGGAAGAAGCATAACATCAAATAGTTACATAAAACAGTTATGCTTACTAAATAGACAATTTTATTCTGCCCCCACCCCCACCCCAGGAGTTCTACAGTACTGTCATGTGGTTGCCACCTCTTACGTGATAGTTTCCCTTATTCAGCAATATCACGGTTACAGTTTTATAAGACAAGGAAAACCGTGGTATTATATTCTCCTCTGAGTATCGCTGCATTTAGCAGTCATATCTGAGGAATTCAGGACAATGAGGAACCTTGGATGATATATGAGGAGCATGTTAAATGTAAGTGGCAATGAATTGACATCTACCCTTAAATATCTAATATCTTCCCCAATCTGCAACCCTCAAAATAAGACAGAAGAAAAACAGTGAAGAAAAAATGTCTGATTAGTAGACAGAAACTGCATGCATGGACTTTTCTGAATCTCCCTTATACCACAGGACAGAATGCGGAGTATGTACCCAAAGTGACACTCCCTCTACGAGACAAGCATGCTTCTTTCCAGGAGATAAACAGATCTTCAAAAACAATTAAGCAATTAAATATTGGATCCAGCTTGAAGAAAGTAAACTGTCTAACAAACATGTACTCCCAATCCAGCCAAAATGGTCTCCTCAATGCTAAATATGCCATGCAGTTACATTTCCAACTCTCTGCAGGACATGTGAATTCGTATGATTCATCACCATGTAAAACTCAGCATTTCAAAAATAACACTCCCTTCCCCAGATTAAGCTTTTCTAAAATCTACTAAATCAGCTCATTCTCCTAACATCTCCAACCATAGGGCCACCATAATCCGGTCCCCTCGGCCTGATGTCTTTTATTTCCACATAAAATTAGCTGTCAAAACTTTGAACTCAAATTTCCACTGTTTCTCTCATGAATGCGTTCTTTCCTTTCTTTCTAGCCCAGTTGCAGCTCCCACTGCCTCTCACCTGGGCTACTTACGTCACCGCCCCCTTCCCCTCCCCCTTGCCCCTGCTGTGCCCAATTCCAGGCACTGTGTGCCAAAGCCTCTAAAAGCGTAGCTGTGGCGAACACTCCTCATTCTCAAACCCACCACAATCATAAGAGAGCTTTTGTTTGCAATTTTCCAATACAGTGACAATATTAAGTTATCATATATTAAATAACAATAATGGAAGGGAAGGAGAGAAGGGGGACACAGAAAGAAAGGAAGGAGGAGGGGAGGGTTAGGAGAAAGTAAATAGAGGGAAAGAGGGGAAACGGATTCTTTTTTTAGTACTATTCTGACACTTTACACATTAATTAAATCTACTTTATGGTCACAAAATCCTGATGGGTTAGGAACTCTCATCGACCCTATTTTGCAGAAACATGAGGTGCAGAAAGTTTATAAAGGTCATAAGCGACAAGTTGTAACCAAGAAACGCTATGCACACAGAATTGGCATTTCAGTGATGAAAAGGATGTTGCTAACCACCTACCCAACCTCATGCTAGAAGCATCAGATGACAGAACTATTTCTTTGATTTTCACTCAAAAGATAATTTCAGATTTAATGAACATCTACTGGGAGTTTACTATTGGATAGGCCTTGAACACACATTAATCTACTCCTGCTTGCAATGCAGAGAAGACATGTATAAACAGTAAACAGTTTTAGGCTTACCACAAGCAATCCTGTTTCTATGTGTTAGAGCCATGATTAGAAGCTAGATATTTTATTCCAATTCCAGTTTTCCTTTGACTAAACAGGGCCACAAATTAGAGTAACAGACTATTAAAGGCATTCTGCAACAGAGCCCTCATATATCTCTCTAAACCTATTCCATTAAATGCCCTTCAATCTTCTCAATCTTACTCTATTTAGCTGCCAAGTAAGTGGCTTGCATTCTCCCGTCTATATGCTATTGGCTGCGCCACTCACTTTGCACTCATCTTTGCCTTGCTGTATCTTATTTTCTTCCTTTGCATATGCATCTGGTCTTCCTAACTAGATCATGTTCCTTACCAGTCCAAAATGAGCCAAAGACTTAGTAGACACTTAATATTTATTTATTGGCTAGCTGACTGATTCCACTCTCAAGTTCCCAGGGGGTTCTGTGGGCATTGGATAAAAACAAAGTAATAACTGAGTCATAGAGTTTTTGAGCAAAAAAAATGTCCAGAGAGATAAACCAATCGAAAACTCACCAAAAAACAGATAGAGACCCAGAGAAAAACTGAACATTTTTAAATGGGTTGTTTAATGAAATGCAGAGAATGACACCACCACTATGGGCATCTAAGAGCCTTCAGATTCTCAGCCTATTTCCCTTTATTATACTGGTGTCTTTTAAAAACTCTACAAAATAGGAATATGTATTTTGTGTTTATGAATTATCCAATTTGCCCTGAATATGTTAAAAACTTAATAGAATATTAAAAAATATCTAGCCAAATATTATAAATTGATCACCCTATTACTAATGTTGGCTGAAATACATACTAAACATTTAATTATAATAATTGTAACTAAGTATAATAATAATTGTCTTCTCGGCAGTCAGAGGACTTTTTAGGGGGACAGTGAAAAAAATCTGATGACTTTTCTCTCAATATATATTCCAACACAAGGTAAAAATGTACATTGTAAACCTGAGTAAGCTTTCTTCATCCACTATTTTCTATGCTCCCCTTTCCCTTGAGAACTGAACATTTTGCAAAAGAGCAGTGTGGGAGGCATGGACAGAGGTGTGTGGTGAGAATGTCCTCAAACTTCACCCCATCAGTAGTGGTGGGGGGCATTAACTGAATGTGTATAGTCACTCAGGGGGGTCTTTACCCTACCATTGTTCTGGACTCATGAATTAATCCACTGACCCAGAAGAGGTCCTGCTACAAACGATGACTGTAGTCATTCCATACTTTTGTGCATGGTCTTTACACATGTAAGACAAGTGCCACCCCCCTTTTAACAGAGGGCAATATACCATTTTAGAAGCTTTCACCATGAAAGTTGAAAATCATCAGATGCCTACTCTGTCCATAGCAGCCAGTGCATGAACACACTGACAATGGCTCTGTCAATTAAATGCTCCTGCCTTGGGAGTGACACAAAGGAGAGGAGGCGATCAGAATTCATTTACAATGGTGTCAGAGCCACACTGCACCAAAGTAAAGACTAACCTGTTTCTTGGATCTTGACCCTTTGGAGCTGCCCTGATCTCCATCTATTATCCAAGACTGATGCTCTGGCCTTAGGTCAGTTTTCTTAGTTCCTCATAACTTCCCAACCTATCTTCTTCTTCTTTAGCATGACTTATTGCTGTTCCTTGCAACCAATAGCATCTGAATGGATTTAACTGACATCATGAAGTTGGATTCCCAAGAGTTTAAAGACAAAGTCCCTGCGCACAGTATCCTCTAACCGAGGCAACCTAGGAGCCAGGCCTACGGTGAGAGTTGGTGGTGCACTAAGGCTTGCAGAAAGAAGTCTGAAGGCCCAACAAAGGCTGTACAAGGTGCTATCTTCCCAGAGTCTCACTGTCTCATCCAAATGTCACCCCATCACAGGGTCCAAGGCAGGTGGTGGGGCAGCATAATCTTTAGCTTTCTGCTTAGGTACTTAGTATAAGGGAGGAGAACTCTACCTTGACCCCACTACTAGCTGGGTAAGGACTTATTGGTGTGATCTGGACCTGAATACTTGATTCTCTGTGAGGTTCCCCAACCAACCTGTATCCATAGAGCTCCAGTCACCTTGCTAAGGAAAAGAGAAGGGCAGGAAAAGATGAGAGGCGGGATATGGATGGAGAAGAAACAAAAGTGAGTTTAGGATGTCCATAAACATTAAAGCTACACGTAATATATGAAAGGTGAATAGTTTAATGTCAAGAAAACATGTATCTATGCTATTACTACATTTAGGTGTAGAGATCAATTATAAGTGCTTCTAAAAATGAATGAACATGGGTAAATGTAAAGTAGGTCTGCTGTTAGTGAGAGAGATATTCTACTAGTTACTTAATTTGAGTTTCTAAACAAAAATGATGTCCCAACTACATACATTTTAATGGATTAAAAAAAACAACAACACCACCAACACCAAATTAGAAGTGGTGAAATGCTTACCAGGTCCAAAATTTTGTATCATTAGGAACTATAACCATTCCATTTTAGCTTAGTTTATTTGGTCTGTTTGCTTTCCAAAATGCACACAAGAGGAAACTGACTTTCTAAAAAAAGACATTGACAGTGTGGCTGAGTCTTTTTTTTTTTTTTTAAAAGGAGGGTCTAACACAAGGCATTATCTCATATCAACACTTTCACAGGGCAAAAAATCTTCATCTAAATTATAAAAAATGAGTGAAGAGACAGGACAACAGTAAGAAATGAGTGAAGAGTAAGAAAAAACACCTTCATCTAAATTATTAAAAATGAGTGAAGAGACAGGATAACATAGTAAAACAGATGAATATGATAAAAAAGGAATGTTAAGAATAAATGTTGATCAATTCTCTGAGAGAAGTTACACACAGCATATTTAGTTATTCTTCAATAGTGAAAGCCACTTAATGTTTCTCGCTTCCTCCAGCCCTCTGCAGCCATAGAGAGCGATTATGAGCTTGTTTCATAGAGAACTCACGGCACAGAGCAGTGATTCAGGGCAGAGGATCTCGGTCTTACCCCAGCTCTCTGGCTCTTTAAACTCTTGTAAAGGAACTAAGCCTGCACCAGTTTCTGTATCTATAAAATAAGGGGAGTCGATGAGACTAGATAGAATGAATGTAAGCTAGACATAATTTAAAAATGAATGACCATTTACTGATCAATAGTCATACATATTCTATAATGGCTTCATCTTTTTACCAATATTTTTATATAGCACTAGCTGATAATATTCAAGGCAATATAGACTGTGTATCATTTCAGTAAACATGAAGGTATGTTTATACACATTTCTGGTTGTGGTTTGTGGAAAACTGGAACAGCAGGCACAATTCCTTCCACTCTTTCTGCGAGGGTTTGGAAGATCCCTATCCTTTCTGGGCACACAAACCGTGGTGGGAGAGGATGGGAGGCCAGGCTACTTCACAAATTTATTTATGCTTGACAAATATTTACTTGTTCTTGACAAATATTATTCTGTTAAACACTTTAATGTCCACTATATCTTTAAGATACAATATGTTACTGGGGCACCTAGGTAGCTCAGTTGGTTAAGCATTCGACTTTGGCTCAGGCCGTGATCTCACAGTTCCTGGGTTTGAGCCCGGTGTCCCGCTCTGTGTTGACAGCTCAGAGCCTAGAGTCTACTTCGGAGTCTGTGTCTCCCTCTCTCTCTCTGCCCCTCTCCTGCTTGTGCTTTCTCTCTCTCCCTCTCCAAAATAAATAAACATTAAAAAAATATGTATTACATTATCCAAATGTTCAAGAGAATTTAAAGAGGGGATAGAGATGAGTGCAAAAAAAAAAAAAAGGTACATAGTAGATTTTCTTTCTTTCTTTTTTATGTCTATTTAGGTTTTTTTATTTTTAGATTCTTTTATATGTTTATTTATTTTTGAGACAGAGAAGACAGAGAGCAAGCAGGGGAGGGGCAGATAGAGAGGGAAACACAAAAACTGAAGCAGGCTCCAGGCTCTGAGCTATCAGCACAGAACCAGACATGGGCTCGAACTCACAAATGGTAAGATCAGGACCTGAGCTGACATTGGACACTTAATGAACTGAGCCACTCAGGAACCTCCATATGGTAGATTTTCTATCAAGGAAACTAAAGTCCAAACTTGTGGACTCTTCACTGGCTAGTTCCTTTTACTTCAGTGAAGTACTTTTTTCAGTGGCAAGTAACTGCCTTAACTCATTAATAGAAATGTGTTCAAATAACTGGTACAAGAGTAGAGCTGTCATTTAACAGGAATCCATTAAATTTCCTGCACCTCTGTGCTCACTAGACTATGCAGAGTAGGTTTACTACTGATCTTATCACTGAACATAGTGGAAAAAAAAATCAGACTCACCTTTATATTTTCATTGTTTGCCAAGTACTATTTTGACCTACCTACCAGGCTTATGCTTGAATAATGTAAGTAGTAGCAACATGTGAATAAAACAATTATGAGATGTTTCTTTAGTAGCCCTTTTGAGATTATAGAAGATTATTGCACAGTAAATACTAACAAGAGAGGTAAACTTCATTACTATAGATATAAGGAAATACCAGTAATACTTCATTCATTTTAATTTCAAAGGTTAGAGCTAAAATGGTCTTAGTGTCCTACTCCAAGCCCCTCATTTTATAGATTGCTAATTTGAGATTCAGAGACATTATAAACTATTTAGTGACTGACCTGGACTGGAACTCAAGTCTCAGGTCATAAAGCAGGCATCTTCCACCATGACAACCTGCCCGCATTTCATACAAAGATTGGAAAAACTACTGCTACACACAACTCAGATGGATCTCAAGGGCATTATGCTGAATAAAAAAGGTCAACCTCAATGGGCTATGCACTGTATGATCCCATTTATATAATCTTTTTGAAATTACAAAGTTATAGAGATGGAAAATGGCTGTCATGAATGTTGGGAAGGGAAAGGCGTGGTAGTAGAACAAGGGAGATCCTTCTGCCTTCTGATCACTGAAGAGTTTTCTGTCTTGTGACGGTGGGCACATGGATCTACCCATGCGATCAAAGGTCAGGGACACACACACACACACACACACACACACACACACACTGACACCACATTCCTGGTTTTGACTTTTTTCCTATAATTATATAAGATATAACATTTGCAGGGGGGCTGCTGGCTGAAGGGTCCATGGGATGGACCTCTGTACTACTTTTGCAACTTCTGTGAATATATAATTATTTCAAAATAAAAGTTAAAGAAAAAGTCAACAGAACTTGAACTTACTAACAAGAAAAGCACCAAAGACTCAAAGTTCTATTTTCAATCACAATAATCTTCATCCAGAATAATCCTTTGAAGATTACAGTCAACAAAACTTGCCTTCACTTCTCTGCTCAAAACTCCACAATGGCTCCTATCTCATTCAATGTAAAAGCCAAATACCTGTAGTGGCTAGTGGCCTTACCTTGCTGATCTCATCTCTCAGTGCCCCCACCTTCACGTCCTCTGCTCCAGCTGTGATGCATTCTTTATGTCCAGGCACACTTACACCACAAGACCTTTGTCCCTGGTGTTCTCCTTGCCTCTATAGCACTTACTCCTTCACCTCATTCAGGTCTTTGCTTCTATCATCTTATCAGTGAGGCCTGTGCACCTTACTGAAAATCTGCCTCCTTCCAACCATGGAATACCTAGCTTCCCTACCCTTCTTTAGTTTTATTTTTTCTATAGTAGTTTTGTTTTTTAAACATGTTTAAAAACATGTTTATTTATTTATTTTGAGAGAGAGAGAGAGAGAAAGCATGAGAGCATGGACCAGCTGGTGAGAAGCAGAGAGAAAAGGAAAAAGAGAATTCTAAGAAGGCTCCACACCGAGCAATGCCCAAGGTAAGGCTGGATCATATGAACCGTAAGATCATGAGCCAAAATTAAGAGTTAGTTGCTTAACTGACTGAAGCAACCAGGGCCCCCCATTTTCTCTATAGCACTCTTGACTACCTACATACTTCTACATATTCTATTTATTTGTTTGCCACCACTGAAAAAAAGTTCCTGCCCCTCCAAAAACCTGATTTCTCTCTAGAGTATTCATTACTTTATCTCCAGGGCCAGGTAGACCTGGCACATCACATACTGAAGAATTAATCTGCTGAATAGACCACAAAGGAAAAAGAAAACAAGAAAAAGAAACATAAACCAAAGTAGAAAAGAAAAACAAACATGTTATGTTCATGTGGCCTACTTAAGGCAAAGGTGCATTTTAGGGATTACATATAAACGAAGCTGAGTTTCACTTAGATTGCAATCATGAGACCTTGGTTTCAATTCTAGCTTTAATTAGAAGAAACTTCAGAAAAGACGTCTATCTTTTAAGTCCCATTTTTCTGATCTATCATACCAAGGGGACTAAATTGAAGAACCTCTAGGGTCCCAGACAAAGCTGAAATTCTAAACGTTTCCACAGGAGGCAGAGAACATCTGCATTTCAGGTCTACCCCGGTGAGTCTAGAAAGGAGAGAGCCCGTAGGGAGCCATGGAAGGTATTTAAACATTTGTTCACTCAAAGACCCAGTATGTGGCAAAACTTGTAGTGCTGGGAATAAAAAGGAGCAGGAGAGAGAGAGGTTTATGACCCAGTGTTGTGACACTGTGAACCTCACAGTGAGCGAGCACCGGGTGCTGGGGAAGCACACACACAGATGCCCAGTTCGGACGTGGTTCCGGCACAGTACCTATGGTAATGCCCCCCTAAGAAGGGACATGCTAGAGGAGGAGGAAGAGGAGCTAGGAGAAATGTATGTTCCAGGCACAGAGAACAGAACAACTTCAAGAATAGTCAGTTTAAGTTATTTTTTTTTCCACAAAAATGATGGATGAGAGCCAGGGAATGTTAAATATAAACATGGAGAGTTAAGCAAGGGCCAGATCACGGATTTGTATAATCCTAAAGGCTATGGATGATTAACGAAGACTTTTAAGCAGGAGAAGAACAATCAGATTTATGTAGCAGAAAGCCAATTGCAGCAGTAGTGTGGGAAATGCATCAGAAAAGAGTAAGGCTAGAAACAGGAGGGCCAGTATGGAGACAGCAGAAACCAGGCAGTGAGGAGGAAAAGGCTGGAATAAACCTGATATATATATATCAGTAGATAATCAGGTATGGAGATTGAGAGAGAGGGATATAAAGACGACACTTTGATTAGTGGAACATAAGACTGACTAAATGGTGGCACCATCAATCACGACATGGGATCATTCAAGTATAGGAATAGATTTTATAGGGTAGAACATGAGCTCAGTTTTAGCCATTCTGAGTTTTGGTTTCTAAGCAGTGAGATACTGGATAGATTGGTGGGGAAGCCAGGTGATAAGAACTGAGCTAGAGATCTAGTTATGGGGATCAGCAGGATCTACTTGAAAACTGAAGCAATGGGATGAATGGGATCGCCCGTGGAGGCTGCAGTGGGGTTAAGAAGACTGATGAGGAGGGAAGCCAGGGAAGCACAAACATTTACGGGGTCCTCAAAAGTAGAGTGAAGAGAAGTAATCACTTGTAGAAAGAACCCAATCAAGTATGTTGTACCAAAAAAAATTTTTAAAGATTGTGGTAAGTTTGAAGTACTGCAGAGATCAAGTACAAGCAAGGACTGAGAAGTGTCCTTGAGGGAAACACTGGTCTCCTAGGTAAGCTCCGTTTCAATGATTTGGAAGGGTCAAAGCAGACGGTAAAGGGATGAAGAGCAAATGGAGGCAGAATTAAAATTGCTTTTAACTCTTTTAATTTTAATTACCTTGACTATGAAGAGAAGGAGAAAAGTTGCTATAATAGAGAGGATTGGAGGATAATTTTTTAAAAATTAGTTAAAAGGAAAGGGGCTAACTGATGGCACAAAATCCCTAAGGAGACCAAGAGAGAGAACTGAGAGCATGTATGCAGAAAAATTAGTTTGAGAAGAAAGAAGCTGAAATCTGTCTGCCATGGAGCTGGGAAGGCAGGAGATAAGAAAGCAAGCAGGGGCAAGACAAGTCTGCAGCCAAGAGAACAAGTGTAAGGCATTTTCCAGATAAGGCCATGTTTTCTCCATAAAGTAGGAGACACGGCTGTCTGCTGAGAATGAGGGGTGAAAGAAGAAAGTAGGGGGCTTGACTGAAGATAGCTGTGAAATCTAAAATAGCTTTTTGTGGTGAACTAACATGAAAACAGCATTTATGTAAAATTAAGCCAGCAGCATTATGCAGGAAGAAATGGAGATGGGAAAACCTGCAGTTAGAAAAGGCTTATCGAGAAGGCTACTGTTTTGATTTAGGACTGAGTTGCTTGGTACAAGGAGTAGAATGAGGGCAAAAGTAAGTAGGCAAGAACAGAATAGGAAAGGGGATTTGTTAACAAATAAACGAATCCACCACACCTTCCTAATTAAACTGCTTCTCCCAACCCCCCAAAAGTCACTAAGGCAGGATCAAACATCCTCAGTTATTTCAGCTCTGGTGAGAACTAAAGCTATGGATGGCTTGGCCCTGCCTTGCCCCTGACTTTTAGGCATCCCAGTCCAAACTGTTTGCTCCCCTTCTTGAACAAAGGTGCATAATCCAATTTACTGACCCATTAAACCTCAATGACCATGCTTATTTAAAGCACATCTGCAACTATACCCTGTATGAGCAGGGATCAATTCTGACAGCTGTCCAATCAACCTGGACAATTCTTCACAATGATCCCAGTCTGGTTCTTGGCTTCTGTCCAAGCTCACTACGTCAACAGACTGATATGAAAGGATATAAAGTCGGTTGAAAGAAGATTGTACTTTAGTGAGCACTACAAAAGCGGGGTCCGCTCCACTGCCTGGAGTACTTTTTAATAAGTTACACAGGTGATTTGGGGGAAAAAAGTTTGAAAGCCACCAGTTTTAATCGGCGTTAGTATTAAACATAATAGTTTGGAGAGGAGAGTAGGACATACAAATGGTAATGGAAAGCAGATATACGGTCAGTTAGGAGGAGGGATAAGCAGAGAGAAATAAGTAAGTTGATAATCATCAAAGCTCTGCATTAACAAAGTACTGAGGGAAAATCATTTACAGAGAAAAAAACCGCAGGAGCAAGATGGACCCTTAGAAATGTGAAACCAAAGGATTTAATTATGTCTTTTAAATACATATACATTAAAGACAAGGTATGGTACTTAGAAAGAGCACATTCATTTTCCTGCTCCTCTTTTCACCTCTCAAGTTTATTTCTCAAGACTGGCAATCAACAATAATTTCGATAGCTGTATGGCATCTTTTCTCTGAAGAAATAAGCAATACACTAATGCTTTGAGGGACGTTTCCGCAACCTACTTCTACTCTTGATCTTCTTAAATTAACCAAATGGAAAGAAACCACCTCCAATGCTTTACAGGTAGGAGGAAAGAAGTCTGGTAACTTCAAAAAGGCAATGGGCAAGGATAAGTAAACCACAGAGAAATTCAAGGAAGCCAGCATATGTGCAGATGTCCTTAGAGGGACACACTAATGCAATCACCAGTAGTGTTCATCTCTCAATGGAATTCCTGCCTGACTGCTGATCTGGGTGCACGCTAATTTCCCCCATGGTGAATACTGCTGTTGAGATGCAGAACTCTCCACCATCTGTTACCCAGAATTAGCATAATGACAGATTATCTAATCCCTTACATTTAACAGATACAAATGGTGCGCCTATAACACCAGTTCACGCATATCCTTATTCATGTGGTCTATCTCCACCCATAAAAATTGATCCTCCCACCCTGCTGATGATGGATCTGATCTGGAGTTTACCCCCAATCTTGCTTAAAGAGTCCAGGTGCTTTGCCATGAGATGCTTTCCTAAAATATTTTATTCGAGAGTGGGAATACAGCTGTTATTCCAGATGCATCTGAAAAGGGCATGACGAACAAAAAGAAAATCTGTCTCTAGGAGACTGGCAAATCTACTATGCAGGGCAGTGTTTCCTTGAACTAGATTCAGTTGAAAATTTCAAGAGGAAAAACATATGGTTGAGTCAGGGCTGATCTGGGGACAGTGACAAAAGGGAGAAAGGCAAAAAGAAAGAAATCATAAAATTAAATCGGTAGCAAATAATACAATACTAACAGGAAAACTCTGCTGTTTTATAAATTCAGGGGTTCTAGACAGACCCAAGGTAGCACTATACAAAAACTGGGACTCGACACCTAGAAAAAACAAGGACGTGCTCATAGGACAAGTAACTGGAAAACCACAGTTAGAAGTAGAACAGAGAGTTGCCTGTGCCACCAAACAGAGGAAGTAAATGGTTATATCGCCAGTGACTGGTGTAGAGACAGTTCAATTAGAAGCAAGTGAAAAACCAAAAGATTATACTGAAAACAATTTCCAAAACCCGCATTTCATCTCAAAGTGAGCTTCTGATAGGGGTCAAGAGAAAACATCACAAGAGATGCAGTTGCACGGAAAGAGGTGGGGAGGGGAATGGGACACGAACGGTGGGAAGAATTTCTTGTTCATTTTGAATATATAACTCTTTGGATATAAGCGAAATCATCAAACATTTATTTAAAACATTTATTAATCTAGAAGTATAGTTTAAAACACATTTCAAAAGTATTTGTCCTCAAGCTATACTCTCTACAAGTGTATGCAACAAAGAATGTTGCAGACCCACTTTTGGAGAGTTTTCTTTCAATTTCTCCTCCATCTTAAAATTTTTATGTGTAACAGTTTTGCATCCACATATGATGTTGCTATCAGAAATGCTTTCCTAAGTCACAAGGATCCATTTTCATTAACGTTTGGATGCCTGGTTTTACTACTTGTTCTACAGGCATCTATTCATTCTTCCATAGCACGAGTCCTTAAAACAAGGGCTGCAGATTCTTAGTGTGTTTTTAATTGAAGTATGGAACACAGCCACACCCACTGTTTGCATATTGTCTGTGGTTGCTTCAGCACTGCAAAGGCAGAGTCCAAGAGTTATAACACAGACCACATGGGTTTCAAGGCTAAAATATTTACTATCTGATCTTGTACAGAAAAGGTTTGCCACTCCTGCCTTAAAGTACTGCTTTTTAAGGAGAACTATTTTTTTCAAATAGGCTCTGTTCTGGGCCCACATGAGGCTTGAACTCATGATCCTGAGATCTGAGACCAAGAGTTGAATGCTTAACCAACTAAGCCACCCAAGTGCCCCTTTTTAAGGAGAACTTTATTACTTTATTTTAGTTTATTTATCTATTTTGAGAGAGAGAGTGTGCGCGTGAGCGCGAAGAGGAGGAACAAAGGCAGGGAGAGAGAGAGAATCTCAAGCATGCAGAGCCCCAGCTTAGGGCTCGAACTCAAGAACTGTCAGATCATGACCTGAGAGATCAGAATTGGATGCTTAACTGACTGCACCACCCAGATGTCCAAGAAGGAGAACTTTAAAAGGTCATTTCCTGGGGCACCTAGCTGGTTCAATCAGTATAGCATGCAACTTTTGATCTCAGGCTTGTGAATTCAAGTCCCACATTGGACGTGGAGCCTACTTAATAATAGTAAGGTCACTTCCTATGACACCCAGCATTTGCAGTTAAGGGGACATACTCACCAGAGAAAGTTTTACACCCTGTAAAAAAATTGGCTCCATGTTATTAATCCTGCCATGCGATTGTCATGTGGAACTGGCTGAGGTTTTATCAAGCTCATCGATGTGTTCAAAATAAATGGAGGAAGCACTGGGTAACATAAGAGCCTCTGGGAAGTTTAAAGTGGTGACTTCTCTCCTCAGCAGCGGCGTGGGGGTGGGGGCACACATGACGTTTACTTAGAGTATTACACTCTAGCCCCGAGACGCAGAGTACATAAATGAGCCCCCTCTTTCGGGAACATTCACAATGCTACCATTAAGAGTAAGGAAAGCAACCAACACTGTCCTCTCTGCAGCAGGAAAGCTGGACTTACAGCACCATGAATGTCAGCTCATGAAGCTGTGGTGAGAAAAAAACAAGATCGGCTTTACTAGGAAAAAAAAGTTCTAAGTTGCATACATTAAGACACACATTCTCCAAGCAAGCATATTTTAGGAAATAACTGAAAGGATGAGCCTGACTTCACAAGTGAGAGATCTGTCCAGCAGATGAAACTATCAGAGCAGACTCCTACTTCAAATCCAGTGGGCCTGGGAAGAGGTCACCCTGAGCCGATAAAGAGATGATGCTCCCCCTTCGGCAGCAGTGCTCAGCCTGGGAGAGCAGCCACCCAGCTGCGGCACTCCCAATCACACATGCCACCGCAGAGGCAAGATTCATGGCTTTGGTGGTGATGGTCCAGTGTTATCCAATATGCATGAAATCAAAGTTTTCATCATTTCCACTGGTCAAAGGCCAGTGAGTGATAAATCCCAGAATACTAGGATTGATGAAGGACTCATTAAAACCCAGCATTAAATCACTTCTGTAGCCAATGCTGAGAGTGATGTCTGTAATACATTACAAGGCTGATTAGAAAGAAACAAGTTCCAATTTAGAAATGAATTACCTAATTTTTTTTTAAAGCTGACTGGATGGCTATCAGCAATTTTGTTATTACAGGAGAAAGAGTGGGTAACATATACGTTATGTCAAGAATAGGAAATTATCATCTCAAAATCCTAGGAAACAGAATTTGGAGGTAAATAACTTGTGACAGAAAAGAAGACGGAGAAGTTAAGTCCTGACGCTGGCCAGATTTTTTATTTTGGCTGTGGGGTGTGTTTACGTATGTGCGTCAGGGAGCATGGGTAGGGGGGACACGACTATTTACACTTTATGCTCAGGAAACAGGTTTAATCAGCACATACTGATTATAGTCTCACTATTCCTGCCAGACTCAAGGAAAAGTGAACTTATTCTTCAGCTCATGTTTTTTGGAACTGCCATACAGTATACTTTCCAGAAAAAGACTACTCAGATGTTAAGATGGAAGGTAACCTGTGGAGAATGCGGAAGAGGGGGAAGAGGGAAGGATGGGAGATGACACCAATGAACTATCTGCTCGTCCAAAATGAGTACTGTCTTACTGCTAGACATAATCTATCAATGTGAAAAATAAAAGCCCTCAACAAATACTCTAAAGTATGGTAAAAACATGGAGCTGGCTCAGGTGGGTAAGTTTCTGACCTCCCTATACCTACGCAGTTTCTGAATGGGAAAAACACAGCTGCCAGAGGCTTCTATTTACTAGTTAAGGTTCTATCTTGGGGCAGTGCACTGGTTAGATGTTGCCAAGGAGATGCTAGGGCCAAAAGTGATAGGCAATGATTTTCAACCACACCCTCTCACACACAAAGCTCATCAATGCAGGTATGGTAAGGAAAACAGCTCCAATTCAAACAATCCAAACTGAAACAGGAATACTTCTTGTTCCAGTCTCTCCCCCTCTGCAAACCTACTGTAAGTCAAGATTGACATCTCTCCCTGAAAACAAGTCTTGAAGAATTCTCTAAGACCAGGTGATACAATGCAAATTCTTATGTGTTATAATCAAGGAATATTCAACATTATGGCACTGACTAGTTTCTTATACCTGTATATACCAGCTGAATATACCAGCTGAATAGAAGAATAGAAAGGCATGTAAGAAAACAGCCAGGGTCAAAAATGTGGTTGTCTCGAGAAGGGCATCAGCATAAAACAGCAAATTACTTTAGGATATTTAGACTAAAGGCTGCCACATAATTATGCCTCAATCACCAAAACATACATCATTAATTTCAGATGCATCAATCTCCACACCAAAACAGAAAACAATGAACTCCAGGGCTTCTTAAATATTTACCTATGGGCTTGAGTCTTTAATAAACCCCACAACCAGCATTTATTGTGTCTAACAAATGGACAGATTATCCTTGAATTTCCTTGGTCCCCAAAAGTATTTAAAAATACAGTTTGGGTTAGTTAGCAACAAACGACCAACAACAAAGACATTAACACTTTATACTGCCAAAGACTTCCTCCTAAGGAGAAGAATTAAAAAACAAAACTAAATCAGTTACCAATTAGATGAAAATCTATGAATCTGATAATTAGAGACAGAGGTAAAAAGCATATTAGGTCTAAGTTCAAAGCTCTCTCCAATGTTGTTCGTGGTTATTTCAGGTAAGCAACTTCACCTGAGCTCATGTCAGCGGCTCATGGCAAAGAGGCCACTAACACATGGGCAGTGATCATGAAGAGTTAGCCATCTGGGTCAAGTCTGATTCTGCAAGTCCACAGACTTTGAAGTAAACTAGCATTTATCACCAAAATCCTGGGGAGGGGGAAATCCATGGCTGGCTCTTGCGCAGCCAACGCTGGGAGCTCTGGGCACCTCAGGACGACTGGCACAAGCACCACAAGACAAGGGGCAGGAGAAAGCCCTACCACAGGAAAAGGAAGTATGAGCTGGGACACCCACGGCCAGAACTGAGATTGGCCCCTGCCACATCCACGCGGGTGCTGGGGAGGCAGGAAGAAGTCGATGCCTTGAGGCTGTACATGGGGAACTTTTCCTGGGGCTCCAAGTGTCGACGGTGCAAAAGAAGGACTGCTGATATTCTACAAAGCAAGCCACCAATAAACCAGTCAGCACCAAAACCCTGGCGAAGACAGGACACCTTACCAACTGTGGTATGAATCCCACTATACGCTGTCCCTGGGCTGTGAGAAAGGGGCCAGCTGACTGTCAAGGAGAAAGAGATTTTAAACAAAAGACGATCAAAGTAAAGGAAAAAGAATGCGGAAAGCAGCAGTCTTGTGGAGGAGCAGTGCTGGGGGGCAAGCCCCTTGCCTGCATCACTTCGACACCAGGCCAGTGCAGCAGAGCAGATGGCTATGTGTTAGAGGGCAAGGACTTGGAGCTCTAAGGAAAAGCAAAGCCCAGAAAGGCAAATAAATTTTTCTACCTTCTATCCTCAGTCATGTAATAAAGGTGTTTATTGCTCTGGAAAGAAAAAAAAAATCCACGGCTAGACTAAAGCCAGTGGGAAAACTTGTGGCTTCACTGCTGCCAATCTCACCCCTAATCACACCCCTAGTCAATGTTCTCTTTCTTAAGAGCCTGACAACAGGTTTAAAGAAAGTTTAGATTACTCAAAAGAGATCCTAAGAGATTGAGAAAGAATATTAGCAATACTGTTTACGCCACTTTCTCTCTGAAAAATGGTCAGATAAAGGCCTTAGGCAAAAAGGGTGAGTGAATGACTTCCCAAGGTCATTCTACATGCTGAAGGCAGAGCTAGAAATAACCAGTACCCCTTTAGCCCCTACACGGCTGGCCGTGCTGTGTTTATTCTAAGCAGAGTTGGTGCAGGAGAAATCAGTGGAGGTAAAAGGCTCTGCTTAGGGACCAAAGCTGATCTGAGAAAGATGTATATTTATAGTTTCTTTTATTCTTCCTATTATCCATATCTATATTTATCTGAGAATACAGAAGAACGTTGGTTTTAGAATCTATTTCTTCTAGACTTTCTTTCATAGAGCTTATTAATACTGGCTGCCATTAGAATCACTATTCAAAACACTAATACCAGGCCCTATGCCAGGCCAGTAAACCCAGAATCTCCAGGGGTGAAGAATAGTATTTTTAGAGGAACAAATATGGGTCCCTAGATTTTAAATATGGGGCACTATTCTTTATTTTTAAGTGCCCCAGGTGGTTCCCTCATATAGTTTTGAGAAAAACTGCCCAGACAGGAAAGTTCAACTAATGTATTCTTTTTCTAAATTTCAAGGGACCAAGAATGAACTAGCACAACTTAAGGTCCCTAGGATCATAAATGTAATAAAGAACCTGACACTCCCTAAAGAATGAGAACCTAAGAATTGTGGGTAAGCAAAGACCAATTTTTAGAATTGGTTTAGGAACAGCAGGCCTATTGGCTCAATTTAGGGCAGAGGAAGACAAGGAATGGGTAGTGAGAGCCGCCAGAGAGAAGATTCCTAAGATCCCATCTTTGTCTCTTCAGAATAGAACTGCTAGTTGCCATGTGGGATTTTCTAGCCAGCTGTGATGACCAGAGCCCCCTCTAAAATGTAGGCATCACGTGAGGAGGAGGGAGTTCTCCGCCTCTCAGGGGGATAGGGACAAATAAGCAAACTTGTGGCCATTATGACAAAACCAGGCCTACGTACCCAGTTTATTAGCCTGACATTAAACACCACTTAAAAACAAAACAAAACCACCCGCCCACACAAACACACACCCCAAGACAGAAAATTACATAATGGCATCTGGAATGATCTGCTTTGACAGTGAAAGTCAAACCAGTCAAATCACAGAGGTCTCGTAAAGACTAAAGTGGGGATGGGGTAGCCCCAGAGAGTCATTTCAAGTTCTCTATTATAGTTCATGCAAATGTTGAGAGACATAAACAATGCCTTGTTTAGTGGAAGAAGTTCAAAATACTGTAGGGTCTGGAAGGTTGTCATTCTGCTCTGAGAAATACAAAGTCACTATTAAGCGAAAGTGTAACTCCACGTTCTTTTACAAAGTCCAATCAATCTAGAGAAGGTAGAAAAAATTATCTTGGCGTAGGCTGCTTCTTAGGGTGGAAGCTCAAGAGAAGTTTTGTCATATGGGTCAGAAAGAAAAAGACGGCCCAGTAAAGAATTCCACTACCTGTCCCGTTATGGTTTATAGTCTACAACCGAGCCAGCTGGCGCCGTGGGAAAAGGCGAGCAGCGTTCTTGTTCCCCAGAATCCATTAGCAACTGGACCAGGCCCAATGTCAGTGTGGCTACAGTTCAGAATAGAGTAACTGCTTTAGGCTTTCACTGCATAAATAAAGTTTAGGACCTCTGCAAGTAAAAGTTCTAGAAGTCAAAACCAAATTGCCTTCTGGTAGGCAGCATATTTCTCTAAGAATTAGAAGACAGAATACTTTTTCACTAGATGATTCTTAGCTCTAGTATAAGCAACAAATGAGCCCCACTAAAAGGCTATGGGGTATGAAATGTCTTTTTCTCTCCTACTCTTCAGGGAGGGCAAGGTTATTCTGGTTCTTGGCTCTGAAAGACAGTAAGCCACCACAAAGCCTTTGTGACCAACCCTCACTAAATGGTCTGATCTCTCCACAGCCACAGCCTGTGGCTGATAAAGGGAAGAACAGTTTCAGAGGGAGGTTTCTGAGGAAGTGGTGACAAGAATAAATGTTGTGCATAGTTGCTTCTTAAAAGAAAAACATGATTTTGCAAACAATGCCACAATGGTGGGGTGAGGCGGGGCAGGGGGAAGAAGAGATGGTCTAAGAACCACCATATAATTCCCCTGGCTGCTGACCTGATATGTGATGGTTTATAAGTCACACTTTTAACACAATAGGAGCAACCATTAAGGCAATGGTCTGCGGAGTCACAGTTGATATGTAAGCAGATGTATCAGAGATCTAAAAGGCTGCATGTAAAAGCCACAATGGAAACTTGATAGAAGGCAGTCCCAAGATTCCTTAACGTGTTGTGAAGTTCATGCTGTTACTAACCATCTCCAAACTATCATACACATCGACTTCAAAGGTCCAACTGTCTCCTAACTCTCTCCAAGTTGCACTTGTTGTCAACATAACTTTACTGATGGCACGAAAATTCACAAGAGCGTCACAACAGAGAGGGTCATTCTCTAAGTTCCACAGAATATAATATTCAGGAGAACTGTTCAGATGGGGGTTTAGAATAGCACTTCCTAAAACACATAAGGTTAGTGGTGCTCTGCCTTTTCAACTACTTCAGATACGTAGATCGGTAGATCACTAGAGCACAGTACCCAGGTAGACTGTTTGCTAGCACACCTCCTGCTTTCAAAGGCATTTTCTTCTTGTTTTTAATGTTTATTTACTTATTTTTGAGAGAGTTTGAGAGAGAGAGAGAGAGAGAGAGAGAGAGAGAAAACGCGCTAGCACATGAAGGGCAGAGAGAGGGGGAGACAGAATCTAAGATAGGTTCCAGGGTCCGATTTGTCAGCACAGAGCCCAACACAGGGCTTGAACCCAAACTGTGAGATCATGACCTGAGACGAAGTCAGTCACTTAAATGATGGAGCCACCTAAAGGCATTTTCAATAAATTACTTTTAATAAGAGATAAATTGGATGTGTTTATTTTTTTAATTTTTTTTAATTTTTGAGAGAGAGAACAAGCGAGCATGAGTGAGCAAGGGGAAGAGGAAGAGAGAGACAGTGTGCGTGGAACGTGGAGCCCAGAGTGGGGCTTGAACTCACGAACCCGTGAGATCACAACCTGAGCCAAAGTCAGACACTTAACCAACTGGGCCACCCAGGTGCCCCAAATTGTCTGTGTTTTAAACTTCTTGAAATATTGAAACTTCTTCATGGGCACCTGAGGGGCTTAGTCATTGAACATCTGACTTTGGCTCAGGTCATGATCTCAGTTTATGAGTTTGAGTCCCACATTGGGCGAGCACAAGATCTGCTTTGTGCAAAAGCCAGGCTTTAGGTGAGCCCCACTTCTTTCTCTTTCTCTCCTGCCCCCACCCCTGGCTATCTGGGATTCTCTCTCTCTGTCCCTTGCTCACTCTCTCTCAAACAAACCAAAACCAAAAACCAAATCAAACAAAAAACATACTCATGAATATCGCTTCTATCTTTATGGAAATACTTATGAATCATTACTGGGTTAATATAGTATACATTTAAGATTCAGAGGGAAAATGGATATAAGCTAGCCATCATGACAACTTAAAAAGTAAAAAAAGAGATAAATCCAACCAAAGGGCCTGCCATGGAACAATAAAAATGGAATACTACAAAAGTTAAGTTATAATCCAATGAGACATTTTCTTTTGGCATTTCCTATATCTTACTTCAGCTAATACGTAGAACATTCTGAGACGTAGCACTGTTGTAAGTGGAGGAGCTTGGCCAGAAAGAGTTGTAAAGACTAACAAGAGGATAGAATATAAACACTTAAGAAAAGTCCTTTTTAAAAAGAGAAGTTTTAATGAAAATAAATGGCTGGAAGTGTGTAAAAGAGGACAAAGAGAGAAAGGGCAGGGGGGCCTGGTTGGCTCAGTTGGCAGAGTATGGGAATCTTGATCTCAGGGTCATAAGTTCAAGCCCCATGCTGGGTGTAGAGATAATTTAAATAAATAATAAATAGGGGTTAATTTTGGCTCAGGTCATGATCCCAGGGTCATGGGATTAAGCTCTGTGTCAGCTCTGTGCTGAGTGTGGAGCTTGCCTAAGAGTCTCTCTCCTTCCCCTTCTGCCCAACGCCTGCTCATGCACATGAATTCTCTCTCACACAAAAAAATGATAATAATAATAATAATGAAGCCACTAGATACAAAATTAGATCAATAGTGACTAGTCCAGTCTAGAAGTTTGGGCTGATGTGAAAACTGTTAAGCCTTAGTAAATATGCTGAACATTTTAAATGCATAGTATGTTTAATTCTCAAAACTACCCCATGACGTGAGATTATTATATCTAAATTATATAAAAACAAAAAAAACAAAAAAACAACTAAGGCCCAACATTGGACAGCTATCCAGGAGAAGAGCTGAAGTTTTACTTCACATCTGCTCAGCTCCAAAGCCTACTTTATCTCTTCTCTTAGACTTCACGTTGGCACTAGGCCAAGTAGTCAATTTTCCTGTTCTTAAGACAAAATTCTCAAAAAATAAACACTCAAAAGGAGTAACCCCCACACAAGAGCTATTATATTAGCATGATTAAATAATAAATGGGTAATTTCCCTTTATTTTCTAAACTAGAAAAAAACTTACAATGTTTTATGATTAAAAAACAAATCACACGGGGCACCTGGTGGCTCAGTTGGTTAAGCATCCGGTTTCAGCTCAGGTCATGATCTCATGGTTTGTGGGTTCCAGCCCCGCATCGGGCTCTGTGCTTACAGCTAGCTCAGAGCCTGGAACCTGCTTCGGATTCTATATCTCCCTCTCTCTCTGACCCTACCCTGTTCGCGCCGTCTCTCTCTGTCTCTCAAAAATAAATTAAGAAAATTAAAAACATTTTAAAAAATCACAGTATGAACTGGAGCAAATCACCATTAAGCAGCATCACTCCAGGAGACAGAAGAAATCTACAAAAACTCCAGTCCTATTTACCTTCCCACTTTGTACTTTACTGGCCACAGGAATTATAAAGAGAAAGGGACTGAGAAATGGCATATGAAAGACACAGGACCTTTGCTTATTGGTAACCATGTCAAATGCCCCCTCCATATCACATCAATTGCATTATCTGAAAAAATAAAGAGAGAATGCTTGAGGGAGGTCAGAATGGCAGACTGCGAACGTATGTCCACATGACATCCTTTACAAGGTCCCACTGAAATGACAGAAAAGCCAGACACGCACAAGAATAGAGCCCTGATGGTCCTAGAATACAAGAAATTGTGTTAACAGCATATCAGAAAGTTTGCACAAATCCTGAAAGACAGAAAGCAGATGGGATCTGATTGTTAGAGAACTGGCAGAACCCCAAGGACCTTTATTGACAAAATACAAAGCACCACACAAGGAGACTCTGGGGACATCATCTGAGCAATTAATCAGGACCCTCATTCAAAAGAGTTGGATCAGCAGGCCTCTTTCCTGTCCCTATGATGCCCACAAAGTTATTAAGAGCAGAGGATTCTGACCCTTGGCAAATACCCAAGAAATAATCTACTGGCAAGTACAGGTATTTCTTGTATCACTACTTTTATGTGTGTTCCTGAATAGTTCACAATCCAGGAAACCACCCAAAACTCAACAAATGGGGCTTAAGAAGAAAAACTGGATTATGGGCAGACTACTTAAACCCAATGGAACTTTCTAGCCCAAGGAGTAGCAAAAGCAACCCTAATAAAAAGAGGGCTACAGTTAAATCTCTAATGACAGAGTAGCCTTCAATCCCAGGGATCCTCTACACTCTCCTTGTAGAGGGGCTATGTTCCTAATAGACACCATTATAATCTCAATATAAAATCTGAATCAAGCTGTAGAACTCTTCATTAATCCACTGTTTAAAGACTGGAGGGAGTGTCTTCACAGCTTTTCCAACTACACTTGGAGGGTGCTACCAAGGTTAACCAAGCAGAAAGCCGAAAAGTTCCTGAAGATACTAATGTAGTCATGGCTTACACTGAAGGAAAACACTGCTGCAGATCTCTCAACTTCACATTCTGAGATTTTTTCTTTGTATAAATCTCTGTATTGCTAAAGCTCTCCCTTTAAATGGGAGAAGGCTTACCACTTACAGATTCAGTATTTTAAACTCGATGGGAATACTGTTTCTACACCGACACAACTTCAACATTATGCCAGTGAGAGTCCCCAGATTACCAAGATCATGTATAGGACAAGTCACTTCACAGAAACACAGGTTCTAGAACATAAGGTAGATGATTTAAGTGGCGAAGGACCTGAGCTGAAGGTTGTAGCCTATGAGAAAGGCAGAGGCACAGCACCTGACCTGGTGGGACAAGCACATCACATCCCCTTCTCCCCTCACCCAGTGAAGTACACATTAGCTCTCTCTTCACCAGCCAAAGAACCTGACCTTTGCTTTGACAATTTTAGTGCGGTCTGGAAACTGCCTGTGTCCTCTGTGTTCCAGGTCAAAACACTTTCAGGCACCACAAAGGAAGGCTGCCTCCGATACTTCCTTCTCACCTATGCTCTTTCATGAAGAGAGGCCTTGGGGAAGTGGGTATAAACAGCTGCAGGGGAATACCATGGCAACTCCTTCACACACAGAAATCAAGGCTCCCCAAATATTTGAGGATTTATGAGAGAAAAGGAACAAAATGAATAGAACATTTAGTCATGGTGGATAATTCAATGGAAGAGGGCTTTAAAAATTTTTTTAAATGTGTATTTATTTTGGGTGGGGAAGGGGCAGAGAGAGGGGGAGAGAAAGAGACTCCCAAGCAGGCTCTGTGCTATTAGTACACAGACGGACATGGGATCGACCCCACAATCTGAGATCATGCCCTGGGCTGAAATCAAGAGTCAGACCTTTAACTGACTGAACCACCCAGGTGCCCTAGTTTTTAAATTTTTAAATAATACTCTCAGAGACAGAGAAAATATTATATTCATGGACTAAGAACAGGCTGCTATTAAAACACTTAAAGAATAAAAAATTTAGATATGAATGCTAAAAAAACAATTAAAATGAGCTAGAGAAGAGAACAGTCTCTAAATTTCACAGAAGAAATCATTTCAGTTTTAGAACTACCAATACATTCCTACTGCTTAACACAGTGCTTAGCACATACTAGGCATTTTATAACTAAGCAGTTATATAAATGAATTAATGGGTAAGCAAATGAATGAGATGAATGAATTAGAGTGCAAACGAGGGAAAATGACTCAATATGCATGGCTGGTTGGTTAAGCAAGCCAAAAGATAACACTGAAGACAGTTCCTTGTATGTAAAACAAAATGTAAAGGAGATTTTTTTTTAATTAAATAAAATTTACAAATATATGAAGCATAAGATACAATATTGATAGAATTTCCAGAGTCAGAGGCAAAAGAAAAAGAAAATAATTCAAGAAGGAATAGAAAGAAAAATATCTCCAAGTGGAAGGAAGACATGAGTGTTTTTGGCCCACTGAGTATGTAGCAAAAAGGATACACTGGAAATGTTTTAATAAATTTTCATAAAACCAATGATAAACAGAAAATTGTAAAAAGCTTCCAGAATCTGGAAAAAAAAATGTTGAAGAAAGTGAAATTTAAAGGAATCGAAACGGAGTTCTAATAAACACTGTTAAAGCAACAGAAAAACGTGGCATCATAGCTCTTGGGAAAATAATTTTAAAGCTAGAACTTCATACAGAAACTAACAATCAGGAATATGCACAAAATTAAGACATTATCAGACATGTGGAAATTCAGAAACTTTACCACCCACACATGTAAAATCAAGTTTCTTCATCAAATGAAAAGGAAATACCACAAAAAGAATGAACTGAGATAGGAGGGGCAGGTGCATAGGAGGAAATACAAAATGGGGATAGAGGCAGACAGACACACACACCAGAGAGACACATGCACGGGGAATTCATTCAACATTTCCCTGCAGATGTAACTACATAGGAGTGGTTTTTCTGTGCGTCTTCTCATGCTATCATACTTGGTCCAACTTAGAGCTGCTATGGTGGAGGGTAAATTTTTTGGATCAACCTACAAGCAAAGCTTAGAAGACAATTACCTACTGACAGAAGAGAAAACAATAAATGCAAACAACCTTGAAATAGAAACTTTTAAAAGTAATGAGGAGTCAGAAAAAGGTAGCATTCTAACTCTGTAATCTTTCAGAGACGGAAATACTCTGTAGAGTTCATCAGAAACGGTAAGGAACTTTATAAAGTTCACTAATGGTAAAACTTAAATAATGGTAAAATCTGGGGTTAAAGGATAAAAGTAATAGTACATTAAAAATATTCATTGTTTAGATAAGGAAGTAAATACATATGGTTTAACGTCAAACATTTTGAGATTAGTAGTGTTACTTTATAAAGTTGTGAGGATAATTGTCCCACAAGTGAAAAGCAGACCCTGTAGTGCTCGAAGCCCCGAAGAGAACGTGCGGCAGGATGGGAACACAGGGGAGCCATCAGCATTCAGAGCGGTGTGTACATGGCGTGAGCCAGGAACTATACAGTGAGGAGGAAAGGGGCAGATGGGTGCCAGTGAGTAGTCACTCAAGCATTTCATTTTGTCTATTGACAAAATGAGTTATTGATTCATCTAAAAAGAAAGAGATAAAGAGAAATTACCTTTCATTTATATTTTAACCTATTTCTGAGCGGTAAAGTCTCTAAAAGTCCCTGGCAAAACCTAAGAGAAAACAACATTTTCAGGCACTGTTTAAATGAAGTCATTTGAGGCGTGCCTGGGTGGCTGAGTTGGCTAAGTGTCCGACTTCAGCTCAGGTCATGATCTCACGTTCGTGGGTTCGAGCCCCGCATCGGGCTCTGTGCTGACAGCTCAGAGCCTGGAGCCGGTTTCTGATTCTGTGTCTCCCTCTCTCTCTGCCCCTGTCCGCTCATGATCTGTCTCTCTCTGTCTCAAAAATAAATAAAACATTAAAAAATAAAAATAAAAAGTAAAAGAAGCCATTTGTGTTTCTTAAAGCAAAACTCTACATAAACAAGGTTCTAAGGGCAGCAAAGCCAGTGAAGATCCACAAGAATGCTTGAGGCTGCATTAATCAGTGCCAAGAAATCCCAAGAAGGAAAAGCATTCGGGAGAGCCTCATCATGTGGACCGGTTTGCTGCTTCATTCATTGCTATATTCCCAGTGCCTGGCATACAGTAGGTGTTCAAATATTTCCTGTATGAATACACAGATAAATCTACTGTTCTTGGTAGACAGGCACAGGGAAAACACAGAGTTGAGCATGGATTCTGCTGATTTCATATGATCCAAGGATTCTCGTATGAAAAGCTTAATTGCACTTCGATACAGAGATAATGATAATGCAGTTATCTGAAACCAAGAGGTCTTTAAAGGAGTAACATCTGGCAGCATGAAATTTCCATAGGTAGCCACAAAATATATGAGAGAGTGATCTGTCTGAAACTGAGTGTTTTCCTGATCCCCACCATACACCCTTTGCATAAGCTAAGTTCCTTCTTCAAGTGCTTTATGGGACCAGTCTCTTAAAATAATCACTATACTTGACTGGAATCAGTCTCTTAAAATGATCACTATAGCTGACTGAGCTAACAGGTGAGGGGCCAGTTTTCAACTATTTCTTTCCAAAGTATTTTAAACTAAATGTCATAGAATCTTCCAGTGTCTTCTTCATGGATAGGCATACTTCTACCAAACATAGCAGAAGCAATTATATAAATCAAGCAGCCTAGGACTTCCAGTAAACAATCTAACATACTTCTAGCTGGGGAGAGGAGGGAGGATGGGTGTTTCTGATTAAAGGAGGGGGGACCCAGATTCTGATGTGTCCCTTTTCCTTCATAGCAGGAAAAAAATGGGGGGCCTCCAATAAATCTGATAAAGCATAAGGAGTAAATCTGGAGAAAAGGGTTGGCAACCATCCAGTTTCTACCTCATGGCCAAGTCAGTGACATTAATAATGTCTCTGCACTTCTTCAGGGGCTAAAAGAGTGCCTTTGAGATGTTGCAGGCACCTCTAAGTCAAAACCCTAGTCCCAAAAATAGTGTTTCAAGAGCCCACTTAATTCCTATGTTTCGCCTAAAAGTCAGATATTAGTATATTTTAGGATTTGAAAACTCGAGAGATAGAGGTTTAGTCTGATTGTGAAAACCTTTAAGCTACAGAACTCAATCCAGAGAAGCTGGGAATTACAGGACACTTACTCCTACTGTGGCTGAGGAAAACCAAACAAGGAATAGAAAAGGATTATTCCAGAAGAGGAACAAGACCTGACTTCAAGCTTCAGTCACGTATAGAACACTTGAAGAAAGAAGTACTCCTGCAAACCAGAACCAAAGATATAGAAAAAAGAATAAGTCTCATTCCCTACAAGTATGACTGAATGGTTTATATAAATATAACAGATGAGTTCTATCTGGGAAGAATCCAAAGAGACACAAAGAATGTTCATACGACGGCTTTAAGGCTGCTGGAGGATAGTCACTAGAACAAAGATGTAACCAACATGTCCCAAGCCCAAAAGATCTTCAACAAGACCTCTGGCAGCAAGGCCTCATACCTGTGTGGACATCAAAAGAGCAGTGGCCATGAAAGACTCAAAGGCAGCACCACAGGCAGTGCAGGAAAGCAGTAGAGGGAAACATGACTTCAAAAAGAATGTCAGAAAAAAAAATGTCACCTACTCCCCAAAAATATGACACTGTACAAAAAGAGGCATTTTCCAACTATTCCTATTCTACGCTTCCATCTATAAGCCATTCTTTATTTTCCAAAACAGGTCATGTCCATGATCTCCTGCCATTGTGAAATACTTCACACATAATGAAAAACTCTGGGGAAATATCTTAGTGGTACTGCATTTGCTGAATCTGTTACAATTTTCCATGTCTGAAGTGGTAGTAACTATGCATGTGAGTATGTGACGTTTAAGCCCCTAAATTATATATTTTAGGTGCCCCCTTATAAATGTGAACAGATTTTAAGACCTTTCTTTGAAAAGGTGACATGCAGAGAGAGGTGAGCAACTAGTTAATAGATTCTAATATGCATTTGCTAAAATTGGAGCTCCAAGTAATTGGGAAGTCCAGCACAAGAAAAGGTCATCCCAGAAAAATCTCTCTTCAAGAAGACTGTGACAATAAAGAAAGAATGAGATTTTAATCACTGAAGCTAATTACATAGAAGACTAAATCACAAGAAGAGTTATTTAAGTGTCTTAAATACAATAAAAAGTAATTAACAGGAAGCACCATCTTGACAGCTTCATGTCACAAACCAGGCCTAAAAGGCTCAGCTAATTCCCAGCCTGGGAGCCAGAGAATGAGAAACAACTCTAAGTTTGATCTTTTTATTTTTTATTTAAACTGTTTTGACTAACAGATAACAACTCTTGCCAACGCTACGGTAAAGTTAATCAAGAAACTGTTAATCTAGTACAGGAACGATGAACCTCATTTCCATTGATTCTCCCATTGGGGCAAGAGACGGGAGCAGAAGACTGCCACCCCGGAGGTGCCTCACACAGATCCTGTGATCCACCTCCTCCCCTCCGCCAAAAAGAAAAAGAGAAGGACTAGACTGAACCCTGCTGAGGATACAGACAATTCGCACACTCTAGCATGTGACACACACTTAAAAATCTGCTTTGAAGTAACTGAAGGAAACTCCATCTCATCTGCCTCCTCCTCCTCATCACCCTGTGATCAGCAGCGTGAGAGCAGCTCTTCCATAGCCAGAGCCCAGTTGATCTCTTAAATAACAGGAAAGCCTCTAGATGTTAAGAAAGCCCATATGGGGGCTACAGAGGATGACAGGCATAAGTTACAGTGGATGACTTCTTAACTCTACAGCATTTTTACAAGCTTGAACAAAGATAGTCTTTCTGAGAGGTGATGCATTACTATCGGAGCTCTCCTAACCCTCCCTCTACTGACCCACAGATTCTAGAATTTCACATGACGCCAATCAGAATGCACTTCTGTCCCAACCTGTTGAGCCATTTGCTTCTGTCTGCTAAACTATTTATACTGGTTGTGCCTGTTATTTTTAATTATGTACTTCATTAGATAGTTTGTTAACTGAAATGAGCACACACAAAAAAAGTGTTTATGAAAAAAGCTGAATACTTTGAAAAGGGTTAATAAGATGCATGGCTTTAAAATGCTGCAAAATAAATGAGGGGGATATAAATCACAAAAATCTAGGGTTTCATAATTAGTGTTTTCAAGTACTCCTTTTATTTAAGTGTTTATTTTTGAGAGAGAGAGAGAGAGAGAGAGAGAGAGAGAGAGAGAGTGTGTGTGTGTGTGTGTGTGTGTGTGTGTATGTGTGTATGTGTGTGAGAGCGGGGAGGGGCAGAGAGAGAGGGAGACACAGAGTCTGAAGGAGGTTCCAGGCTCTGAGCTGTTAGCACAGAGCCCAATGTGGGGCTCAAACGCATGAGCTGCAAAATCATGACCTGAGCCAAAATCAGACGCTTAAACGACTGAGCCACCCAGGTGCCCCTCAAGTACTCCTTCTAAAGAGGAAGTTATGCAATTTCTCAGTTTATCGAATAGTTGATCTACTCTGCCCATATATCAAAGATTTGAAAATATGTGCGTATTTTAATGTTTAAAATAAAATTATTTTATATTTTAAAAATTCCTTCTCGGGGGACTTGGGTGGCTCAGTCAGTCAAGTGTCTGACTTTTAATTTTGGCTCAGGTCGTGATCTTGTAGTTGGTGAGACCGAGCCCCACACTGGGCTCTGTGCTAATGGCGTGGAGCCTAAATGGGATACTCTCTCCTTCTCTCTCTGCTCCTCCCCTATCTCTATCAAAATAAATAAACTTAAGGAAAAAATCCCTTCTCTAGTCAATGTTTTTCAATAGTTAACTGTTACACTCAGAAGGCTGTTAGTATACCTAAATTCTGAATATAAGCCGAGTAGTTGATTATTATTTATTCATACAACTTTTCTACAATTTTATTTGAACTGATTTGCAAAAGTACAGAAAATTCAGAGAAAGAATAAACACAAAATCAAGGCAAAGGGAAAATAAAAAGCTAGGAGTATGACTTAAAAAGCATAAGAAGCATTAAAAGGTTCATTTTCCAGACATGACCTATCTTTGGCAATGATGTCCCCATAATCAAACAAAAAAGGAGACCTATCCAATATAACTCTTCCAGTACTGATTACATAACAACAAACTCCGGGCGCAACAGAAACAAGTGTCCCCAGGTAATGAGACATCTAAGTATTACTGTTATGCTTCATAAAGGGACACTGTGCAATATGATAAACAAATAATTCAAAAATTTATTGAAACTCCTACCATATGTTGAATACTAAGACTACAAAAGAGAATATAAGTGACAAAAATCCCTCTCTTCAGGGAGCTTACTGTCTAGTGAGAGTTTGTCTTAAGAGTATCAGTAAATCCCAGTTATTTCTCCCGAATGCACTCCAGCAGCTGCTTCACAAAGTCTAATTTGTAGAAACAACTCTATAAAGAAATTCACAATGCTTCCCAGGCACCCTGATCTAATATAATGAGACAATTTAGGGATCTAGAAGAATCAATACATTGATCAACACTTTGGTAAATCATACAAAAATAGTATTTTTCATAATCCAGTTACAAGAACTGAGTGGTAGAGATGTTAAGTCAAGGTTAGCATCTCTGCCATGAACCTGAAGTACAGAGAGTCTATCCTATCAATTAAGACCAATCAACTTGCGGGGGTACCTGGGTGGCTCATCACTCAAGTGTCTGACTTCAGTTCAGGTCATGATCTCACAGTTTGTGAGTTCAAGCCCCACACCAGGTTCTCTGCTGTCAGCATGGAGCCTGCTTCTGTTTCTCTGTGCCCCTCTCTCTCTGTGCCCTCCCCTACTCATGCGCACATGTGCACTCTCAAAAAATAAATAAACTTAAAAAAAAAGTAATCAACCTTTGTTAACCAACCAAATTGAAAAAAAGGCTGATAATTTCTTATGAAGACTTGATTACAGACCAAACCCTTGGCTGGACCCGTCACCTAACCTTTGGAGAGAGCCATGCTGGTCTGAAGGAGAAATCTCCATCAAAGCCAAGATCAACGCAGTTGAAACCTAAAGGTATCCCGGCATGGAGCATACCCACAATACCCTACTATGGAATTTTAAAACCACCTGTTTCAAAGTGTCCTATATTTAAAAATAAATCCCTATAACATACTCAGAATATGTAAATTTTTATAGAGTGTGTGCACATGGAGGGGCAGAGAGGGGGGGAAAGAGAGAATCTTAAGCAGGCTCAACAGCACAGAGACTGATGTAGGGCTCGATCTCTTGACCCTGAGATCATGACCTGAGCCAAAATCAAGAGTCAGACGCCTAACTAACAGAGCCACCCAGGCATCCAAAATATGTAATACTAAGCAGTATAAATTTACCTTAAAAATATATCTCAGTGGTAACCTAATGAAATAATCCACTCTAATGGATTGTTAAAACGGGTGGAAACCATCTACCAAAATTAAAGGTATGCATTTTTACAGTAGTGATGTTGTTGTTTTTACCAGTAATTAGACTCTAAGAGCTGTTATCTACTGAGATGATTCTTTGTGACAGTTAAAATTTTAACATCTAGGAATACTAACTTTCCAGCTCTCCACGTAGAGTAGCATGCATCTAACTCCTAAATGGTGACAAAGTGGTAATAATCATTACTTCAAGTTAAACAGGCAGAAAAAATGACCAAACTATGTCCAAGTCTCTTCCATTTCAAAAATATCTGATTTATCAAGATTCTGCTAATAAAACATGTCACTTGTGATGGCGTTAAGCTAATGACAACAAAATCCTATATTGAGTTCCTCTCCATGAAGTCTCTGATGGTTGTGTGAACAGTAATGTTTACATAAATACAGGAGTGATAACAACGGCTAAAAATAGTTATTTTCAAGTGTGACAGCACGAATGAGCAGAGAAGGCTCTTCTTTGGTAGGAGAGCTACTGGAAGGAAAATTAGTTAAAAGATCCTCTGTTTCCTTTCACAAGAATTCTGTAGCTTAGAGGTCTTTCTCCTAATGGGCTCCATTGTGCTTTCAATAAGACAATCCCTGTTTTGATGAGAAACCTATTCTTTTCTTCCCCTCCACCATGCCCCCTTAAAAGAGAAGAAAAATACCAGTTTGGTAACAAACAGCATTTAAGATTGTTAACTAGAGATGGAAACAATGATCATGCTGGTATATTTTATACAGAGTAAGAACTGCTACCGGGGACTGATTGCTTATATTTATTGTGCGAGCATGGCCCGGCAGGCTGCAGCTTCCTCCCCTCCAGCAGACACCTCCCTTGAAAGACTGTTCATCAACCAAGTTCCCAAGAGACTCTGGAATATAACAGGATACAGGCAGACCAAGAGAGAAAGAAAGGCCCCATCATCTCCTGATTACATACATCTATATAAAGAAAATGCCCAATGAACCCTTCTTCTTCCCCGGCCTACCCTTTCTGGTCTGTAATTGAACTGCCTAAACTAATGTGCAGATAATTTCTACTTAATGTCAGATAGTACATAGGTCCTGACTGACACTCAGTAAGTGCCACTATTAATAGTAATAATATATGCTACATAGTGCCAAGCACACAGAGACCAATAAATCTTAAATGACAATAATGAGAGAATATGATTAGCTAATGAATGACTATAAAATGCGTTGCAAATATAAAGTGCTACACAGACATAACAATTATAAACCACTGTATTAGGAGCAACAGAAAGGAAATGAGGGAGAAAAGGAAGGAGACACTTAAATGAGGACAACTCATAGCTGTGGTTGAGCCCTGGCCAGTGAGAATACTCACATTCCTCCAATGGTGACAGTGGCACATGTACGCTCTGAAAAGGCAGGTACCGTCTCTGTGGCTGGGCTGGCTGGTCTAATGTAGTCGACGGTCACATTGACCTGAAAATAAGAGAATCAAGGAAGTTAATAGGGTTGAGGGTTTGCAACACAGCTCACTAGCAGCCACGTGTACCTGCCCAGTTGTCAAGGATCATTTCACCCGGTGTGTGTGTCTAGGATTAACATTTTAAAAAACAACAATTAAAAGATAGTTGACCCACAGACTGGGAGAAAATACCTGCAAAACTTTTTATCTGACAGAAGATTGTGAAACAAGATATGCAGAGAAGTCTTAAAACTCAACAGTGAGGAAATGAACACCCTGATTTAAAAATGGGCCTACGACCTGGACATCTCACCAAAGAAGCCCCTTTGGAAGGCAACAAAGCTCTTCATCACCTATCACTGGGGGAATGCAAATCACAACACTAAGGAGCTACGGCTACATTAGGACTGCCAAAATCCGAACACTGACAAGTGCTGGCGCGCACGTGGAACAGCAGAAATTCTCGTTCATGGTTAGTAGGGATGCAAAACAGTACAGCTACTTTGAAAGCCAGTTTGGCGGTTTCTTACAAAACTAAACATATTTTACCGTATGTTCCAAAAATCATGTGCTTTGGCATTTATCCAAATAAGCTGCAACTTATGTCTGTGTAAAAGCCTGCATAAGCATGTTTATAGCATCTTTACTTATAACTACCAAAATCTGGAAACAACTAAGGTGTCCTTCAGCAGATGAATATACAAATAAACTGTGGTACATCCAGACACAGGAGTATCATTCAGCACTAAATAGAAAGGAGCTATCATGGTATGAAGACAGTGGAATCTTAAATGCGTATTACTAAGAGAAAGAAGCTAACCTGAAAAAGCTACGTATTGTATGGTTCCAACTATGTGACGTTCTGAAAAGGGCAAAATGATTAAGACAATGAGATCAGTGGCTGTCAGGAGATAGAGGAAAGAGACTGGGAAAAACAGGAAAAGCATTGGGGAATTTTTAGGGCAGTGAAACTATTCTGCTTCATATATTAATGATGAGTTCATACAGTTATATGTTTTTCAAAATCCACAGGACGCAGAATACCAAGAGTAAACTCTAGTGTTAAAATACAGTCTTTAGTTGATGATGTATCAATGAAGGCTCATCAATGATAACAAATGTACCACTCTGGTGAGGGACACTGATGGGGGGGAGGGGAGGCTGTGTAGAGGTAGGGTGTATATGGGAACTCTGTACTTTATATTTTGCTATGAACTTAAAACTGCTCTAAGAATTAAAAAACCAAATGGTTGATACCAAAAGAGAGTCAAATAGTGAAACATTTAATGTCCCAAGGAAGTTACACTTGACAGAGAAGAGGTTGGCAGTATTCCTGCAGGACTCCTTGATAACATTATGTAAAGCAGTTCTTTAACTCTTTCAATGCCCCTGATTATCTGCTTTTTAAAAATACGAATGTCTCAAGGGGCACCTGGGTGGCTCAGTCAGTTAAGGGGCCGACTTCAGCTCAGGTCATGACCTCACAGTTCGTGGGTTCGAGCCCCGCGTCGGGCTCTGTGTTGAACGCTCAGAGCCCGGAGCCTGCTTCGGATTCTGTGTCTTGCTCTCTTTCTGACCCTCCCCCACTCACACTCTGCGTCTCTCTCTCTCTCTCTCTCTCTCTCTCTCTCTCAAAAATAAATAAATGTAAAAAAAAATTTTTTTTAAATATGAATGTCTCTACAGAAAAACTGCACATAACTTCAGTCTACTATAACTACTCTGGAACCAAGTTAAGAAACACTAAGGAGAACAAACAAGATGACAATCACAAAGCTGCTTGGGCTGGTATCACTGTAAGTAAATAAAATGACACAGCTAATGACACTCAGTACCAATAGAGCTGCAGTTAGGAAGTTTTGCGGGGGAAAAAAAAGCTTGCAGGAACTAGAAAAACTTTTAAATTTTGAAGAAAAGATATGTATACAAGCTATATGTATAGTTTAGGGTGGCCCCACATTCCATCCAACGCCTCCCACCTTCTGCCAGGCACAGCGCATGAGACCACAATGTCAGACCCCAAAAGGGACCTGGGTGTGTCAGTGGAGGCAGGCACAGAAGGCAAGGACAGAGGCTTCGCAGAAGCAAAAATATGCTGCCATCAACTCCATGTCAGACCATATCCGAGTCCTGTCTGGACCACCTGGAGGAGAATGGCCACTTCCATAGCTGCCTCCAGATGCCACCTGAGTCCATCTGACTGACACGCCCTGAGTTCCAGAAGCAGCTTGGGTAGGCTCCTAGCAATGGCAGTCCTTAGGCTCTGGGAGCCCCCAACCAAACCCAGCCCTGCCTCCTTGGGCACTCACCGCCTGGCTTAGACACCTTTTTAAGGGCTGGCCTTCAGGCCGCCTAGTGGGTCTGCTTGCCTGAGCCATCCCCCACTACCTTACATTCCTTCCTGAGGTCAGGCGTGGGCTTGCTACCCACATGTGTTGCCTGCCCAATTCAGGGCATTCCCCACTCTGCCCAGGCCAGATCTTGAGCGTCCTCATTAAATGGGTCTCCAAAACCAAAAAACGAACAAACACAACAAATTAGGAAGCTTATAACCTAAAAATGAGAAAGTTGTTTAATCCTAATATACAGTATATGGATACGGATATACCGAACAAGTGGTATCCTTCAACATTCAGGGTCTGTTTTATAGAATTAAGGTACATTCTTGGTTTTGGCCATGGCCAAAGTTTATACATCTGCACTGAAAATACACTGGATCAAGCATCCTGAAGCCATCCTCACAGTCAGAAAGTCCAGAATCTTGTTTTCTAAACATGTCTTTAGTTCTCACTGATCAGCTTGAAGACAGCATATTGCATAGACCTCAAGTTCAGCTCAGTGCTAGCGAGCACCATTAAAATCCTTTCAATCTGTCTGTTCCTCAAAAACTCATTTTAAAAATGAATACGGATATTTTGAAAAGGACAGCTGCCTCAAAATTTGGACTGTCAGATCACTCACTCGAATGCTCCATCTAATAATGGTTTAAAAGCAACAGGGAGCCCTACTGGAGAGAAAGCCAATTAAGGATTGAAGGTAAGGTAAATCTTTCTTATGAGAAGTGCTGTCATAATACAACAACAGAGACAAGAAGAAGATATACAGAAGACTCCTAAAGTCAGTTATATACACTGGCATTACTTCTAGGTCTCATCAACCTGTCTAAAGCTAAGAGATGGGTAAATATAATCAGACTGGGGTGGGGGCAGATGGGTTTTAACTAGTACCTCTGACAAAGAGGTTTTATTAGTTTGCCTGTCTGCAGCTGGCGAGAGTTAACAGAGGCCAAGGACAGGACAAGGAACAAGAAGGACTACAAAAAATTCATCCAGAAGGCCATATGAATAATGCTGGTGCTGATGGGGGTGGGGGGATAATGATTATAAACAAAAACGAACACTTGACCATCGTTCCATTCAAAAGGCCAAAAGGCACCCCATCCCAAAACGGTTGTTCAGAAAAATAAGTGGAAAGACCAAACAAAATTTCAATCCTCAATACCCTAAACAATCAATAATTATATTTATCTCCCAATTTTTTTTCCTTTATCTAGAAAAAGAACTGAAAATAAGAGATTAAAGAGCTCACTGGGGAGGCAACATTATTAAAGTAAATCTCAAATACAAATGAGGCCCTGAGAATAGCCCACAACCAAGACCCACACCTCCACGCAGCTATGATAAATCAAGATTTAAAGTCAATGTGTAATTAGCATTTATGTCCCTCTCCTGTGGGTACTGAGATGTTTCTCTACCTTGGAGCCATCTCTAGATACTCATCACTGACTTGTCAATCACTTGAAAAAGAGCCACAATTTAAACAGTTTTAATTAAAAGTGTAAATCTTAGTAAGGTCTTTGATAAAAGATAACCTGAGTTTTGTGCTTTTGAGTTAAATGACAGGAGTTAAAAAAGTAGAAGGTTAATGCAGACAGTTTCCTCATTTGTCAAGCAAAGGTACTCCTGGAATGTTTAGTATACAAGTATGTTACCTGTACATAACACAAGCACAGGGCCTGATCTCTGATTTCACTTCACAGCAATGGCCCCAAGGAGCCCTAGGCTCTTGTTTGATTCTCTTATAAAAGAATCTCATCCCGTCTTTGGGTCTCCCTTTTTCGCCTGGAAAATTAAAGCACTAGGTTAGAACTCTAGAGTATCACTGAACTCTTGAATTTCAAAAGATAACTTAGTCAGATATGGTGTATGATATGGTGTTTTCCTTACTTTATCTTTACTACAGTAAACTGGAACACACAGACTGTAAGCTCTAGGAGAAGGTAGGCCACGCCTTTTACTAAAACTGTTGTCACAGGGCCTGTACAGTGGCTGGAGGGTATACAATAAACAAACATCCACTGCATGAATGGATATATGTAATCAGGAGCCCTTTCAGTCATAAAACTCTAAAGGACACCTTTAAAATGAGAAGATTCTGTTTTGAGGGCCACTTTGGAAGCTGTTGAGCTTTATGCTGCTTTATATAACAAAAACGTATTTATTTAAAACTTGGGGGGCGGGGGCGCCTGGGTGGCTCAGCGGGCTAAGCCTCCGACTTCGGCTCTGGTTAGATCTCAGGTTTATGGGTTCGAGCCCCGTGTCAGGCTCTGTGCTAACAGCTCAGAGCCTGGAGCCTGCTTTGGGTTCTGTGTCTCCTTCTCTCTCTGCCCCTCCCCCTCTCATGCTCTGTTTCTCTCTGTATCAAAAATAAATAAAACATTAAAAATAAAAATAAAAATAAATAAAACATGGTGGATAACGAGGGTGCCTGGGTGGCTCAGGTCATGATCTCATGGTTTGTGGGTTCGAGCCCTGCACTGGGATCTGTGCTGACAACTCAGAGCCTGAGGCCTGCTTTGGATTCTGTCTCCCTCCCCGACTCTGCTCACTCCCCACTCATGCGCGAGTGCTCGCTCGCTCTCTCTCTCTCTCTCAAGAATAATAAACATTAAAAAATTTTTTTCTAATTAAAAAAACATGGGGGAGAAGAGTATCTTTAAATCAGGATGAAGCTTTAATCACAGCCACTCCTATAATAAGTAAGCAAAATACATGTAGTTTCCCATATTATTAGGTTCTCAAAGATGTTTTCAAAGAAGACTCATCCTTAGTCCATTAGATTGTGTAATCTTCCTTGAAAGAAATGTCAAGGACCTTTCAGAGGAATGAAGATGAAAACCTAAGACCACATTTATATCACAATCTTATAAAGCATGGAAGTAATTTAGCTCAATAGAATAGCTTTGGGACAAACCTAAAGAATTTTGAGGACTTATGGATGGATATTCTTCATACATCTGATCTCTTAAAAAGTCAAACTACCAAAGAACTTCATAGGCCTTATGATGGTGATGATAATGAAATGACAAAGTGACAAAATCTGAACCATGTGTAAAGGATAAGGAAGGGAGAAAAACAACTGCACATCACAACATTTCCAGGTCACAGCCTGAGTTCAGTATTAATATAACTAGGGCTGTTATATAAGGTTATTTTGCATAATTACCATATAATCCCACCCACTATTCCACACAGCCAATCATAAATTCACAAAGTGCTGTAATAAATACCCTGCCTCTGGAAATAAGCTCTTAAATGACCCATCACTCTCATGACAGAATTTCCAGGTGGTTATGAAAAGCTTCTATGAACCCAAGAAAAGACAATATCATCATCTGGGCAAGTCCAGCTAATGCACTTGGGAGAGAAAAGTAAGTAGAACAAACTATTTTACACAGCTTAAATAGGAGCATGGACTCCGGACTGCCAAGCTTTGGTTCCCAGCAATTCTACATAAGAGCTGTGTGAATTAAGATAAGTTACCTAACTTCTCTGTGCTTCAGTTTAACATGGATAACTCTGCCTACCTCACTGTTATAGAAGAAATGCATTAATATACACAAGGCATTTAGAACACGGCCGGATTCAGAGAAAGCTCTATGCGTCAGTTATTTTTAGATAAACACGTACTGATTTTCTTAGGAGAGCCTGGCACAAAGTAAGTGCCAAATAAGTGTATGTGAGATAAATAAATATATGAATACATACATATATGCATAAATAAGATGCATGTTGACTGAAATAATTAGACTACTGAAATCATTAGGTAGAAAGACTCAATTAAATACACTTTTCTCCTTAAGGAGCCACAGCAAACAAGAATATGAACTTCATACATATTCATCCCAACTTAGAGATGAGTAGGGCTTATTTTAAAGAATGATACACTATTTAGTATTTATTTACACATTTTCCAGATTCATTTTGCAGGTACCAGTTATTGGAGATTTTATTTACCAAAGATAATTAAATCAGAGTGCGGGGAATAATCTCAATTAATTAATAGGTTAACTAGAAGTATTTTGAGAAGATACTCCTTGCTTTACTAAATTAGGAAGACAATGAACAATGAGATCAAGTCTCCCTTTACTCTGGATAAAACAGGACGTTCCATAATGCTCATCAATATTTATATATTCTTAATCTTTTTTTCCCCTGCTAAAACCCAGCTTATATATTTATTATAAAAATATGATACACATATATTTTAAATTTTGAAACAAATTTCAATTACCCATTCAGCTCAAAATAGGATGAGCTTCAAAACAAATTGCTAAGGAATCTCTAGGTCCTGCTTCTGGGCATGCTCTCAGCGTACGGCATCCCCTAACCCCTGAGCCAACCTAGCTACTCAGAAACAAGCACTTAGAGAGCCACTCAACGCTCAAAAGAGGACATCAAACTGACCTCATCCTAGACAGCACAGGGTCACAAAAACACAGTGAGTCTACAAATAAGAGCAACATATACACATTCACATTTCTAGTTAGCAACATTAAAAAAAGGAAAAACAGACAAAATTATCTTTAATATTTATTTAACTAAAGCTATACAAAACACCCTATCAATAAATAACCAACATGAAAAAGATATTAATATTATTCTCTTTCTTTTTTTAAAGTAGTTTATTGTCAAATTGGTTTTCATACAACACCCAGTGCTCTTCCCCACAAGTGCCCTCCTCCATCACCACCACCTCTTTTCCCCCCTCCCCCTTCAACCCTCAGTTCGTTTTCAGTATTCAATAGTCTCTCAAGTTTTGTGTCCCTCTCTCTCCCCAACTCTCTTTCCCTCTTCCCCTCCCCCTGGTCCTCCAGTAGGTTTCTCCTGTTCTCCTGTTTGACCTATGGTATCTGTCCTTCTCTGCCTGACTTATTTCACTTAGCATGACACCCTCGAGGACAATAGAATTCTTTGGAAGCTGCTGTGTACTTTGTGGGGCCCGCACATCTCAATCTGGACCAGGCACATTCAAGTGGTCAAAAGCCACCTGCGGGCTCTAAGTCACCACACCGGACCCCCGAGCCTACACTTTCCCTTAAGGCACAACAGTCCTAATGAGGCTAAGCTCTATTATATGATCCTACCTTCTGTGATTCTTTCTCAATTTTCTTCTGTGAGCTTCTGTTATCTTACATTTTATGAATCCCTGTAAACACTCTTAAACGAAATATGAACAAACCTGGCATGAAAAACCAGGTATAAAACTGAAAAATGTTCATCCTTCATTTTCTTTGAAAACTCTGTTACCCGACTAGACTAGAAACCTTTAGAATTTTCAGTTACTAAAAATAATTTCAGATGGAGGAACGAATTTGTACAAAGGGGAAAAATTCCTTTAATTTATGACTAACATTGTGAAAAATATTCTGTTCTGTTTTGATGAGGGTACTTTTCAGTAACTTCTACAGATTCAAAGACTAAATTTTATCTATCTTCAATTTGCTGACATAATTCTAGAATTCTTTACTGTAAGAGGTTGGAATTTATTCTAATGGATGGATGGTGCCTAGAAACTCAGGTCAAGGAAATAATCTACTTTTGTCATTAGTATTTCTACTCAGTATTGATAACTAGAAATAAAATGATCTATTGATAGATGCAAACTATTTATTTTTATAACAACAATAAAAAAGCTGAAATTTAGGTCTCTTTAGGACATTGTTGAGCTCTGATCTCTCTTGAAACAATTTTTACAAAAGGCCAACCTGGGGAATCTAAACAATTTTACAGATATATGTATAAAAATTATACAGCTACACTGCAAGGATAAGGAAACAACAAACCCTCCCTTCCCACCTCTCCAATCCAGCCTAGATGTGCTGTGGGCCACCCCCCTCTGAAATCACTGTAATTACCTGGTAAGGCTAGTTTACTCAAATATATTTATGTGGCTCTCCTCCATCTACAATCACCCTTCCCAACTCCCCCCCACACACCCAGAGTCAGAACTCTTCTGAGCATTATCCATTTTCATCAATGGGATGCAAACCTAAGTTCTTACAAACATCTATAAGGACTGAGTTGAGGAGCATTCTTATTTGATGTATTTCTGACAAAATGAACTGCTTACCCCCTACCACCCTGCTGGATGGGCAGATGCTTTTATCTATTCTGAGAGGAAAGGTAGAAATCCAGCTTAATACAGGGCCTGTGGAGACAATGAGAGTCTCTCCCGACACCAGGCGTTCACTTAAGTGGACATCACTGCTTCCTGATAAACATTCAGTGGCAAATAATTAATTAAAAGCATACACAGGCATGAGATCCACATGTACATGTGAAAACAATGTATATAAGGACCCATTAGAGACTGACAAAGATTTCTAGAAGTAGTGATAACAACTTGACAACCATATTATTAAAATGGTCTCAAAATATTCCTTAGTTTATGTATGAGGTAAATAAGAGGCACATATAAAAATCAGAAAAATATAGTTGACAACTGAAAGTATTTCAAGTAAAACTGATGAGGTTCACAGAGCAAAACAAAGACAACTATATGAAAACCTCACAGCTGCTAGTATTTTCATTAATCCTCGAAATCCTCACCTTACAAGGATGCAATATACGTAAAGAGTGTAATTTGTGTTTGCACAAACGCTCTATCATCTTACTCATTACCATATCATGGTATAACTCTTCCTAATACCTAACTGTAATGCCACAGCGTCCTTAACAAAGAACGCTAGGGCCCCAGGAGCAATATGGAAACTGAACCTTGTGTTTCCATAAGGCTTTTCTTTCTCCTCATCAGAGCTACCATCTCCCCCTGCTTTCGTCTAGAGGATGGAAGTTGCGTGAGTGTCTCTCTTCTCCCCTGTACAAGTGTCAATCATAGGCATCGGTGTCCCAAGTTTCCAAGGTCAGCAGCAGTCAGGGGAAATTAAATCATTTTGTCCAGAATTCTCCCTGGAGGAGTTCCAACCACACAAGCAGCACAAATATACAGAGATATTTATGCCTTTGTGTAGAACACACACAGTGTCACTCAGTCTTTAAAACAATAGCAGTTAATAAAACCGAGAGGCTCAGGCATATGAAGAAAGAGGATGTGCTTAATGGCATCTGAGAAGAATTTCTGGGGGAAAAGAGGATATTATTAAGACATGGATAAAAACAAAAGGTTACATTTTCTCTGCAAATATATGCCAGTCAATGAAGAAAATGTCTCTACTCATCAAAAGGCCAAACTGGAGAACCTAAGCAATAAAAGTGGAGGCTAACATATTCACTCTGTCAAGAGTTCCAATAAATCCCCATTGCTCTGGAGGCTGGGTGTTGCTCGGGTGAGCAAAGCCAGGATAGAAAAGCCATCCTGCATTCACTACACTTCAAAGCACACCCATTTCTCCAGCATACCCATGAGCTGGCATTTAGGAGTCACTCAGACAAAGGGAAGATATATTCAGGTAGATTAACTAAAGGCCAAAGCTAGAATGGTGAATTGGACAAAAAGAAGTAAGTCATGACCTCCAAGAAGAATTATGAAGAAAAATATAATAATTCTTAAGGAGGGCCCACCAATGGCACAAAGAAAGATAGCCAAAAGATACAGCTCTTATGTATTAATAATTCATTTATTCTTGGTTTTGATGCCAGGAAAAGACTCCAAGATAGACAGATGTTAACATTCTAGGTCTTTTTCCTTTAGACACACCACCCTCTCCCTGTACTTCACAGAGAAAACAGAGACCTGCTAAATGAAATGAAGTTCCTTGATCAAAGGCACAGCATGCACAGAGCAGTAACACCTAAGGTCAATGCCTGAAACTACACACAGAGTCATCAGAGACCATCCTGCATTGCATCTGTGTCCACCTCCAAATTCAGGTCTCTTGATTTGTATGTAGCCACTGTCAAAAAAAAAAAAAAAAAGAAAAGAAAAGAAAAGAAAAGAAAGAAAGAAAGAAAGAAAGAAAGGTTTATTTGCACACAGCCAACTTCCCAGCCCACAAACACAACTACATATTTAGAAACCAGGTGAATATAAAAATGGATGATAAACCTGGGTTAAACGCATCATTTGCATACCTGACAGCCTAAATTCATGAAGCTAAGCTCTAGGCAGCTGTATAAAGAAGGAAACCTTTTCCAAGACTTCTGGTTTCCCAGTCTCCACTGCTAACTTATCAGAGACACAAAGCAGAAATATTGCTTAGGTGCCTCAAAAAATTAAAAACAATTACCATAACAACCAGAAGTTCTACTTCTGGGTATATTCAATCGAAAAGAATTGAAAACAGAGTGTCAGAGATATTTCTATCCCATGTTCACAGCAGCATTCTTACAATAACCAAAAAGTGGAAGCAACAAAAATGTCCACTGATGGCTGAATGGATAAAAGAAATGTGGTATATGCATACAATGGGATATTATTCAGCCTTAAAAAGGAAGGGAATTCTGACACATGCTATTACTACTTGGAGGAACCCCAAGGATATATTATACTAAGTGAAAAAAGCCAGTCACCAAAAAAAAAAAATATATATATATATGTATGTATATATATTATATGGTTCCATTTAAATGGGATATGTAGAGTGGTCAAATTCAAAGAAACAAAGTAGACTGGTGGGTGCTAGAGTGCAGAGGGAGGAGGGGACGGGGAAGTGTTGTTAAATGGGTACAAAGGGTACACAGTTTCAGTTTTCCATGATGAAAAGGTTCTGGAGTTTGGTGTTGTTGAGTATTGTCACGTAACCAAACAGTACGCTTAAAAATGGTCACGATGATAAATTTTTTGCAATGTGCATTTTACCACAATTAAATGTGTGTGTATGGAGGCTTAGGATATTCTACCCAAACACATTCCATTAGGCAATAACTTAGCAGCACAAGCCAGGCAGAGGTCAGACAACTCCTATCTCAGACCTAGCTAACTCCAGAATCTTACATCAGATTCCCGGAAAACAGATGTTTACCCAAAGGCAATAATAATGAGAAACTGTGTCCAATAATGCATTAAAATAAAGGAGAAGTCTCACGTAGTCATGGAGAACAAATTATTCCACGCTTCTTAGGACATAAAATACCTTTATGTACTTTCCTACTTTCTAAAAAGAAGAGCCAATTCAAGCTGCATGTCTAGGTACCACAAGTCTAACTAAATGTTACCTGCTTCACCATTTCTCAGAGGCAGTCACAGAGTGAGACAGAGTAATCTACAGCTCATTGACTTCCTATAAAATTGTCCAATAATTTTGGATGTGTTGTGCTTGGACACATTTCCTCCAGGAGGAATAGACCTCCTTTGGAGAACTGTCAAGTGTAGATCTAGACTTTCAGGGAATTTTCAATGTGCCCCACCACAATTTTTCCACCTCTCTCTAGTTCACCAGTTGAATCTAATCACTTTTGCCAATGCTTTTGTCTAATGAGCCTTCAATTTTCAAGGGCTTCACTAAGTGGTATTTTCCCATTGTTGGCAGAAACCTAAATTGGTATATAACATTTTGGAGGTCAAAGTGACAACTGTACTAACACATACTATGGAGATGTCCTTTGACCCAGCAATTCCACCTTCAGGAATTCAGTCTACAGTAACAAAGATAAATATACAAGCGCCCTGTCCTTTACATTCACTACAGTCTAGCACAAATGCATACTTACAAGTTATGATCTAACCCTCATAGCAGCCCATAAGTTGGTAATGGCCATGATTTTTTTTCCCATCAGTGTATTACCAGCACTTCTCAATAAATTTCCAATAGCTGTTGAAAACAAAGGAGATCTACATATTCTGCTTTAAAACATGTCCAAATAAAAATGCAAATGCTCAATGGTACATATAATACAATCCTATGTGTGGGGAATTCAAGAAACAGAATCTGGAAGAATGTATCTAACAAAGGTACAATTATAGGGTACTTTGAGCTTTTCACACCACGAATTTCTAAGATTGAAATTTATAAGGTACATTTGGAAGAGGAAAAAGAATATTAAATTTAAGAAAACAAATGGTTAGTTGCAATAAGACATATAAAAGAAAATATGTACCTTTGTTAACAGCAATAACAAACAACAAACTGGTCTGCTCACAACCAGACACTTCAATGCTAACTGTCTATTACATCACACTAGTTCCCAGGCTGAGGCCAGAGTCACCATTCAGTAGTGTCTGCCAACCAATAAGAATTATGCAGGGCAGGCTGAACACTATTAGGAGGACACAATCATGAAGGCTTCCGGGTGCCCAGCGGTGTACTGTTTCCATGGCAGGTGGGCATCACTATCTGCAAATGAACTGCCAATCTCACTGTGAGCTGGTAATGATGCTGCCGCCACCACCTGCCTGCCATATGTTTTCTCTACTTGTCACGTAACAAGGAACTGCATTTTGGCATGCTGATCAGCGACAAGTCTGATACTACTGGTTTATATTATACCTAGCTGCCGCCCTTCATATAGCTGAGGCACAGTGGATGAAAGATACAAAATAGTATTTGCCAACAGATAACTCACTAAGCCCCAGTATTTTCCAGAAGGCTAACCTGCTATTCTTTTTTTAGTTCTAAGGCCAAGAGCTACTAATGCCTGAAGGGTTATGCCCTATCCCCAATTCATGTCCTAATCTTATTTCCCATTGGTAAAGCAGACAAGGAGCACAGACTTCCCACTGAAACAAACTGAGTTCATTCCCTAAATCATCACAGTACAGTCAATAAATACTGATATCAAACCATGGGGTTTCCTGTTTTAATATAATTTTTACACAGATTAGCGAAGGCTGTCACATGATGGGCCAAGAATTGGTGGTAATGAAACGCTGTCTCATAGCAGCAAATAACCTGAAGATAATAAAATATGGTAAAATGTTTCGGTACCAATAAAACCGCCTCTAGTCACTGCCCTATTGTATCTCTAACTCCTACATTCATGTCTGTATCTAACAGAAAATCTCAAAGAATAAAGCTTGCTATCTATGCCTAGTAACTAGTTTCCAAAAATGAGAGCCAAAGATTTTCAAAACCAAGTTTAGGTAAAAGACAGTGAACATATCAAAATCAATGAAATCAATCACATTTGGTTTAACCAAATGTCGAACTTAAAGGTGATTATATAAGAGCACTTTCCATGAATTATCAAGTCATTGCACAAATATATATTTCCATTAATGAGGGAACTCCTCATACATTTCAGCGGCCTCCCTTACCATCCACTACTTAACTTATTGTATAAAATGCCAACCAGCAATAGCATCAAGAAACAAATATAAGTGCTCCTTGCCATTCATTCATCAGCCACTCCACCAACATGCAGATGTACCTTTTCTTCGAGATAGTATACCGATACAGTAGGTTTTGGTATATTCACAACGCTATACAACCATCACCATTATCTAATTCCAGAACACTTTCATCACCAAAAAAGAAACTCTTTATCCATTAAGAGTCACTCCCCATTCGCTCCTTCCCCTAGCTTCTGGGAACCATTAATCTACTGTCTCCTTGGATTTGCCTTTTCTGGACATTTCCTACAAATGGAAATGTACAATAAGTGGTCTTTTGTGTCTTACTTCTTTCACATGGTTTAATGCTTTTAATGATCATCTAGGTTGCTCCATAAGTCAGTATTTGATGTCCTTTTATAGCAGAGTAGATGTACTGTGTGTATATACCAATTTTGTTTGTCCATGAAGATACACATTTGATACTGCCACCATAAAAAGAAAGTGCATTGAAAACCACTCTAATAAGATTTTATTATAATAGCAATAATTGTAGTTTTTATAATACCATGAAATGTCTTGAGCATCAGTTGAGAGACCAACTGATGGCCTAAGCAGAAGACTTATCATTAACAAACCCAAGTAAGGCATCAGAATCAAATCATGTAAGAGAGCTATTTAATCTCCTAATCCATCTACTTCAGAGAACCTCAACCAATGCATCTTTTAAAAAAACAACAACACTCTTTTGTTAGGGCACTTGGGTGGTTCAGTCAGTTTAGTGTCTGGCTCTTGGTATCAGCTCAGGTCATAATCTCACTGTTTGCAAGGTCAAGTCCCTGTCAGGCACTGTGCCGACAGCATGGAGCCTGCTTGGGGTTCTCTCTCTCCCTCTCTCTGCCCATCACCCACATGCTCTCTTTCTCTCTCAAAATAAACAAACCTTTTTCTTAAAAGAAAAAAAAATAAATCTTTTGGTGTCTAAGTCTCAGGGAATGGTCCAAATAATCAACCAATCAAACAGCCACTTCAGAGGAAAGCAAACTTCCTCACAGTAGGTCACTTGCTCAGGACAAACAGTATAGCACTACTGTTTAGGATGTCAAAAATGATAAAACATATGGAAAGATTCTTCCAAAAATTACAATCTCTATACCCTTTACCCTCTCACCAGTGACATGGACTTCTAGCTTCCTTGCATACACTCAACTTACTTGAAATGAACTGGATTCAAGGACTCTTACATCTTATTATTTAGCCTGTTTGACTACATCCTGGGTATACATAGCAATGCATTTCTCCCTGATGTGTCATTCGTGGCAACTGCTATATTATGCTCTTCCTATCAGCTCACTCCGTGCCTCTCCTACCTCTACCTCTAAGAGTCCACAGTGGAAAGACTAATGGCAAATTCTTCCATAGCATAGTAGTACAGGAATAAACAGAAAGACCGGATGAACTCTCCTCCATAGTTTAGCATGGAAAGAATTTTTGTTCTTGTGCTATTAAAGTCTCTATCTCTCCACCCAAGAGATGTCATCCCAAGAACCTCACATTTGGATTACTCATTAAATAAGTTTTTGAGCTATAAATTAGTCTGATCATTGAAAGACCAGCCTAAGAAGGCAGTGATGATGATATTTTAAACTATTCTGCCAAATACAGAATTACCACACAGGTTTCAGATGACTTTATGGGAAATAGGAACAAAGCCAGAACTTTGAGCTGCTCCTAATACAGCCACCAAGATGACACAACAATACCAACCTCCCAACACTAGAAAATCAACAACTGAGGTTTCCACCTATCAACAAGACTTTCCTGCAACCACTGCCCAAGACCTTCATGCACACTAACCTATGGGTAGACTTCTCAAACAATCTCAAAATGATCTTCTAAAGTCCAACCACTTAAAGTGTACCTTTCAGAACAATCAGTGGGCACAGGAAAAAGAAATCAAACTGACTATACTAGAAAAGGAGCAGGCGAAACCGCTACATATATTTTTATATGTGTACAAAGCATACACATACACATGAAATCAAACCAAACAGTAATGCATTAAATGAAGAACAACACTGAAATTTCATATTAATTAAGTGCTAAAAGAGAAAGGATGGGTCCATAGTATGCTGTCTTTTCTCTGTAAAAAGATAAAACAATTTGCATAGGTGTGTTTAAATATTCACTTATAAATAGAATCTGCATTTAAAAAAGGGTTAAAACAGATAGGTTATAGGGGCGCCTGGGTGGCTCAGTCGGTTAAGCCTCCGACTTTGGCTCAGGTCAGATCTCACGTTCGTGGGTTCAAGCCCCACATCGGGCTCTGTGCTGACAGCTAGCTCAGAGCCTGGAGCCTGCTTCCGGTTCTGTGTCTCCTTCTCTCTCTCTGCCCCTCCCCCTCTCATGCTCTGTCACTCTCTGTATCAAAAATAAACAAAACATTAAAAAAAAAATTAAAAAAAAAAAAACCAGATAGGTTATAAATTGAAACGCTGATTCATATCAAATGAATATTCTTAGTGACATCTGATAAAATTCCTGCAAGTAAACATCATGATAGTTACAGTATAGCAATTAAATCGATAAAATATTCAATAATAACTATGGGGTTCAAAAATATTTTTTAAAATCCCAGAATTAATAAGAAATAGTAGGCATGTTTGAGATACTCAGAGCTGGAGCAAACAGAGCAGAACAGAGAAGAATTAACTAAAATTGATCAAATAAGCAACTCCTAAATCTTAAAAGAATGAATATAACCAGTTTTTAATAATTCCACTATATATTCATGATCAAACGATACCTATAATTGAGAACCCCCCCCTTCATTTTTGCTTCCCTTGAACATTGGAAGAATATTTTTTAGGCTGCTCAGAGGCACTTGGGCAGTGGAGCAGGAGGAAGCCACAGTGACATCAACAACAATGACAGTTACTCAGGTTAAATATCATGTCCCCAAATTATGCAAGGGCGGCCTTCTACAATACAAAATTGCAAAGGCAGGGGCCTGGCTGGCTCAGGTGGCAGCGCATGCAACTCTTGATCTTGGAGCTGTGAGTTCGAGCCCCATGTTGGTTGTAGAGCTTGCTTAAAAATAAAATCTTCTTCCCCCCCGCCCCCGCCAAAAAAAAAAGCAAAATGGCAAAGTCATACAATCTGGAATTAGGCTGGCTTACAAAGAGTGGAAACAGAACATTCATCTGTATAATAAGTTTCTTTTCTGAAAATGATTAAGATTTATATTATATAAAGACTCCACTTTTAAATTCTCACACCTAATTAGCTGATTGAACTTTAAGGGATAAAGTAAATGAATGCCACTTAAAATCAGAATGAAAGCGGCCACAGTTACTCCTTAGGGCAAACACATACCACTATATAAGAGAAAGCAGATTCAGTGGACTTATGTGAACTCCACACATCTGAGGAGCATTGGATTTAATGCAAGGGTTATGACTAGATCCTAAACATTAGAGCAAATAAGATCTGAAAGTATAAGAACAGTAATCCACAGTAAAATGAAGTCACTTCAGCCCAAAAATCTTCAAGTCTGAGTCATTTAAGAAGTTGCTTTTAAAATAAATGGATGATATAATGCAGGTGGCTGAAGGGTAGTTCATGAGATGGCTAAGACACAGTGGCCTCCAGCTTCTGTTATTGACTCTGGCTCCTCCAATACTACCTATTTACAGCTATCCCCACTAACCTATTACAAGCAAATAAAACAATAAAACTACAAGGAGATTATTTTGTTGCTATGTTGTTTTTAAATAATGGAGAGGATAGCGGAAGGTCAAAAAATTAAGCAAGGTTAAAAGAAATGCAAGGAAAAAGGGAATAAAATTCAAGTTTACCATTAGAGAATTAAAATATCAGTAAACATACCAGGTTGACTTTCTGAATGAGATAAGATGTACAGCACTAAAGGAGTGGTAAGCTATTAATTACATTTCTTATAATGACCAAATCCTATCTTTAAAAAAAAAAAAAAGTACCTAACACCATGAATTAACAGAACGGAGTAATTCTTTTCAACTTAAGATCCTCCCAGATGAAGAAGTCTATGAATCTGTAGGCTTAGTGAATATATTTAATTCTACCATACAGTTATGCTGTATTTTATTAAAACAAAATGAAATCATACTGTCATAGGTAAAAAATAAAAAATTAAGATGAACAAATTGGTGTAATAAATTATCATCAATCATGGTATAAAATGACAGTCTTTGAAGTTATTACATTAAAAGTTCATTTACTGATGTGGGGAGATGTTCTGGTTACACTGTAAATTGGAAAAAAATCAGGCCATATATACTGATTCCAGTAGAAACAATAGTTAAATTTTAAAAATACCCCAAAATGTTAACAGTAATTTGATTTTAATTTTTATTTTTCCCTCATACTTCCCAAATTTACATACTTCCCAAATGAACATATACTGCTTTTATAACCAGGAAAATAAACAACCATAGAAGAAAAATAAGAGAGCATCATAGTTAAAAAATAATCTAAGGTAACATTAGTGATATTCCTGAAAAGCAGTAACCTGTGTGTCCCTCACTGATAGCCGGGGAGACTAAATTCCCTGTCTCTACTTCACAAGGCTTGTAATCAACAGGCTAATTTCTAGTCTGTGTTCCTATGTTCCTTCCTGCCTCCTTATTTTCAAAAATAACTTACAAATTAATGGTAACTATACAACATTCCTCCCAAACACAGATAAGAAATCTGGCAAATCACAATCGAAGATGGAAATCAGTGGGGTTATTCACAAAAAAGTTCAAGATTAGAGGTTTGCAAAGCTTTCAAAGTTGAGAACTAAAGGAACAGGATGATAAACAGTAGCAACATGTCAGAACTACCCAAAATGAAGTCACTCCATTCCTCAATCAATTTTTTAACACAAACTTAAAATAAACAAAAATGGGAATGCATAAGGAGATTTGTATCCCTGTAAACTGCAAAGGAATCCTTCCTCTCTTCCTAGCAGAGGGAATGCTAGCTCTACCACAGTGACGACAAAAACAGATGAAGTGATTAACACAGTGAAAATGAATGACATCAGAATTTACACTCTAGGCCATCTAGCCAAAGGGAATCAATCCTAAACCTAAGTTGGTATAGTCCTAGAAATAGGCTTGGGGCACCTGGGTGGCTCAGTTGATTAAGCGTCCAACTTCAGCTCAGGTCATGATTTCAGGTTTGTGGGTTTGAGCCCCACGTCAGGCTCTGTGCTGACAGCTAGCTCAGAGCCTGGAACCTGTCTTAGGATTCTGTGTCTCCCTCTCTCTCTGACCCTCCCCTGCTCATGCTGTCTCTCTCTCTCTCTCAAAAATAAATTAAAAAAAATTAAAAAAATAATAAAGAAAAAGAAATACTCTTATGAAGTTTCAGATGACATAAAGGCAATCACAGAGGTGGCCTCAGACACTTGTTCTGTGTCTAATGCCCCAAGAGAGAAGTAGATTTAATTACATGAGGGAATTTGGCTTAGATGTTTATAAAAACAAAGTAAAACCTCACTTCTTTCTTTAATGAAGCTTTCTTATAACTGCCTTTCTATGGCAAATTCAATGAAGTGGCAGATAATTTTTCTGCAATGATAAATGGCAATAGTGCCGAGGATGTTTAGAATATGTGGCCATATATTTCAATGAAATTTTTGGTTAATATGCACTAAAAAAAAAACACCATTTAGGATCAATGGAAACAAAAGTAACACTATGGAAAAATTACACTATAACATTGTACCTGTAATAACCAGTTTGCCTACATTAAAAAAAAATAAATTAGCATTTGTACTTCATTTTCCATACTTAGCACGAGGGTAAATCCTCGATTGCTTAAGTGTTGATTAAAGACACGAACAACCAAAAATCATCACTCTATAATACAAATCTTAACAACTCTCACTTTAAGTATCAGGTGCAGTACTTTAAAAAAAATAAACTGCCTCTGGAATTAGAAACAAACTCACTTCACAGCATTACTTCCATTTAATGAGTATCTAAATTAACTACTCAACAGTCCAGCTTTTAAAAGTAAAAGTGTCAAATCTGCAAATAAAAAAATATTTTGAAATGCTGAATTAATTAATTGAGCTTTCTTTTGGAGAGCTGAAAGGTAGGCTATCCAACATTTATTTCTATGGTTGAATAAGTAAGTTTAGAAGGAGACTCCTCAATTTTGAGCTTCAAGTTTGGGATTTCAGAAAGGAGGAGATGGAGGAATTGCCGGATGGGACATACTTGGCTCTTTATTTCCCTTCCTTTGGGTCACAGTAAATTAAGTTCTCATCAGATCTCTGGCCAGTTCCCACGGGAACTCTATCAGGCTGTGAAAAATGTACCAGAATTCTCAGAAAAGAAGGAAACAGTATGTAACATTCTCTCCAAGCTCTTCCTTACCCACGCCCACTCCCACTTCCTCTCTGAGTCAGGCACCCAAGTCAGGGCCAACTCAAGTCAAGGGCCACAGAGCACCTGAGGATTAAAAAGACAATCTTAAGAAGAATGGCAAGCAATAGATTTTAAACTTGTTAGATAGGTTTTGAAGGCAACAGGGCCTAATGAAATAAGAGTGCTGGCTACTGTATCGCATCAGAATTCACTCTCTATTCCTCCCCACTCTCACAAGTGCTGCCCTTTCAGTTGCCCCTCTCTCTAGCTCTCAATCAATTGTATCAGGACAGAGAATAGAACCAGTTTGTTTTGGTCATCATAGCATACATTGCTCCCTGTTCTTAATTTTCCTAAGCCCTGACTCAGTAGTTTGCAATTATCGACTGAGGTTTCACGATATGCCAAACACTGCACTTAATGCTTACCATATATTACCTCACTTAATACTCATGACAGGCCTGTGTTAGGCAGTGCTACCCCAGAGATTCAAACCTCTGTCTGTTAGGTTCTAAAGTCCACATGCTAAACCACTACAACCAGCCAACATTAGGATGGTGATTAAACATTCACTTGATATTAAGTGACAGAAACATCTTATGTAGAAGTCTAATGACACAGGGAAGCCGTCACAGCGAAGGGCACTAAACAGTAAAAGTATCATATAATTACAAGCTAAGTTGAACATTATGCAAATACCCAAATATATAAAAAGAAAATTGGAATATATACACTCAAGTATTAACAGATGCTGCCCCTGGGCAGTAGTTTCCTTTTGCTTTAATTTCTTTTTTATTTTTAATATATTTTTAGAGTAGAACAATCAGTGTTGTTTTTGCGACCGACAAAATGGGCAGTGAATGTTCTTTGTAACACAACACCAAAACCAAAATGCAGTATCATAACCAAAACAGAATAGACAATATCACCAATATTAGCAGATTTCATAATTACATTCTCAGGTAGGAAAATTATGGCCGCATAGAAAATTTGGCTGAAATTTTGTAGGAAGATTCTAAGCTTTCCCTAAATTGTTAACAACAACAGATTACAACAACAACCATTTAGTACTTTTAAGCACATAAGTACAAATGAAAGGATATTATTTTTTGGTTATCTGTACAAAATTTTAACTTTATGATGCTAGCATTTGTGCTTTTTAAAAGGGAGAAGAATATCCACCCACCCACAAACATCTGCCTATATGGGCCTAAAATATCTCTGGAAAGATTCACAAAGGAAATAGTAATAATGGTTGTTTGAGGAGGTAAAACTGAATTGGCACAGAAGCAGGGAGGGTAGAAGGGAGCTCTCCCAACTGTATACCCTTTATTATCATTTGAGTTTTGAATCATATGAAACAAATTACCTACTCAAAATAATTAACATAAGAAGTGAACACCATAACAAAAAAAAAAAAGAGAGAGAGAGAAAATTTTAAATAATGTTATTGGATTCCTAGTAAATAGAAGTGTCTAAAAGATAAAAGATATGTTAACTAATTTAAATGTCTGCCTATTTTATACAATAGTCTGTCAAAACATATCCTAGGTTTCCGTATTGGCTATCTTGCCAAATGACTTCAAATTGTCTATTTCAGCAAATGAAGCAACCAAAAGCATTTAGTTTCTTGATTTGACTATGAAAATCTTTAGGAGAAAATAAAAAAAGAATCACTACTTTATCCATATATGTGCCTTCTAAAAATGCGATCTACATCTATTTTTTAAAAAACTAAAGAACTTGTTATGTCAAATAAAACCACAAAAACGTTTCAATTCTGTCTTCCTGGCTGTTTAAAAATTAAACTTAAAAATCCTATAAAGAAAATTATCTTTGCCTTATCATGGAAATCACACCAATGCAAAGCACCATCTCTGATGGAAGGGAAAATACAAGACCCAAAGCTATGAACCCCGCACACTATTCAGCACCCTGGACACAGAATTTGGAGGTCTGGGATGATGACATGGAGTCAAGGAAGAAACAAACTTGAATGTGAGTGTCAGGAAGCTAAGCCATGCAAGAGGCTTCCCAAGGATTCTAAAGTCACCCAAATAGTTACTTTTTTCATAGTGGATACAACGTTCAAGCCCCTGGTACTTGTGCTTGGGGCAGCACCAAGCAAGGACACACATACCCCGGCCCATCAACTAGAAACCCTACAGGAAGGGAAATCCACACTAAAAAAAGTGACTGGTAATTGCTTCCTCATTCACGGTTTCCTTTTTCCCAGAACAGTAAGAAACAACAATTAAAGCACTCAAGAGTTTTAAAAGTACCACAATTATTATCTAGCCTAGAAAATTTCATGTTCATCCAAGAGGACCCAAGCCCAGAGAGAAACTAGAACCATCAAGCAAAGTAAGTGGACCTTGTTCAGAGAAAAGCAAATGCTTTATCAACTTTGATACTGAACCAAGTTTCATGCTGCTGAGAGGAAGAACAGAAACAAGAAAAAATGACATTTAGCAAATCACTTTTTTCCTCTTAAGGCCAGAAAGGTCCCAGGGATCCACTGCCATGGCCAAGTCAGACAGTACGGCAGATGGGGTGTGTGTGCCGGAAAATAAGAGCTACTCCAGGCTGTGAATTTTTCAAGTTGTTTCTGTTGAAGGTCTAAGCACCTTCGAGGAGGGGGATGGAAAATGTAAGGCAGAGAAATGAAAGGAAAAAGGAAGAATAAATCGAGGAATAAAGGAAAACAACAAGGAGGTTAGGGAGAGAAGGAAAGGAAGAGGAACTTTGTGCCTGTAAAGGGAGAGATAAAGAGACTATCAATACCACTTTCGTTCTCTCAGTGGTAGAGAAAACAGCTTTATGTCTACCTAGACTTAGTGATCCTGTTACCATTTTCCCTTTGGAAAGCTATGATTAGTGACCACCAAACCAGAAAAACTGAAGAGCAACTCCATGATTCATATTTGTCTTTCATCTTCAACAACTGCACACACGGGGAGATCAAACCACGTGCTACCTTTCTCCCACACAGCTGGCGGCACCGCTGGCAATGAGAGAAGCTGGTGGACAATGTGGATGTGCAGAAACAGTGCCAGGCCGATGTCAAAGAATCCATCATTCTGATGGATTTGGCTTCTAAAGCCATCATCTCAAAATTTAGTGAACTGATGAATGATGGAAGGAAACACCAGCTCTCAAAAAGGAGAAAATCATTTGAAGACATAGTTCCTAGAAAAGGAGAAAAGGGGCCCTTGCCCCACTGGTGAACTAGACTGTAGCCCCAAATATAATAATTTAAACATTTCAGATGAGAAGATATAAAAGATGGTATAACTATAACTCCGCTATAAAAGCACAAATAGGAAGAGAATGAGTTCAATTTCCTAGACTTTTCTTGGGAAGGGAGAAAGCTGGCGGGTGAAAGCTAACCGGAGCCACTGCACAGAAGCAGCAGGTGAAGATCTGTATGACAGCTCCCCCAGCAGTCTCCTGACATTCAATGCTCTTAGAAAGTAGACAGAATCACCCAGTGGCCACAAGACTCAGGTGTGTGTGTATCACACACATACACACATAACCTCCTTAAGTCTTATCATTTTGTCTACCACAGGTATTCACATTCATCAATATTTAAAATAAACTTTTGGTAGCAAAAGATTAAACTTACAGAAATATAAAAGGATCAGCTAGGTCAATCAGGGCTAACAGGGCAAAAAATCTTCACTACTGGGTTTAGGAATAGATCTTTAGGATTGCCAGTCCACTCCCTTTTCACAGATAAGGAAACTAAGAGCTAATATAAAAAAACCCATCCAAGGTCATGGCATTAGGATAAGATGCACTTCAGGTCTGAGGCTCCAGGTGCCCGAATTTTTCTACCTTCAGCCCATCCTGTGAAGTGAAGCCAGCTCAGGCCATGGAAATCTGCCAGCTTCTTTGTGATGCCCCCCGCCCCCACAGTCTCTACTAGGAAAAATACACATTTATCAGTAAATGCTGTTATACCAGACTCTGATTAGATACACTATGATGACTAATTGAGCTTTTCTGGATTTTTTTTTAGTAAGATTATCTTTTTAGAGAATGTATTTTCCATCCTTTCCATACCTTTGCGTCTCACAGTTTAAGAAAATAGGCACCCTGAAAGAAAGGAATTCGTGCATAGTATAAGAATATGAACATACACAAACTTTAGCTCCATATCTTCCTGCCTCTGAGATGACAGAAATGCCCTACCTCTTCACTGTAACGTGGGCTGATAAGCTGCAGACAAAGCTGGAGGCCTGCTTTTCAGATACCGGTTTATCTTTCCATCCCGAGGAACTTAAAAGAGTTTCTTTCTGTCCTGTCCAAAGCTACTCCTAATACAGCTCTGCTTCCATTCCTCCCTACACTAGCGCACCTAAGAAATCACAGCTGTCAAAATATCCTATCCCTTTTACGACTAAAGAAACAGAGGCTCTATGAACACTCAGACCATACACTTAAGATTACATCAGAGTCAATAAAGAAACAAGAACGTCACCAGCTGCCATGTGGTACCATTTCACCAAAACTTGTTCACCTAATTGCTAATCAGTGATCAAGTCACTTCTGGGATTTTCTTCCTCTCTTCTATTCCTTATTTTCTTTCCTTCGCCCACCTTTCTCTCTCTTTTTTTTTCCGAAATATAGAGAAGGGCCAGAGGTTTAGAGGTGGCAGAAACCTGGCTTAGCGGAGAGAAGTCAGATGCCCTAACTGGTCTCTCCTTTCCCGGCCCTCTACCATCAACGTGTGAGCCTGCCAGGCTCTGAGGGTCTGGGCTCAGCAGGAACCTGCTAGGCTAACAGGTACCATATACACCACAGACATGGCGAAGTGGATGGGAGCAAATCAGCAACTTACTTCCACTTCACTTCAACTATTATTGGAGGATAGGGACATTATGAACCCCAAGTCAGGGAGGATGGGAAGAGCAGGGAGGAGTCCAGGACCACCAACCTTTAAAATAATGGAGATTCAAATAAAAAATGTTATTTTTGCCTACTAAATCCCCCTGTCAAGTCAGTTTAAAAGAGAACAAATTATAAATACTGCACATTTTCGCTTATGAAGTCAAGTCACAGAAACAGCCGAGACCAGACCTCTAGCAACAAGGGAGGACTGCTCAGGCAGCCGCATGAAGACGTCAGAGAGCAGCCTGACAGTGAGGGGCGGGAGCACCAGGCCCAGAGCATACTGCCACCAAGCAGGTGCAGGGGGTGAGCTCACAATCATAATTCACATAAGGAAAAAACCATACTTACTCTACATATTTTTAAAGCCTTCCTTTGTCTCTCAGACAATGCCATGCCTAGAGTTTCACTGAAATCAGACTCAATGTCTCTCTCACTATGAGGAAATTAAAGAAAGCAGGTGACAAGGAAACTAGCTCCCTAGCTTAGAACTACAAGGTGAGCTTTCTGCATCCCTTCTCCGTTTCTAGATATCCCCCATCTGTCTTTTTTTTTTTTTTATGTTTGTGTGTCTGTTTAAGTCCAAGTTAGTTAACATATAGTATAATGATTTCAGGAATAGAATTTAGTGAATCATCACTTACATAGAACACCCAGTGCTCATCCCAACAAGTGCCCTCCTTAATGCCTATGACCCATTTAGCTCAGCCCTCCATTCAACACCCCACCAGCAACCCTCAGTTTGCTCTCTGTATTTAAGAGTCTCTTATGGGGTGCCTGGGTGGCTCAGTCGGTTAAGCCTCCGACTTCAGCTCAGGTCAGATCTCACGTTCGTGGGTTCGAGCCCCGCGTCAGGCTCTGTGCTGACAGCTAGCTCAGAGCCTGGAGCTGCTTCTGGTTCTGTGTCTCCTTCTCTCTCTGCCCCTCCCCCTCTCATGCTCTGTCTCTCTCTCTCTATCAAAACTAAATAAAACATTAAAAAAAAAAAGAGTCTCTTATGGTTTGTCTCCCTCTCTGTTTTTATCTTATTTTCTGTTTTTCTTCTCCTCAATCTTTCTTAAGACCTAGGTACAGGACAAATGCAACCTCTCCTGTGAAGACCGGATGGGGATCAAACCCGATCCCCAACATCAGGGACTGGGAGCTAAACAAAAGGTGAGGTAAGTTTTCTGCCCTGTAGTGCTGGGAGAGGGAGGTCAGACTTGGAAAATGCTCCAGGAGAAGTGGGCACAAAAGTATACAAGGAGGCCAGAGAGCCCAAACTGCACACGGGGAGCCAGGAATACAGGACAGTGGGAAGATGCTTAGAGAGAAACAAGTGTGAAGGCAGGAAGGTGTGGAAGGGCCGGGCCGTGTCCACGGAATGGTGAGAAATTCTTTGTGACACTGTCTATGGACAGCAGAATAGGAAGACTGGAAGTAGCATTACAATATTTTATACACAACTGCCTTTGATTTTATGTTCACTTAAGGAATTAGATGCTTTTCTGGAGGCATCTGGGGATCCCCAGAGTTTGTGAAAGGAGCGGGAGTGTGCATACAGAAAGTAGTCTGACAGCAATATGAAAGTTTGCAAAGACCAGAGGGAGCAGGACAACTACCTCAAGTGGAGTTGCAATAATTAAACTGAGATATAAGGAGCAAATAGACTAACAGTCAATGGAAGTATTATGAAAAAGGGGATTTGAAAAAAAATAACTGTGACAGAATCAGGTGAACATAAGAACATCATGGATTCTAAAGTTCAGGAAAAAGGGCAGAGAAGACATTATTTAAGACCAACAAAAAAGGTAATCAAGACAGTTTGTCAGCAGGGATGAGAAATCATACGGAGACCAGGAGCTACATTTTGGACATAACAGGTGTCACCTATTCCAGCGGTCACCAGCTGGAAGCAGCTCCGTAGAAGGAGAAAGAAGTTACGAGTAGAAATATTCACACGTCAGCAAAACACATGGTAGCTGAAACCTGTAAGTGGGAAAGGTCACACGGTAGGAAAGACCTCTCCTGTTTCTGAAACAACTATCATCTATACAATTCACATTAGTATTAATCTAATACTGCCAAGAGACATATTTCTGTTTTCTCACCAGTTATTCAAATATGTTCCTAATTCAACTAGATACATTTTGACGTAATCTTGTCCCACTTAGACTGTAAGCAACTAGCGACACAGATGATACTTTATTCATCTTTATTTTACCTCCATGAAGGTACCTAATAACCATATGTGCCTTTTCTAAAATACTACTTCCACAAAACAGGAGTTTGTAAGGCTCTAACCCAAATGCCTAGAATAAGGCATGCCACTTAGTAGTTGCTCAAAAAATATCTGCAAAATGAACTGATTTCACTAGGCTACCACTGCTGGCCTTCTTAACATATCATGTGATTAGGCATCACCAAAGTTTTAGGGACTGAGTCCTCAAAGAGAATAAAGCTACTTGACCTTTGTCTTCAGAAGACAGCTTTCTGCTCAGCTGCCCAGCACAGCCCAATCCGCACACTTGTTGAAACCAGAATAGGAAAAAAGGCAAAGTTGCAGAAAAAAATACCTTGTTCAAAAAGGCCTGACTGAAGACAAAACCTGAGATTCCTATAGTTACAGAAAGAAATTCATGCATAGCTCTGCAGGCAAAACGTTAGACATGGTGCTCCAGAATACAGCCTTGTAATTATTCTATTCATCACCCTTGAATGGGATGAGCATGGTTCATCAAAAGCTATTGCCAGGAATGATTCCTCCCAGAGCATGGCATATTTCAAAATGCTGCTAATCACTTCTCAGCCTTTTGGCTAAGATCAAGTATAGTATCAAAATGCTGCTAATTGCTGAAGTAGAAGCGACAGAGGCCCAGGCTATGGCAGCCTTCCTAAGTGGACAGCAGCATTCATCCTCCAAGGAAGGGAAATAAGACAAGTGTCACAGTGAGCCTACTGACAAAACTAGAAACATGCTCTCAAGTATCAATTATTCTACAGCAAATGCATAAACAAGCTAAGTAACGACAAAAGAATAAACACAAAGATTTAAAAAATAATAATAATAAACACAAAGATTAAAAAAAAAAAAAAGCAAGACAAGACGGGACCAGAGGTGAAAGAACATTTTGACCCTTTCCTGTGGATTACTTTTGCACAGGAGGTTGTTACCAAGGTACAAACCCAGAAACAAGAACTCTAACCAAGAGCCAAGTGGCCAGACACATGAAGAAGCTAAACAATTTTCCTTGTGACTATTTCAAGTTTGGAATCAACGTGCTGACAGGGCCCTGCTACCTCTTTGACAGCTGTATGGAAGAATCCTCCCTTGCCTCTTCCCAGCTCCTGGTGGCTTCTGGTCATCCTTGGCATTCCTTGACTTGCAACTACCTCACTTCAATTTCCATGTCCACTGTCACATGGCGACGGGCCTCCGTGTCACAACCTCTTCTGATAAGGGCAAGAGTCATTGAGTGTAAGGCTCACACAAATCCAGTATGATCTCATTTCAACTTCAATTACATCTGCAAAGACCCTATTTCCATATAAGTTCACATTCTGGGGTTCTAAATGGACCTGAATTCGGGGCAGGGGGGCAGGGGGGCACATGGCACTACACCTATCATCAAGAAACTACAAGGAAAAGACTGACCAAGCCAGCAATCCTCATGAAATAAAATTGCAAACTTTCAGGAATACCTGAAAATTTGCCTGACAAAAGTTAACCAGCAAGCGAAAGCGAGAAAGCAGTTCCAGGTATCAATAAATGAACTTGTTTCAGATAAGAGCAAACAGCTTCACTTGGACTTGAAACACATTATAGAACAAGAAGCTTACAACTACATTACCCTAATTATGAAGATACAGCCCTAAAATACCATTTCTATCACCCACCTGTGAAGAGTTGATGGAACCTACACCTTAGACCAACAGACACTGAATATACACTGCCTTCTTGTACATACACAGGTTGGTTACACCCTCAGCAAAGAAATATGCAAGTAACCAGAAGTATTAGCCTAACTCTCTGAACATAAAAAACAAAAACAAAACAACAACGAGGTCAGAGAAGGAAACCCTGGAAAGTCAGTGCTTAAAAATGGAATTCACCAATTCTGAATGATGTGTTATTTTGCAAACATACAAGATGTTTTTTAAGACTTTTTTCTTATTAGAAAAGTTGTATGCACTATCTCTGTATAGGTCCTTTTAAGATGAAACTGTTGGAGACAAAAATATTGAGAAAGACAGCAAGGGTTAAATTTTTTTTCCAGTTGAATACATCTATATCCCATTTCACTTTACACTCTTCTACAACATGAGATAATCTATACACTGTCACAGAGCCCAAGTGCAAAAGAATCTGGTCTCTGTAAACCAGGAGGTATAGGACGTTTGAAGATTTGCAATTCAGCACATTTTGTAAGGTTTTTGGCACATAAGGGTTATTTTTAAAGAGGGGAAAAAAAGCCTGTCCTCTCCCTACCCCCAAACACAGCTGAGCTGAATCAGCACAAATCTCCCCCTAAAATAAGATCCTAGTTTGCAGAGAATAAGCATGGAAAGTTCCAGCCCCAAGGACGACATTTCAGAAACCTAGCTAAAAAGATCTGGAGTGGGTGGCTTAAGAGAGACTGACCACAAATCATGTTCCAAACAGAAGAACTTTCACCAGGAAACTGCGAGCAACTTGGGAGTCCAGGGGAGAGTCTTTAATAATAAGCAACGTAACATAAGAGTATTACCCAGATAGGACAATCTCGAGGATTCTGGTAGCTAATGAATCCTTTCCCACAGGTGAGAATACAGAAATTTCCAGGAATGCAGTTGAAGGTTTTAATTTTTTCATTTAACTTAGAGATGCTTTCTGAAGAGGAAATTACAATATACATCATACGAATACCACATTTTCACCAAGAAGCAGTGTGCTGAGCTCCACACCCCGACGCCCCCTAAAGCACAGATGTACTTTTCAAAAGCTGCACATAAAACATTCAAGAACTCATTACCTAAAAGGCATTTTGGTGGAAGCAGGTAGAAAGCTACCTTGCCAAGAACAGCCAGATTTTCAGAAATAGACAACTCTACAGTTTTGGTAATTACTTTCACCAGACAAGTGAGTCAAAGATCATTCCCAGAGTCCATAAGGTAAAGTGCATCTAGATGACCCTTGGTCTCCGGTGCATCCTGACACATTGCCTTCATGTCTAAGTGGGAGAAGGCTTACTAAAAAAATGCACAGTCAGAAATCACAAGTCATTCAAAACATCTCTGGATTTAGTGAATATCCAGTCATTTATTCAAAAGAATTTACAGCCACATTGATGGTAACACAGCTGGCACAGAGAAGGCAAGGACAAGCAACCTCATATAAACCTGCCAACTTAAATCACAACGCATTCACAACCTGAGGGCCTGTTCTGATCATTAAAATAAAGGACTTTTCCATAGCATGAGTGAGTCAAATTAATATGAAGTAGAAAATGAGGAGATGACAAAGGAAATGTTTATAAAAACCAAACTAAAATACATCTCAGGTAATTAAGAACAAAAATCCCCAGACTGCCAGCTTTGCACTTAACACAGCTGATTAAGTAACACACTGCAAAAGACAGAACTTAGAAGTGTTTTTAAGGAATAGGACAGCCCTGTTAAATAACAAGCAAGGAGTGACGGAGTTCTTCCTCATGAAAGCTCCAGGTCCTTAAAGAGCTTCCAAAAGGTGAGTGAAAAACTGCTTCTGCTAAGGAATGTTCCTCCGGGTACCTTCAGAGATCTGTCCTTGCACAGGGGAAGGAGCACTGAGTGTACCTCAACCACTCCCTGGCTTTGGGCCAAGATGAAAAAGCAACCTGGCCTTTCCTTTCTCCTAGATGCTCCTAAGTCACACCTATGCCAAGAGATCAAAGAGAAAAGGAAATCAAGCCTCAACATTGGCTTAGCAATGCTACCTATGACCTCACATTGTCTGTGTAACTAGCAGAAGAACATGTAATCTGACATGGGTTTCTCCAAAGAACAATATGATGAAACATCACTTCACAGGGACATCTCAAAGACTCATGAGATCATGTCTAGAGGGCTGAAGGCATTCAGAGGGCTGATCTATGGTGCTCTTATCACCTGCTGAAATCTGTAGACCAGGATACTACAGCTAAAGAAAACAACTTCCTGTAGTATGGCAGGCATGTGTTATATACAAGAATTGACATTATCCCAAAAAGGACCATCACCCTATGTATCTACATTATTCAGTACATACAACATGGGGTGGGCCTTTCTAGATGGCCTTTAATTTAGCACAGCAATGAAATGCATAGACACCTAGATAAAACAATTGCTATAAGCTTTCATTTCTTTACTTGTAAAAATAGGAATGATAAATCTTGCAATGGAGTAAACTTAAGAAAATTAATTAAAATTAAATAAAAGTGAAAATACTGACCCTGTTAAGCTTGAATGAGCATTATGTAAAGTGTCCTAAGAAGTCTGTCTAGTTCACAGTACAAATTAGAATGGCATGAAAATCATACAGAAGTATTCACCAAATTGCAAATGAGCTACATCTTGTTCTATAGTTGGCATGCTAAGGAAATAAGCTTATTAATAGTAGTTGGGTCGGCAACAGGTTCTTAAAGCACATTAACCCAGAATAGAGGCAAGATCATTTACATAAAATATCAACCATTTCCAGATTGACTCGAGAGTCTTGACATGAAGAGACAATCTCATGCTACGTCTTCCACATCTGGCTAACCCTGGGCAAATCAGGTAGGGCCAATTTCAACCTCACTTAATATATTCATATCTGGATCCACAGCCTGCATCCCAGTGCTCCCATTTTCCCCTAAAGTTAATTAATTTGGAAGGAATTTATTGAGCACCTACTGTGCATCACAAACTCCAAGTACTGAGCCCCGGGGTGGTGAGCAAAACAGATGTGGGCCCCAGTTGGCCTAATATAATGAATCTAACGAGAGAGAAAGAGAGCAACACAGAATCTCTCAAATACATTAAGATGTGAAAATTTATGTACAAATTATTGGAAAAGGTGGGTTGACTTTCTCGGCAAAGTCGAGTTTAAATGAAATCTGAAAGACAACTGTGAGATAAAGAAGGAAGGGGAAAGGAGGACAAAGTGGGTATCCCGAACAGAACGAATTCCAAATGGAAACACCCGAGGTGAGACGGAGCATAACGTATTTCAGAAACCTAATGAATGCCAGAAAGGTGGCCAGGAAGTAGACAAGAAAAGGAGTAGGAGCTTCTTTCTGTAAGGAGGCTGGAACCAGATTATGCTTGACCTTGTAAAGACACAAGAAGCAATTAGAAGCTAAAAGTCTTAGGCAATGGCAGAGCACAATGTTACTGTCATTGGTGAAGCTTCCCATAGCTGCAGGTGAAGAAGGGACTGCAGTAGGGAAGAATGGACACGGGAAAAGCAGTAAAAAAAAGTTCCCAGTAGCATCAGTGAGAGATCTGAGACAAGACAGGAGCACTACAATGGAAGGAAGAAAAAACACACATCTACAGCAGGAGTTGGTGAGGGACTGGAATAAGGGGGTAAAGGGAGAGACGGTGTCAAAGATGTCTCCCAACAGCAATAGACAGGCATGACTTCTGGAACACGGGAGGAAAAGAGATTTTCTGACAGAATATCATGACTTTGGTTTTGAACATGACGGATTTATGAGTCTGGTGCACGTGAAGACAGATCATTTCCATCTTCCCCAAGGAGCTCCATGCCCCCAAAAGTACAAACTTCAGAGAGAAAAGTATAAACTTTCCAAAAGAGAAAAATCATCTAAAGCAATATGAATTTGAAATAACTCCTGATATTACTTATATCCCAGTAACTTCCCAAATGTCTGCATTTATCAAGAGAAATGCTCAATTTTAAGTGGAGACAGGAGAGCCTGGACTGAGCATGTAATGCCAAGGCTGAAGCTTCTATGAATGCACTCTTGCTTCCTGCAATCCCATCTCTTCCACCTGTCCATTTTTGATCCTTCAATTGTCCAAACAAGTTACAAGTCTGAATACAACAGTTCCCATGGTGATGGAAATTGGGCAATTAAGGGACAGGAGGTACCATGATTTACAGGTCATCTGTGAGATTCTACTTTCGAGATTCTATGAGACAGGAGAAAATTCCCAATGAAGATCTCTTATCATTACCTTCTTCTACTGAGAACAAAATGACTTAGGCACACAAACTCGTTCTTTCAGTGGGCTGACCTTCTCTAGGCATTAAGGAAAATATATATACATAGAAAGACACTGTTCCCACTGCTAGCAGAAGACTGCAGCCCTGGTTATTTTTGGAGGACATCATTCTCAACATCTTATACCCACCTAGGATATGACACCACAAAACTGAAAGACATGTGGAAGTTACCATGGTTTCCATTTCTCCACTATACTGGGGCCATGAAGAATCCCAGAAGAAAATAACAAGACAGTTCTTCACCATGCATATTCCTTAGTCAAGATTTCAGTGAGAGCACAGATGGCAGACGGTAAACAGAGGATGGGGAGGGAATTCTACCAGGCGGTACGGCAATTCAGACAGCTTCTGAAACACTTCCAAGATACACACGTATCCTTCTACGTCTCTCTCATCCAGAGAACACACAAACATACGCTTTACACAACACACACACACTTCACACATACACAAATGCCCGAGCTGGCACTCATTTTGTGGAACCTGGAAACTTGACACCACATCTAACCGATACTACTCCAATCTGTGCAATGGGCTGATGGCACTCAAATTAGTTGTGTACTGGTTCAAATCTCATGACTCAGAGCCAGTTTAAAAAAAAAAATCATAACTGAGAAATGGAGAAAGCAGCATTATTAAACACAACACCACAACATACTTAACTGGCTTCTGGCAAAATATGAAAGGCTAATATCATCCTAGATTCTTGTAACAATCCCATGAAAAGGGAAAGGCAAATAATATTCCTAGTTCACAAGTGACGAAACCAAGGCTCAGAGAGGTGCGTGTTACTTTAATTAAGGCCCTCAGCCAGACATAAACCTTGGGAGTGAATCAAAGTGAATTTCCACAACTGAAATGGAGACCACTGAATCCAACAAAGCACCTCAGCAGTTTACCTTCAATCTTATTTCTCTACATTCTAGAAACTCCTCAGAACTGTCATATTATAGACTCTCTGGGATGGTCAAATAATAGTCTGGGCAGAGAAGATGATTTTACCTCCATTAACTTGCTTAAGCTGTGACAGGCTGCCCTAATCAGCTTTCATGCACAGAGGCACATAGGCGCACATGCTCCCTCTCGGTGCCTCTTAATCACCATGTGCCATGCTGAACAGCTGCAGAGGTCTGAAGGGAATTGGCAGAAATGTGCAATGATGTGCTAGCCACCCCCCTGTGGCAGCAACTGCCCCGCCTGCTCCCAGACTCGAGAGAAAACATGGGTGTTCGCTGTCGCAACTGATGGACCCAGAAGACAGGCAAGTGGTTTCAGGTGGTGAGTCAGGAAAAGCAGTTTGCATCAAGAATGTTCCAGCCCAGCAGAGCTGAGCAGCATCCTACTCCCCGCGCAGGGAGACAGTATTCATCATTTATACAATGTCACCGTGGGGGACAAAACTTGGGCTCAGCACAAATAGAATCCAATCACTCTTATGCAGAAGAACCAGTAAGTGAGGCTTCTCCCACCAAGAAGAAAACTAATTGCTTAAGAATTGTCACCATATCTGACAGTAGAGGTCAGTCCTTCTATCTGGAGATGTTGGTCTGTATTACAGAGGCCTGGCACATAGGTTCTGAGAGCAGAACCCTGGGCTCCCCTTCTAGGACCACTCAGCGGTGGCTGCAATGAGCTGTGATCAACGCTCCCAGGAATGAAACAGAATCAGGAAAGGGCAATATTAAAGAAACCAGGGAGATGCCTGAACACATGCCGCACAAACAGCTGCACGGGAATCAAAGATGCGCCGCCACTCCTTTCAAGGTGATTCTGGATGGATTTCACTAGAAATCCACACTTTTGAGGGAATTCCTTGTTTGCTTCTATGCTATTGTGTGTGAGCCAGTAATGAGTGGTGGGATGTAAACTTGGTGAAATAGAGATGTCGACATTAGATCAGATAACAGGAGATCTAGAAATTGAAAGAGGCTTAAAGCCATCATTTGCACTACACTTCATGAATGAATGCTGCATTCTGTCAAGTTTTATACAATGACAAATGAGCCTATTCTCTGAAGGAACCTGAGGAGATTTAACACTCATTTTAGGAAATCCAGCTTCGTTTCTGTACTTCAAAATTAGCAATTTCATCTCATGCCAACTTCAAAATCTCTTTGCTATAATTTATATTTCTAGTGACTGTGGTATACAATAAAATTGCTTATGTTTATGATAGACTACTTTGGTGTTAGTTCAAAATCCAGAGCCTTATCAAACGTGTGACATCGTTAAAAATCTGCATTAGGTAAAGAATGCTAATGTGGCATTAATGTGTTAAGGCCAGACAAACAGCAGAATGGCCTTAATTTTCTGAAAATATGGGAAAAATCAACCCAAAACATGCGGTATTTTCCAGAAGAATCCTCACTGGAGCAAGTACAGAAAAGACAAACCACAGTCTCTCCTTGAACAGATTTCCATCAATTGCCATCAAAAGAACGATGCCATTCATTTCCTCTGTTCATCAGGGACACAGACACCTACCAGCCTGGAATGCTGACAGTGGGGAAGGCAGGGAAAATAAGGAAATGATCAGAGGCTCCCTCTCAGCCTCCCAGAACAGCAAGTTCTACAGCTGGTCAGAGATTATTATGCTCTAAGAATACAAGGAAATGCACTCTTAGGGCATCTGAGCTATTGCACTAGACAAGAAAGTCAATGTGCTGCACCAAAGGCTCCACAGGACTCCTGGGAAACCACACAAGGCTCCCCTCGCACTTGCAGGAGAAGCTCCGGGAAGTATGACCAGCCGAAGAAGTGGAGGAGGCATCCGCACCATGGTTCATTTCAGGAAGCAGGCTCCCATTCCCAAAGAGCCCCTCTTCTCGACAGCCAATCTATCCCTCAAAAGTAGGGGAGGCAGAAAACACCGGAAACCTTCCTTCAGTAGCATATCCCACAGCACAGACTTTTAATGGAGGTGGCTGAAGAGAACAAGAGAGCCAAGTAGCTGAAGCTCAGGGCAATATGCAATTATTGAAACTGGAATTGAGCCTGGACCCTAGAAAGAGCATGCTGCGAGGTCTTTGGCAATCACACTGTGGTCAGGGCCCCAATTTAAAAATTCTCCCATGGGATACCACTTCCCGATACACAGGCACGTCCCACTTCAAAAGTAATTCCACTTGACTTGGTGGAGGAGCGTCATCTGCAGGTCTTCAGGATGCCATCATGAGGGCCCCAACCATTTGCAAATATGTTTCTGTCATCCTTTACCTTTTTCCCAATAAGCTTCTTTCGAAGAAATTCCCGGGCTTCAAACATGTAGGGAATGTCATACAGGGGACGTAGTTTCTTGTTCTTATCCTAAAAGAAAAACAAAGTATCACATCAGGAATGAAAAACAAGACACTAGAATACATCTGAAATACGCTATGTTAGAAATATACTACCTCCTCATATCACAGATACTATCTAAGTGCTAGATACACCATAAATGATTAATAAATATTTGCATAAAATGCTTTACAGGGAATAAGATTATCTTTCTCACGTGAGAGACTAGCGCCCAGGAGGGGCGCCTGGGTGGCTCAGTCGGTTAAGTATCTGACTTCAGCTCAGGTCATAATCTTGTAGTCCGTGAGTTCCAGCCCCACATCAGGCTCTGAGCTATCGCCTGCTTTGGATTCTGTGTCTCCCTCTCTCTCTGCCCCTCCCGTACTCATGCTCTGTCTGTGTCTCTCTCCCTCAAAAATAACTAAACATTGAAAAAAAAATAAATATATAAATAATAACTAATGGAATGTTTGAAATTACCCAAACTGAAAACAACCTAAATGGTCATCACCTATACTACCTGTGGTACAAAAGAAGCTCAGGAAGTATTAGGGCCCTCCAAATATTTATAGATACACTATGAATCTAGTTCCATTATTCTATAAGCCATTATTAAGCACCTACCAACTATTAGACCGATTCAAAGCTCTCTGTAAATACAGGTTATAATACTAGATTCAAAATTCTTGCAAACAGAGTAACACAAGAAAAAATATAAAATGGCAACACAAAGCAGTTTTGAGTAAGTGCTAAACTGTGATATAGACTAGGGACTAAGTGCTATCAGAGTTCAGGGAAGTGGAAAGAAAGAAGTAATCAGGAAATGTTTCACTGACAAGGTGACAAGGTTTCATTGACTTAATGTGAGTTTACAGGATAAGAAAAAACTAGGAAGAAAATTAGAGTTGAAAAAACAGAACAAGCTAAAAGAGGCAGGAAAAAATAGTATTTCAACCCAACACTCACACATGTGAATATCGACATACACAATTCTTTCATTATCTCATAGGTCCCAGACTTATCCCCAATGGGGTTACTAACCTAAGCAGTAGAATTTTGGGAATATGAGAGAAAGTTCTAGAGGAACCGGACAAAAGAGGAAATGGGTAGGAACTTAGGAGATATGAGAAGGATTTTAAGAAATGAATTAACAGAATGGACAAAGGAGCAAAAGAAGAATCCAATATTCTAACTCATAGTGGCACATCCATGAAGTCAAGAAATGTTTGTCTTATGATTGGGGGGGGGGAAGGTAGAGGATGTTAAAAGAAATAGGGAGGTGCTGATTGGATTACGTGCTATGACTACTTTAATGTCTCTCCTCAGCTAAGCCCCTAAGTTCCACAAGAACAGGAATGCCGTCCACGTCTGTTATTCTGTGACCCTGGAGCCGAGTATAGTACCTCCCGTCATACCCAAGTAATAGTTGGATGAACTAAATACAAAAGAAATACGAAAAATGATCTATATATACAAAACCCAAACAAGCTAAAAGAAAGAGACTACATGTACAGATTTCAGACTCTCCTGGACCATTAATGCTGAGGAAAATTCCACAAAGAAGAAAATCAAGGAGGCGCTCCTGACCCAGAGGTGTGCTGTTGCTTACCCAACCTGTACAGTTAGCTCACCTGGCCTCATCTTTACCATCTAGTGAACCTCTGACAAAACAAGACCCCTTTATAATCTATCCTACACTCAAAGAAGCATTCAAATTATTTCTAATTTTTCTAGTTGAAACGACAGTCACCAAAAGGCAGCAGCGTTATGGTACTCTGCTCGGACGTTAAGGTGGCATGATTGAAATGAAGGCAAGTTTCTATTCCTTTTTGGATGTGTGAGCCTCCACATGCTCTCAACAGGAACAACATGCATGGCCACACTCTGACCAAAGCCCTGGGGCATCACAATCAGTCTAATACATGAGGTATGGCCCTGAATATGAAAATCTCTAAAGAAGCAAAACACTGAACTAAACTTTTTCTTATAAGAAAAAGAAAAGGGGAGATGGGGTACATGAGAGTTGCCCAAGTAGAGGGAGTTCTGGGTAACACAAGGGCAGATATACAGGGTTATGGATATTTTATAAATATCTGGTCAGTCTTACCAAAATAGTGGGTCACGACTATGGAGCCAAGTATAATGTATAAGCCATAAAACAGAGTTTTTGAAAACAATGATATAGTAAGAATGCTTGCTAGACAGAAGATTCTAGGTGCCAATAATGAACAGGATTTTTCATAAAGACAAAATCAATGGTTATCAAAATAAGCCCTTGGGAACAAACAAGTGCCAGTGTATTCATATTCACCACGCAATAAAGGACAATCTATTTACAGAGAGTAGCTGTGTAATTACACAAGCCTAAGTGAACAACATTTTAAAAAGTAAACTGAACAATATATGGACATTTACCTTGCAGAGCCTCATAATCTGTCACAGAACCTAAATATGTGAACCTTACTCTAATTATTCTGAAACACCAAAAAGATCACAAGGCAGTATCACTTGACTGGAACTCCAAAACAATGAATGAAAGCTAAGAAATACGGTTCTATTCAAGCATTCAGATGAGGGTCACGAAATAAGGCACCTAAATGGGTGAAAACGGCTGTCTGGGGGGGCCTGGGTGGCTAAGTCAGTTAAGCATCCAACTCTCTGATTCTGACTCAGGTCATGATCTCATGGTCGGGAGATCAACCTCCATGCAGGGCTCTGCGCTGACAGCGTGGGGCCTGCTTGTGATTCCCTCCCTCCCTCTTTCTCTCTTTCTCTTTCTGCTCTTCCCTGCTCACACTCTACTGCTCCCTCTCTTGCTCTCAAAATACATACATAAATATAGAAAGAGAAAGAGAGAAAGAGAAAGAGAGAGAAAGAGAGGAAGGAAGGAAGGAAGGAAGGAAGGAAGGAAGGAAGGAAGGAAGGAAGGAAGGAAGGAAGGAAGGAAGGAAATGGCTTTCTGAGTAAGAAAGACTCAACAGGACTGGCCCAAGACAAAATGCTCTCAAAGAATGAAGGAAAAATAAATAGTATACCAACAAATATCCCAATCAAAAAACGGGCAAGTTCAGAGTCTGATTACATTTCTCTTATGAAGCTGGGAAAGAACTAATAGCACAAGCAGAAAACAAGGTATCACAAGTGAAAATAGAATGATATTGTTACTCTAACCCTTCAGAGCTAGTAGCTATTGACATCTGCAAACATCTTACAAGAGAGATATTAGAAGTCCCTAGGAAACCACAAAATAAAAGCAATTCCTCCAAATTACCAGGTACATAAAAGCCTTTGAAATCTCTAAGAGGCAATTGAGGTATGGAATGTATTCTGAGAAAACAGGACTTTAGCAGAATCTTGCCTGATAAAAAGGACTGTCTAGTTTAGAATCTAATTTACACAGAAATATTTTTTAAAAAATAAAAATAGAAGAGAATGCTTGCTTTATCTGGTGGACAGATAATACACAAAACAATATGTGCTGTAATCACTGTTCATCCTGAGAAAGGACCATTGTACATACAGATAGGCCCTGAAATTACTCCTACATTAGCGATAACTAATTATCTACACCTCTCACTGGTTTGGAGAGGGAGGCTCCCACATCTTAGCATCTAAAGACACACCTGGCATTTTTACAGGAGTTATGTTTGGCTTGTTGCCAAAATGCTGTTCAATGCTAATTTGGAGGGAATGAAAGAGACCTCCAATCAAGGCCTTATATTCAACCCCCTAATTTCTAGCCCATCCTGTAGCTCAAATATCTAATATCCCTAGGGATACTCCAGGAGTTCTCAAACAAGACCTGAAGAAACATAAACCAGGGCACCTGGGTGACTCAGTCAGTTGCCTCGTGATTTCGGCTCAGCTCCTGATCTCCCAGTGGTGGGACCAAGGCCCCTATCAGGATCCACACTGAGCTAGATGTGGAGACTGCTTGGGATTCTCTCACACTCATACTCTCTCTCAAAAATAAGTGAATATACTTTAAAATAGGGGGGGGGGGGGAGAAAAACCATCAGGGAAGGGAAAAAAAAAGACTAATAAATGCAATTCCACTAAAATTCAAGCAGTTTCTTAGTGAAAAGACTTCATAAACAAAGTGACAGACCAAAGCACAAATGCTTAGGAGCTGATAGTTGAAACATCTAGAAAAAGCAGAGCAGGATGAGAGCAAGCTGGAGTGCAGAGCTACAGCTGTAATGTGATCAGGGTCTGTTAAAAACAAAGACTCAAAGAAGGTATGGGGTTGAGCCATCTGGAGAAAGGGACAACAGACAAAGCGAAGACCCTGAGTTAGGAGCATGCCCAGTGGGCACCATCATAGCTCAGGTGGCATGCAGGAGGGGAGAGCAACAGGGGGTAAAGACACAGATCAGACTTAATGAAAAGGTTACGCTGACCACTTTGTTGATAACACACTCTAGCAAGGAAAGGGTAGAGCAAAAGGAGACCCATTAGGAGATTATGACAGTAATCTGGGCAGGTAATGGTGGTAGATTACATCAAGGAGGGAGCAGTGAAGGAGGTAAGAAGTGATCAGAATCAGGAAATATTTGGATAGATGGCATGAGAAGTGTGAAAGGGAGGAACCAAGGATGACTACAAGGGTTTTTATCTGAGCAAAAGGAAAAAGAGATGGGGTCACCAGAGGAGATGACCAGTTTAGTTCCTAACATCATACACTTCCAAGTCTAATAGGCTGGATAAACAAGGGTGTTAGAAGGAAAGCTGCGAACTGAAAGTACACATTTGGGAGTGGCTGGTACACAGGTGGTGTTTAAAGCTATGAATCTGAATAGGACTTGAGGACTGAGCCTTGAGACACTATAACATTAAAAAGGGATAAGAGAAAAATCAGCAAAAGGAGAGTGAGAAGGAGCATTCAGTGAGCTGAGTAGGGGGAACTACTCAGTTCGGCCCTAGAAGCCAGAGAAAGTGAATTGAGAAGGAGGAAATGACCAATGGTGTCAAGTGCAGCAAACCAGGGCGGGGGGGCAAGGCACTAAGATTTGCATGATGGATTATGTTAAGTAGAGGTCATCCATCAGTAGCTGAACAAGAAGAGTTCTAGGGGAGTAGTGGGGTCAGAAGGCTGACTGGAACCAGGAATGGGAAGCGAAGGACTGGAAAAAGCAAGCACATACAATGCTTTTGAAAGCTGTGCCACAAAGGAGTCTGAAGGGATTACGTGCCAGCTGGCAGAGGAGGCAAGGTAAAGAGAAAGTGCTTCCGTTTTCCATTTTTGATGAGAGAAAGGACAGGCAATGGCCCAGTGGAGAGCAAAAAAGTGACAATGTAGAAGACAGGGGACAGAACTTCCAAAGCAATGTCCTTGAATAAGCAAGGTGGAAGTGGCTTTACATGAGAGCACCATAATTCAGCTTCAGGTGTGTGCACGCAAATACTGTCAGGTTGGCAGATGTGGTCTGAGAATCACTGGATATTCTAATTACTTTTATTTGCTCTGTGAAGAAAGGAAGAATTCTAACAAATCAATAAAAAAAAAAAAAAAAGAAACAATCCAACAGGAGAATTGACAAAAGAATGAACAGGCATTTCACAAAAGAACTCTAAATGGACATTAAATATATATATTTAAAAAAGTAATTTTTAATTAATAATCAAGGAAATGAAGTAAATTATGATACTAGAGGACATCGACTACATTGGTAAAAATTTTTGTGGTGAGAATGTGGGGAAATGGAAGTACCCTGTAACCACAGATGGGGAGTAAAAAATGGCTCAAATATGATGGCATCTTGACACAGTGCTACTTTGTCATCATCTGGTTACAGTTGAAGATATGCACCTCTATAATTAGGAAATTCCTCTTAGAGGTAGGTATATGCCCTAGAAAAGTCTCCAATGTGCAAGACAAATGTAACAACATTCACAGTATGTTTATGGTACAATCCTAGAGTCAACTACTACAGAGCTGTTAAGCTGAATTAAAGCAACCCAACAAATGAACAAACTTGAAAAAATATTGAGTAGGAAAAGCAAATTGTAGGATGATATAGTAAAATTCCACTTAAATACTAACTAAAAACCACATGCAAGAAACACTGTTCATAGAGCTATATATGCATCAAAAGTATAAGAATGCAAAGAAATCAAAGACAGGTTACTGATGTGAGATAGGCAGTGGAAAAAAGAGAAAAGGAACAGAGAGAAAGAATGGGTTTGAGGATGCGTACACGGGACTTCCAACTTGCTCTGTGAGGTTTTCTGTCTTTAAAAGAAAAACAGAGGATCTGTAGCACATGTGGTATGATACCAAGGCTCAGAAAGGAATGCCTACTAGATTATTCATTCCATAATGTTGGAATGTTTATGAAGCAAAAAATGTTTAGGGATAGGAAACCCCAAACCTTGTTTGGTCAACACTTTCCCTTTGCTCAGGGAATATTTCATTGCACAGGAATAAAATATCAAACAAACAGCCATTCTTTTCCTCATAAAAAATGAATTAAATTCCATTTTGTCCCTCAAAAAACAAAAGTTCATAGATCTATCCTTCCATGAGATAGAAGGGAATAAGTTAACTACAAATGTGCTATCAAATAACCAGGGTCAAAAACAAGTTTGATTTTTAACAGGAGACCTGAACTATAATAATATTAACTAAAGTAACCAAGCAGAACTGTATGAAGGTTTTTTTAATGACCATTGAAATCAAGTAAGAACAGACATGATCAGATTAAAATGATAAAATTTCCAGCAGTAAATAATGGCCCAGTCTCAGTTGTCCTGACACACACACACCATTGTGATAAACAAAGGCCCCTATTTCCATTTGGATTATAGACTGAACATAGGAACATTACCACATGCCCTGGGCCTATTTATGATCAAGAACCTTTCAATTCCCTTGGCAGCCAGGAGACAGAATCCACATGGATATCCACTATTTTATGTTCCTTAACACAGAGAGGCATATTGTTAATATAGGTGGTCAGCTAACTTGAAAGCTACAGTCAGCACCGAGGGAAAGGTTCAAAATTGTAGCTGTCTTGTTCAAATGGAGGACAGTTTGTACCTTTCTACATAAAGGACCACACAGAGAAAGTTCATATATCCAAACATTTCTCCAGGAGTTGTTTCATAGGGGGAAAAAGGCATTTATTTCCTAATTAGCTCCATTTTACTCTGCCAATCAAAATATCTCTCAAAGGTAAATGGGGTCTATTAAAGAGACACGGTCTGAGTAAGTCCCAAATTCTCAAGGCAATACATTTCATACAGATCTCCATTAGGCAAAGAGGGAACGGTAAACAATCGAACCTGAAATCAAATTGGAAAAAAAAAAGTGATTATAAATTTTCACAGGTATATGATTAGAAGGGCTGTACTTTGAAACCCATAATTATGCCCGTGAAGTTCTGCTGTTTTCATAGGACTCTCAAATTTCTTAATTTTTCTAACAATTATATTTGATCTTGCTGATCTCATGTCTAAGGATCTAATAATATGTATAAAAACATTGGGATTTGGGGCACCTGGGTGGCTCAGTTGGTTAAGTGCCGTACTCATTGTTTCAGATCAGGTGATGATCTCAAAACTCATGAGTTCAAGCCCCACATCGGGCTCCGTACTGACAACACGGAGCCTGTTGGGATTCTCTGTCTCACTTTCTCTCTGCCCCTCCCCTGCTCTGTCTCTCCCTCTGTCACTCTCAAAAATAAACACTTAAAAAGAAACTGGAATTTAAGGTATAATAATAAAAGCTATTGTTAATGATGAGGTTCAAGTTGAAGGAGTTAGAGAAAACAGTAGAAACAGAAAGGTCATTTTGACCTTATTACTATCCTTCTCACCTCCAACAGGTCATAAAACCTCATGAGAGAGATGCCCTTCCTATATTCGGAGGAAGGAACGGAGCATCCTTATTTCCAAAGAAAAGTAGATACTGCGAAGAATCGAAACAGGCCTTGACACTTCCCTCATATTCTTTCACCTATCATATTTCTACCCAGCATAAAAATACTCAGGTCTGTTTCACAGCATCTATATCTCCTTACAAAAGCTCCCATGTCACATAAATCTTACATCAAATAAATCTGTATGCCTTTCTCCTTATAATCTATCTTTGTCAGTTTAATTTTCAGACCCACACAGGGACCCTAGAGGGGAAAGAAAACTCTTCTCCCCTACAATGAGACCCCTATGACGCCTAGAATAACGATCCTATCGAGCAGGCTGACCGCCCACAGCAGTGCTACCTGGGTGGTGGCAAGGATCAGGATTCTGATTTTACAGCAAGGAACAGAAACATTCCTGGCTCATGTAACAAGTAACAGCAGAGCCGGGATTTTAAACCCAGCTATCTCAGAGGCCCATGCTCACTGCTGGTCAGCAGGACACTCTGTACACTGGACTTCTTACTCCCAAAAAGCATCATCACCTGTCAATGGCTGTCACATTTTGGTGTGCCTAAATCTCGCCTGGGAGCTTGTAGTCATGCAGACTGCCAGGCCTACACCAGATATTGTGATTTGGTAAGGCTGGAATGTGATTTTCATAATTCTGTATTTTTAGTAAGTAGCAAGAAGGTCTGTGGGCCACACTTTGAGAAATGCTGCTGTACATATTTTGAAGTATTTGATTAACGTCAAATGGCTAAACAAAATAAACAACTAAATAACGAGGAAATTCAGCCGTTATCTCTCTATATGTAGTTGGAGGTAACTCAATTTGCTCCCTGAACTTCTAAGCAGATAATACACTGAAACATTCTAGTAATGGGGGCAAAACAAGATTTTCAAATATTCCTCAAGTCTGCTACAGAAGACCAAACGTGGAATTGGACAATCAAAGAGAGAAAAATCAACCTTCCCCCTGGCAGGGAACAGCAAATAAGTAGGCATATCCTCTCTCCTGCCTGCCCCTGTCCTCAGACACACAGTGGTCTAGACCTAGACTAGCCACGGTGACAGCAAGAGAGGAAGTGACAATTCCCCCGAGACAGGCCCAGTTACAAATGTCTTCTGGCAACCTGCCAGGAAAACGGCTTCACAGGATCCAAAGACGGAAAGAAGCAGAGCAAATTTAGGCAGCCTCATGTCCTTGAAGGGACTCACCCATCATCTGCAGTGCACAGCATATGATTATGTTCCACAGGAACTTGCACAGCCCCAAATTAAAGTACCATTTTCAAGACCGTCATGAAAGGGGGGAAAATGTCTCTGGAGACTGTTCTTCTACTCAATTACATTAACCAACTATGAGCATTTTCAGAAGTACTTGCTATTTATTGCTCAGATGCAGTAAGACTGAAGGAGAGTAAAGGGGGGTGTGGGGGGTAGGGAGGCCAAATATCAGGTCCTTTTCCCCGAAGACCCTGTTAAGACTTTAAGAGTAAATATGTTAAAAGGCTCTATGGGATCCAAAAACCATTATCCAAGTAGCAAACCATAAGGGATCCCTTCACTTAGCTACAAATACTTCTGCAGGCATAGGAGAGAGTGAAATAAAAGAACAGTACTACCCCTCACAGACCTCAAGGCTAGAGAACACCAGAGCTCGCAAGGAGGAACCTATGTAACTCACAGCAGAGCTGCTCCCAGACCCAGGAAGAAAACTGAAAATAAAAAAGACTCTGGAGTCCTGCCCCCATTGCCTTCTCCCCGCACAGGGAAGTTTCCAACAACTAAGAGGGCAAAATCTTGTCCCCCACTCACCAACTACTCTGAAAATAGAAGTCTGCTCCAAGGGGGAACTACATCTGTGCCACCTTTCCTAGAGGAATAGTGAGGATTCTGCCGATAAGACTTGGATAATGAGACAGAAAGGGCATCGGATCCTTGAAGGGAACAAAGCTCAAGTTCACTACTCCTGAAGTCAGAGACGAAAGGGCTGACCTGGACCTTGAAATCAAACATTCCTCAAACATTTGATGGCAAGAAATGATCAAGAGTAAGTGAGCAGCTTGCTGCTGATCAATAGAATAAAAAGGCTGGGCTCTAAACAATGATTCTGGCACCAGCAGCTCCTGGATGCTCATGTGCCTCAGTTTCCTCCTAAGAATCAGCAATTTAAGAATTATCTGACATTACACAAGTCAAAAGAGGAAAAAGCAGGCAAAATTATTTCAAAACCCTGTAAAATCATATGAGGGATAATATTAGTACAAATTAAAGCAACTCTAAGTACACATTCAAGCAACATCTCAGGTAACATAAACTCCATGGGAAAACCAAATCTATACTTTCAGTGCTATGGAGAAGCAAAGCTACTTAGCTGAGTTAAGTTTTACAGCATCTAACATGGATGTTAACAAGAGCTAAAATGTCAAGAGACAGAAGAGATAAGCCAAAGTTACAGCACTAATCACTTTCTGCCTTGTATTACCGTAATTTAATTACTCCATATAGGTCTTATCTTCCCTACCAGATCACAGGAGGGAAGATGGCTATGAGAAGAAACGGACCTTTATATTGCTCAGAAAGTGCCTAGCATTGTGCCATATTGCTAGAAAATACAACATGCTGACTGAGAGAGTAAGATGGGGCAATAAAAAATTTATTTTTTAAAAACTCAAACTACACTTCTTACGATTATAGGAATAAATGGAACTGGTTAATAAACATCAAAGTGAATTTTAAAAGGTTGAGGGAGGGGGCAGGGTAATATCACTGTAGGTTCATACCGCTGTTAGCAGAATGAATGCCTCCCATAGAACACTACTTGAATATGAGCTATTTCTAATGTCTCTACCTTCCGGCTAATATTACCAAGTAAGATGCAATACTACAAAATTATATTACTGAATAATGATTAAAAATGTTCCAGGCTAGCTAGCTCACTGTATAAATATAAAATCTAGGCTCTCTGTAAGCAGTAATGCAAAAGTAATACTGTAATCACAATGTGTAATGTTAGAAAAAAACAAATGCACAAAATCCAAAATCAGCCTGCCCTCTTTTGACCTGGCCAAGAATTTAAAGCAATCTTCTGTTCTCTCTGCAAGTGTGACATGATAAATTCTCTTACAATCTTTGGGGGTAAAAGAATACATTTGATCATTAGCTAATGGCTATGAGAAGTACTGACAGAGCACATATAGTACCACTCACAATTTAAGTAAAGCTGAACTGATATTTTAAAAATATCAAATGTGGCAGCTCAACATGAAAGTAAATGATAGTACAATATAAAAGGAGATTTCCTAATGTGGAATCAAAAGCACAAGTGTCCTGCAGAAAATTCATACATTTGAGATTAAATTTAAGCCTAGACAAGGCCATGTGCTGGGGTGGGCTTTGTGATGGTTAAGATAGAAGGAAAGAGAAGGCCCAGGAAGCTCGAAGGGCCCTTCTTTGTTCTGGAGACCAATGTGCAACAGTCCTAACAGGTGCAAAGTTATGCTGAACGACGCACTCTTTGTGTGCTGTTCAAATGAGCAAATGGCACTGGGAAGAAATAAAAAATAATTAGTGACTCTCTATTAGGGCCTCTTTCTACCGAGCTAGTAGTTGTGAGGATGGATTGCAAACATGAATCAATGTTAACATAGGAAACTCCTTCATTAGAAAGAACACAAAATGCCTGCAAATAAAAAACCAGAGTTTAAAGGTGGAAGGGAAAATGGAGCAGGGAGAGAGAACCTTCAAGGACAAAAGCAGGCCTGGAGGTCTGCGAGGTAATGGAAACCAGCAGGGACCGGCATATCACAACTGGCTCTTCCCTCCTGGAACTGCTTTCCTTTTCACTGGAAGCTCATAATTAACCAGTTGGCCCCAAATCATGTTTTCTAGTAATGGAGAAATCTTCTCCCACACTTCTTACCCTTCATCCCCAAGCTAAAAATGGAGAGCCAATGCCCTCCGAAGAGACAACCCCGTTACTTAAAGTACAGGCTCCCTGCCAGATGAAACCCATCCAGCACGGGGATGTGCCACAAGCCCTCCCACAGTTCTAGAAGAGGAGGAAGGAAAAGAAGGAAAAGAAAATAAATCTCTTATAATAGGAAACCAATTTTCTCTGTAACAGACTGCACGATTAGGGAAGCCCATTCAGAAGATAATTTTTTGTTAGAAAAAGGTTTCTTTGTGAATGCCTTTCCTTCTTCACCATATTAAAAAATAATTATTAAACTTCCTTCCTGGAACAAGACAGAGGGAAAACAATGCTGGATAGGACACCATTATTTAGCTAGTGCCAGTGGAACCTTCAATTGAGCCAGATTTCCAGTCAAATTTGTGCAATAAATTGTGGTGCGTTTCAAAACCCCAGACTGAATTATATAAGTGTGCAGCCTAAGGTCTCCCTTTAGACACTGAGCTTCCGCCTTGCCAGTTGCATCACTTCAAGGTCTAAATCAGGCTGTCAGGTCTAGTGCCACATATTTTATCCACCAAATTCAAACTACTCTCAGTCTGGGTTTCATTCACTAAAACGAGGCCTGTACCTTTTCAGGACAGGTACCATTCTAACCCTACAGAACAAAGATGACTCTCTTTCACTCTCGAGTCTACCTGTCATCAACCAGAAAACTACAACATTTATCTCCCACTACCACGATGGAGAAATATGGACAAACCAAGTTCCCAGAACTATGAACAGCATAGACATGCATGTCCAGCCCCCAGCTGGCAAGGCAATTTCTTTATATAGACATTATACCTTGCTCTACCGCAGGAGGAGACCTTGACAGGATAGAATCCAGACCGTAGGGGCTGTCCTCATGAAAGAGACTGTCCTTTCAGCCAATGTGGAATTAACACAGTCAGGAAGGGGTGAGGTTATTCTGTACCAGCCATCTGCACCTGATGAACACACAGGCAAGTGACCAGATCCTCAGAAGAGTCGAGTAAAAGAGGACATGGGCAGGGAGCCTCCCACTCTGCACTCTGTCTGCAACAGTGGTTGTCATCCATGGCTGTTTATGTCGTGGGGCCGAGGCTGGTGTCTTGGTCACTGAGGATGCAGTTTAAGCCCCTGTATTATGTAATGCCACTCTAAATTCCCTGGTTCTCCTAGCCATAAATGAAACTTTAACTGTGCCTATTTAACAACATTTTTAGGTCAATCACATCATCATCCCCTTGTGACCACCACACGCTGTACCTAGTACAGGCCTCTGACTTCACTCCCCAACACAAGGGGCTGGCTCCACTCCCAATTTCTACAGCATTTTGTTAAAAATCAAAACACCCCAAACCATGTGAGTGCCTACTGTGTGTGTGGTACTTTAAAACTTATTTCTAATCCCCACAGCAAGCAATTGAGCTGGAATGACTAGCTTTGCTCAACTGAGAGGTAGATACCCAGAGAAAAGACATACCCAGGATAACACACGTCAGAGCAGAAGATCCCAAAAAAAGATCTGTCTGGCCCCAGAGCCCATCCTAGTTCCTCTCTTTCATCTGCCTCAATACCAGTGAGGTGGCAAGGACTGACAGATTACCCACAAGCTTTGCGCTCCCATCTGGTTCCACACTCAATCCCCCACAGACCTGAAAAGGTCAATTAATTTCAACATGTATGGCATGCCCACCCAAGCCACCAGCTCCTGGGAAGCTCATCGAGATGGAGGAAGTTGGATGCAGTACTTGTGCCAGTTATGAAGCTACTGTCACTCAGTTTTAAATCTAACCTTTTTTAAATTCCACTTTGTGATGCTGAGATGGGAAAACTGCCAAGCACATTTCTGCTTTGCCAGCTGGTTCCCTGTTAGGCTCTGCCAGTAGGGGATGTGAGCAGGAGAATGGACAAACTCTTTCCTATTCCTGTTGGCTACTCCATAGCCACACTTCTTCCTCTCAGCAATGGTGGTCTGTTCCAGTAGGGGTAATGGATTCCAGCTTACAGTTTTCCCAACATTCTCAGAAGTCTTAGCACACCTCACATTCTCCAGAACCAATCAACCGGCAGCCCTGGATCCCAGCTCTGTGATGTTTCTCCTTCAAGTTTAGAGAGACAAACTTCAGCTCAACAGAGGTCTGCATCTCCCTTCCAATGGGTCCATCCAAGCGCAGCACTGGTGGTATAGTGGTGAGCATCGCTGCCTTCCAATGAGTCCATCCTCCAAATTTCTAAGTTTTCATATTCCGGTCTCTTATTTGTCCTCCCAACCCTACAGGTGGTAGCTGCATCTTGTAATGAACACCAACCACTATGTGAACCTTAGTGTTCTCTTTCTGCCTTTTTAGTATCTCCATACCCGATTAATAATTTCTTATATTAGGATGTATCTGCTAAAATAACTGATATGGTTTCCATCCCCTAAAACAATAGCCAAAAGCCACTATATAACTGTACAAAGAAGTATGCAAACATCAGATAGTTCCAGTCTCTTTAACCAACACTTTACTCAGAGAATACTGTCTCTTACCTGTTCTAGACTACCGGTACCTAGCAGTACCCACATATCAGGACCATCTATAATCTAAAAATAGCTCAGAGCCTGGAGCCTGCTTTGGATTCTGGGTCTCCCTCTCTCTCTGCACCCCTCTCCCACTCATGCTCTGTTTCTCTCAGTCTCAATAATAAATAAACCTAAAAAAAAAATTTTTTTAATAAAAGACCCAATAAAAACGGAAAGGGTATATAGGAAAAGCTTCCACTGTTAACATAGATGATGAAGAGAAATGCTTGAAAGATTTTCCCAGTAATACAAACACTACACTAAAAAGATCTCTAAGCCAGTAGGTGCCTAATTCATTAAACTAACATAAAATTTAAGCCACGAGAACAATGCACCCTAAACTTTTTTTATACCTGATACATTGTTAAGTGCTCTTTTGTATAGTGAATCCTCCTGTGGCCTTAAAAAGCTAAACTATGGCAAGGCTCCATTCATGCTTTCATGTTTTGGGATCATGGTAAAGATAGAAAAGTAAAAACCTTAAATGTGTCAAGGTGGTTACTAAAGAGGAATGGAAATAAAGTGAGGGCTAGTAAACTTGGCCAGACTCTCAGGCATAGAACACCAACAACATGTCATTTTTCTATAGCAAGATGAAAGAATGAGAGAAATAACACCAGGTTTGGTATTATAGATTTTATCAATCTTCTCTCATGTCAACAGCCCCCCCCCCAAAAAAAAGTGGAGCTCAATGGTTACCAGGGAATTGAGGGGAAGGGGGAAGGGGGAAAGTTGTTTAATAGACATAGAGCTTCAATTCTACAAAATAAATTTCCAGAGATCTGTCTCCCAACAATGTGAATATACTTAGCCCTCTGACTTGTACACTTAAAAAATATGGAAGATGGTAAATTTTAGGTCAGGGGTTTTTTTTTACCACAAGAAAAAAGTAGAGCTCATTCAGGCAACAGTCTGATTTGTATGATCTGGGAGAAACATCAGCATCCTACCAAATTCCAAGTTAACATGAGAGTTTAGATATGAATCCAGATCTCTGGTTGGCAGAACAAAGAGATAAAGAGATTACTTAGTCCCTATTTATGGATATAATCAAACACGTTAGCCCAGTTCTGATCTCAACAAATATATTCCCAACTGTTTCCTTCCTGAACAAGAACCACAATGGAGTCTTCTCCTCCTCTTTTTATATATTATATCCTTTTGCTTGGATAGAACTGCTATCTCAGCACTGAAGAGTCTGCTTACTGAAATGACAAAAACTCTGAAAGGCCATGTTCAAATGCCATCCACCCCCATCAGGAAACCTTCTCTGAGCTCTCTAACCAAATAGTCTTTTTTTCTCATGGCACATCTCTCCCATGTCAGTATATAGACTTCTTATATCCAATAGGTGGTGAGAAGCTACTCCAGATTAAAAATAGCATCATACTCCCCTTTTTAACCTAACTGTATTTAATCCTCAAAACAATTAAACAGAGTAAATGAATGAAACAATTCAACTGAGTAAATGAATGAGGTTCCGTGTAATTTACACTATAGGTCCCACCAGTAGAAAAATGCCTGGGGCAAAAGTTGAACTCTGATTCTACAACACATAGATACTGGGTTCTATTATGAGGTCTCGAAAGACCCTATATGTTCCTCCTTCTTTAGGGAAGGAGAAAAAGCCATTTTCCTTCTTCTTCTAACCACTAAGCATTTTGTCCTGTAAGCGTAGAGTTCGTGTGCAAAAGGAAGAGGGAAATCACAATTAGCCTGAGCCTTCCCTACAAAGCACCCTCCTAGAGAGAGATGTGCAAGGTGACCTCCTCACCCGAAACTCCAGCTCAGCCTCACCACTCGGTGACATGAATGCTGGGTGGCTCCTAACAAATGTTGCTGAATGTGAGAAAACTATCCAGGGTCACCACTAATGAGAAGCCAGAACATCTTGCCACTTAGCTACAGAATGTTCACCTAATAAATCTTAGAAATTTGAACACAACCCAAGGCCAGGAGGTTATAGGAAAACAAAACAAAACAAAAAATTCAGAAACACCAGCTTAAAAATCCATTTCAGGGCACCTGGGTGGCTAGTCGGTTAAGCCTCCGACTTCAGTTCAGGTCAGATCTCACGTTCGTGGGTTCGAGTCCCACATCAGGCTCTGTGCTGACAGCTAGCTCAGAGCCTGAAGCCTGCTTCCGGTTCTGTGTCCTTCTCTCTCTGCCCCTCCCCCTCTCATGCTCTGTCTCTGTCTCAAAAATAAAGAAACATTAAAAAAAAAAATTAAAAAAAATCCATTTCACTTCCCTCAATACTTTCAAATATAAAGAATAACCCATAACTAATCAGAAATAAAAAAGGCTGTAAGTAAAAATAAAACCAAAAATCCACCTAATATTTCTTTCTGAATAGTTTAATTGTAATAAATGGTCACTTATACTCCTGAGGAAATTCCACTTTTTACCTTGATTTAGCTTTATTGATCTAACTTTAATCAAGGACAAGTATACAGCAAAGGCTGAGGGTCAGCAACCCAAAAGAAATGGAGAAGCAAGAGAAAAATACTCTAACTCAGCAAATGGATCAGCTTGATAACAGGCCCAAAAGAACCATCATGGACACATAACAAGGCATTGGGGAAAATCAATCTGCATACTTATTTTTTTTTTAATTACAGTACACTGTATTTCCTTAAGGGCAGAAACTGTCTTTTGTAGGATGGAGGGCTGCCCAGCACAAATGTACCACAAATGTTTAGGCTATAATTACATATGGAAAAAATACCATCATGTAGGATATCCATAGTGAGAACTGGAAAACACCCTTCTTTTAGCTGTAAAAAATTTCATTTGTCTCAAACTAATTACAAGTGCAGATTTAATCAGACAGATGAAGGCTCAAGTTTATGCACATATAATTTATGAATTTTTAAAAAGGGTTTGCCAATCGATTTGAGTATAACTAAGAGTTGTGTTTAAGCTTCTTACTTGAATTAATATACTGACAATTCATAAAACTATAAATCTACCATTAACAGAGAATCACTACGAGCTGTTTCTTGGCAGCAACATAGCTCACAGAGCCCAGCAGAGAGCTGGAAAGAGAAACAGGGGAGGATTGCTGGAGAGAGGAGGGGTGGCCTGAGCCAGTGAGAAGTCATTCTGCAATAATCTACATTAAAAAAAATTTATCATGTGTCAGTCTATGGAGAAAATGGTCCCAATTCTTGAGAAAAAAAAAATCCAAGAAAACTTGATATGCAAAGCATAACACTGCAGGATTAGAAAATGGGTCCTATGAAAAGAGATGGAAGTGCCTAAAATCTTGACAAGGTCAGACAGCTAGAATGCACTCTCTGCAAGAATCCTAACTCTTGAAGAATGTTTTCAGTTTCTCTAAGTTCTGCAAAAGTTTGGCCCATTTGGGGAATAAGAAGTGGGCAGATGAAACTCTGAGGGAAATTAAAAAGGACAAGAGGCAGGACAATCAGGGCATCAATAACCCAATGGAAAGTTTTAAGAAGATAGGACGATACACACAGTCAAGATAAAAACTGAAATATGCCTATTAGGCATGGCAATGACTTCAGCTGGAGTAGTTTCAGTCAGATTTTAGGGGGTTGAAGAAACGTAGATGGTTAGTGTACACTAATCTTTCAAGAAAGAGTGGGAGCTAAGCAGTACTGATGTCAAAGAAAGAATGCTGAGTTTTGTTCTTAAAAAAAATGAGTGAAAATCTTTGTTAAAAAGATTTAATAAATTAAAGTAGAAGAATAAACAGGATGACATAATTTTTTTATCATATTGATGTACAAAGACTTGATTGAATATGAAGGATTCATAAATATTCTAATTCCTGACCTGCTAATTACAAACTGTATGATCTAAGAACTATGTATTTATCTCCAGGAGGGACTTACACTTACTCATCTCTGTAGCCCCCAGCACATAGTATTGGGTCTAACATATGGTGCATGCTCAATTAATGTTTGTTGAATAAAATTACTTAATCTCTCTGGGCTTCAATTTCCTCCTCTGGAAAAAAAAAAAGTGGCTGGATCTAAATGATGTTCCTTCTAGCTATAAATGCCCATCGGTACGTTAACTGTTAAATAAAATAGGTCAATTCCCTGTGACTCCTTGAAAATATGCCATGTTGTAACATTCCCATTTAAGTAAGGACATAAGAACAAAACTGCACCCATTCATCTAATAATGAGACTATATGGTATTCCTGAGATGGTCCTCTGAGGGGAAAATATCTTCATTAAATCAGATCACGGAAGGAAACCAAAGACACATCTACCTGTTCAGAAAATGTTTTGATGAGTGTAACTCCTTTGTCTTTTCCAGTCTACAGATATGGGCACTACTTGGCAACTATAAAAATGTAAAGGGAACCTTTAAAAAGTTCATTTTTTAAAATTCAAAGATAATAAATCAGCAACTGTGTAAATGTCTTCTGTCCTATCAGCCTAGGCTGTTTAAGTTTTAATCCAAATTGGGAGCTAGGGAGGCAGAAAAGGAAGAACAGAGAGAGAAAAAAACAGTCAAATTTCAAAAGCAGAGATTCCTTCTCATCTGCAAGCAGATAAGAAATACTTGTAAGAAATTAAAACATCAACACTAACAACAGTTTCTCAAAGCACTCAAATGAATAACCAACATTCACTGTCAACAAAGCCACACACTCTTAAACATCCGAGAAGTCCAGTCTGTCTAATACTAGAAATACCAGAGAGAACCAGAGGCTGAAGAGGTCGTGACAGGAAACTGTGCCCCACTCCTCACCACAGTCATTATCCCCTATAACCCTTGGACCTCCACTGGCCCCTCAAATCTGTCCACCCTTTTCTCGAACTTCTATTCAACCCGCAAAATCAGAATTTAAATATAAACTAATAGGACCCCATATACATGGATTCTGAACAGATGAAACACAATTTAGTGAGGCTTATTCCAAAGGAAATATCTAAATTGTAGGTTATGGCAGGTCACCTGGATGGTTTAATTAGTTAAGCATCCGACTTTGGCTCTGGTCACGATCTCACGGTTCCTCAGTTTGAACCCTGCATCGGGCTCTCTGCTGTCAATGGAGAGCCTGCTTCAGATTCTCTGTATCCCTTCTCTCTGTCCCTCCCTGATTCACAATCTTTCAAAATAAAATAAAATATTAAAATAATGATAATAAAATAAATTTAGGTCTTAGCGATAAAGTTTTGCCTGGATTATTTTTAAAGAACATAGACTGAATCTCTAAACGGTTATGTGTTCAAACTTGGTAAATCACATCACTTTGTCCTATTTTCTTTACTGATCCACAAATATTTAGTTGATCAATCCAAACTGAAATCAAGTTGCACAGATTAAAATTAACAGCAGAAAAGACCATAATAGCCCAAAAGAGAAAAAAAAATGCTACAATGATTATTTGCATTATAAAAAGATTCTTCTCTCTACACAGAAACTTTAAAAATCATTTCTTTACAAAGTTACTTTCCCACTGCTTCTAAAGCATAAATTGATTTACCAATAGTCATTTTTATTTGCAGTATTCAAGGAACATTACAGTGGGGAACCATACACTTTCTCTCTTCCTACTTCCAATGCCTTTAAAATACATCTTCATACATTTAACAAATTACCATTATTTAATTTAGCGCCAGTAAAGAAACTGTTCAAGAGGAGAGAGCATATAAGGGACTAAGAAAACAATGATGGCTTTACTTCTTTTCATCCCATTTTCTCAACAGGTTTATACAGTCTTCAGTGATAACATATTTTTCCTCCCTGTTCCACACTGAGGTTATAAACTTAAGAATTATGAGTGGCAAGGGCAGAGGAGCAAGTAGCAAGTGTTTCGATGAGCAGATGGCAATGATGGGGAGCTTACGCCGTGTACCAAAGGCACCACCACGAGGATACAGTGGAGATACTCTAAGCAAATATGTAAATATGGGCCTATCATAAAGGGGCTTCTTATTCAGACAACCCATATGTATAAGGAATTCCATGCATTAAATCACTCCAAAATTCCCTGTAGTTTAACTCATGTGCTCATACTTTTCTAAGAAAAAATAAACAGCTAAGAAACCTACAGCATTGGATGCAAGAGAAGCCCAAAACAGATCAAAGGAGAAGCAAAAAGGAAAGAGATCCATAGTCTTTGTATTGAGAAGGTGCCGTTATCCACAAATCTGAACTTCATGGTTTAACTCCTGTGCAGAGTCCCAGTGCCACAAACCAGCAGGATATATGGTTAACAAAGGGAAGAAAGAGAAATCATTCCAAATGAGATTTTAAGTGAGTCATGCTCAGTAACCCAGAAGATTTCATTTACTTATCTAACTGAAAAATGTATTTTATCCAAGGAGTCATTAAGACGACGTGGCATATGCCTAAAATACAGTAATCAATTTGAAATGAAATTCAAGACAAAATGTATGGGCATGAAACAAAATATCCTTTAGAGCTGTAGATTTGCCAAATATAGCTTCAAATTTTTAAGGTGAAATGCAATAAAACCTTTGGTCTTCAAGTGTAATCAAGGAAGGCAAATATTAGAGAAAGAAAACAAACAAACAAACAAACCTGATGTCGACAAATCATACACACACACACACACACACACACACACACACACACACACACACACAGGCATGCTCCAGGCTTCACGAAGCATCCTGAAAATGTCCCTCACATTTTTTTAGACACCTGTCCTAATGCAAGTAGATGTGAAGGTAGAAACCAAAATTGTTTTATTTTCTTCTCTCCACGCTTAGAAAGCAGAAAGGCAAAGGAAGGTCCTGAGACTAAACAAACATGCTGCAGAGCTTGGGCTATTAAGGCAGCCAGATCTTCGGCAATCTCAGTACAACTTAAATTCAATGATCTGTGCCAAGAGTCAGATAATAGAAAAATTTAAGTACCCAATACATATTGTTCTTAAACACTATCCTGTCAGCCACCATTAAATACCATTTTGCTATCCTGTAAAATTGATATTTCATATCTAGAGAGTATACAATGAATAGCTCTGGGAAAGCATTGAAGGCTTTGGACATACATTTGAGGTTTTGTAAATAAACATTAAAAATCAATTCAAAGCAAGAATGTTAACTAAATTTCATGACTATCGAACATCTAGCAATTATAGTCGCCCAGAAAGACACTGAATTGTTAAATTACTTTTAGGCCAAAAGGCTTATTAGATGGCTGAGTTCACCAGTGGTCGCCATGGATGGTATTTCTTAAAGAATGTCATCTCACTACTAATAAACTTATATAAAGAATTTTCTTTCTTTCCTCTTTGAATAGCATGCATCAGAATTCACAAGATGAACCAATATCACTTCTGTCTCAGAATAATCGGGAATCCACTCCAAGTAGTCATTAAACAATCCTAGAGGAGGGCTTCATGTCTCCCCCCCCCCATTTTATGTGTTATTCATCTCCCAATTAATTTCTACTTTGACTAACCCATCCCTCCCTTCCACTGGTCAAATAAAATGCCTTTCTTTAGGTCAGCCTCCTTTTCATAATTACTAGGTTTCTTTTTTTTCTTTTTGTTCTCACGCTGCTCATGGCTTCCTCTAAAAACTATCCTCTCCCAAGAGTCTCCATTAAAAAAAAAGAACCTTAAAAAAATTTTTTTCTCCTTCATTCACATCTTCATATCTCTGGCCTTTCTGCCAATTTCACTACATATACAAGAGGTTCAAAAACACAAGTATATGAACTAGGACCAGCCTGTAGTAAAGATTTCCCCAGTTTTCATAAAATCAAACGGGGAGAAATAATGTGGGGCGTCTGGGCTTGAACAAATGTATTATAAACTATTCAGACTGAAGTCCTATCTACTATTCTTAAATTTTATGTTGTTGGGTTTTTCTGTTTTTTCGTTGTTGTTGTTGTTTTTAACAGATTTCATTTTTAAGTAATCTCTACACCCAAGATCAAGAGCTGCACACTCTACCAACTGGGCCAGCCAGGCCCCTGGTTTGTTTGTTTGTTTAACTTGTTTAATGAGTTGTTTTGCTAAGAAGCAATGATGTCAGAAGGAGGAGGGGCACATTTTTTCTCCAGTTCTCCAGAGGGAGGGATAAGCAGTAGGAAAGATGAAGAGTTGAAAAAGAAGTGATGCTGGACAAGAAACAAAAGACAGATCATGGAAGCCCTAATGTTGTTTGCCAGACAGAGATATTAATCTGCGGAATACAGAAACAAAGAAAACTTTTTGGAAAGAAGAATGATGGGATTTGAACTTCAAAAAGACCAAATGAGCAACAGTGTGGAACAACAGATTGGAAAGTGATATTTGAAACAGGGTTCCCAAACACTTATATGATATATGAAACAAAAAAATGAAGGCTTCAACAGTGGGGGGAGGAAGAATTCTGAGATCATTATCTGAAGTTTAAATCCATTAATACATATCACGAGCCTAGGTCATCAGACTATACCTCACACGTTGAAATTCAACGTAAGTCAGTCTTTTCTGTTTGCTTTGCTTTCTTTATACCTAGGAATATCCATCTAGATATGGCTGCATTAACCCATAAATATCTACTAAGAACCCAAGGATTTTGATTCAACGTGTTTCTTACCAGTACACAAAAATGTCAAAATAAAATAACGAATACTAATTACCAAACTTAAATTCCAATATTTTATAACATGACTAAAGTTACAACCAAATCAGAGAAAAATCAAGAAGTCTTCAAGGCAGCCCAGAAAGATCCAGGAATAGTAGGTGCTCAATAAACACTTGATAATTGAAGAGAAACTTCTTTCATGAAATGTCACATGAAGTTAAAGAATAAGAAAAGGATATACAATATAAAACTGAAAAGTATGTACAACATAAAAGAATAACTAAAGCCCAAGTACAGCCGCTACAAGAGTTCTGAGGGACGTGCAAGTGTGCTCGGCTTATCCCTTTAGTTTTAGTAGTCTTAATTATCAAGATGTTAAGAGCACCCAACATCTCTCATAGTAAAGAACAAGCATATAAAAGCTAAAACTGGAAGAAATTCTATCTCCCTATGACACCAAATGACTGTGCTATAGCACAAAACTGCTGTTAGTCTGTTACCACCAATACTCATCAGAGGAAAATGGGAATCACAGCATACTGTTAATTACTGTCTGCTGACCAGTATCTTGTCACTTACTCAGAATAGGAAGCCCATTTCTCTGGGCAAAAATTGCTCATATCTAATAAGGCTTCAAAAGTCTAAAATGGCCAAAGTAGATAGAACAAAGATATTAAAGAGCTTAGGTTGTGGCTGTCAGACTTCACTTCTGTAATAGCAGGTACATATGGTTCAACATCTGCTGGGAAGAGTTACCACAGCAGTACATACTCAAGTGGAAAAGGGCGCCCGACACTAGAAAGTGACTCGTGTATGCCTCAGAAGGTGAAGTGATAACTGCCCCTTAGAGAAAATACAGCCAGAATGAATTTCCCTCCCCAATATTCTATAACCAGATGCTTAACAGAAGTCCCCGCCCTCCTGCAATATCTCTATTGAACTGAAGAGAAGATGACTGGCCAAGACCATTGCTATGCCACCCCAATACATCTCTCTCACATTTAGCAAAATAGGAAAGTCTAACACCAAGAAGAGGAAGATAATGCCTCTGCTGGGCAGTTGCAGTCCTTGGCATTTCTACAGCAAGTAAATGCAGAGCAGTTAAAAAAACTCCTTCCAGGCCAATGAACATGGTCACTGACACTCCTCAAAGGTGGGACAGATACTTCCCCCGCCAGCTACACATGATGGTCAGAAGCTCCGGTGTATACAGCCCACAATCACAAATAGAAATCTGCAGACCTGTAGTTACAGAGGAGCAGTGGTCCAAGTGGGGTTTTAGTTACCTTTTCTTATTTTCATACAACTTTAAAGATGTAACAGGCTGATTGACTTATGACTCTCTTGCCAAATTAAAAATCATTACTTTGTACAGTAGCCAATTAAGTACTATTTTCAGCAAACTAACAACCCAAAGGATTGTAACCTATGACAGAATGAGGTTTAAATAGAAAAATAAGCTCCCCACTGCTGTTTAAAGTTGTCTTAATCTCAAAGAAATTGCACATCTCATCTGAATTCCAGGTACCTTATCAAAATCCCTGGCAAAAAGGCTTCAGGCTAATGTCAGAATGTAGGACCCTAGTACTGGTGTTCAAACTCATACACATATAATCATAGGAAACACTATTCTGATTAAGATCTTTTAAAATTAACTTCCCTTTTCTCCCTGGAAAACAAATTAGACCTCAATGGTAATCATCCTCAACAACCACAAAGGAGGTCAGTGTGTTTAAATTAATCTCCCTGGCCTGAGACAGGCAATCAAAACCCAACAGGAAATCAGACAGGTAAATAGGTATTAGATTAAGAATAGCCACTGAGGATCCTGACAGGCAGGACAGGAATCTATTCTCTGCCTTCCTTTATAAAAGATGTGCATGTCTGAGTAGGATCACAGAACTGTAGATTAATCACAAGGATACCAAAATCAAACAAACAAACACCTGGTCAGAACTTAGATCACTAGTCTCTAAACCCCAGGTAAGGTTTATTGGACCTCATCGTAAGTAGAAAAAGGGAATCTGGCCTAGGTTCTGTAAGTAATCTCCTTATTTCAGTATCTTAGGGGTTTCTCCTATATGAAATTACTGTGAATAATCCAGGCAATCATTCTTATGTATTTGAAATTACAAATCTGAACATGCTTTGGAATATTTTCATTATTACTAGAATGACATTTCATTATGACTGCTTTTACTTTAATGATTAATAACAGACGAGAAAGCTCTATCAAATATATAAGCATCTGGCTAATTTGCTCTAAGGTCAGCCTAAAGTCATTCCCGGGGTTAAAAAGTGGGACTTATAAATCAAACCAGTATATAGGTTCAGACTCTGACTTCTATTCCAAATGAAAATTCAAAAGAACAAAAAAGTTTCCTCCTTCTGAATTCCTAAGAAGCCCAAAACGCTGCTATTATCTTTGCCCTAGCAACTTGGCATAACTTGACTTAGGAAATTCAGAATCATAGGCAATAAACCAGCTCCCATTTTTCTTGATGTATTCTATAATTCAATTATACTGATTAGTAAAATGAACAAGGGGGAAAAACTCCACCATTGTCATATGGTAAAGGCAAACTTCAACAAAATCCAGCCACCTCACTTGTAATGAACGAGTGTAGGGAAAGACAGGTCAAATGCGTTGTTCCCATGGGAAAATCAAATAGTCCTGTCATTTTCATGAATTTATAAACCAAGGGTTTATAATCCCTATATTTAAACCCTATAATCACAAGGGTTATGGGCTGAACAGACACTTCAAAACCTACATTTAAGCCTCCTGTAAAATCTCCTCCACACCATCCTATTGTATAGTATTCAGCCCATGTGTAAATGCCTTCCATGAAAGTAAACTGCCATTTCCTGGCATGGCCCACCCTCTCACTGAACACCTTGCTTAGAAAGTTGTTTTTTCATAGTACACTTAAATATGTTTCCCTATAACTGGTCCTAGTGTTTTACTCTCTGATGTCCACCAGAGCAAACTTAGTAAACTTTCTCACTGACTGTGCAATATTAGAGTTTCTCTGCAGTGCAGCCTAACAGGTCATAAAACCTGTGTTCTCTGTAGTGCAGGAGGATTCTAAATGCTGCCAGAATCATAAAGAACTCACTTTTCCTCCACAGGGCAGCTTAGGCTACTAAATCCTGGGGCACTGTGAAACCCATTCTTCATGAACTACTTAGCCTGTTGCTCTGATCTAAATGACCAAACTGGACAAAAAGGGATCTATAAAATTAAGGATTTCTTCTTCTCATTGTCTATCATTTAAAGCACTGAAACAATTCCAGCAAAAGAGATAAGAAAAGGCTATAATGGTATCACTATGATTAAGGAGTTAAACCCTAAACAGAAAACCAGGATCAGTTTTCATTATGTCAAGAAGAAAAATTACAAAGGCAAGAGGCAGGTGATTCCATGTACAAATTTCAGATGCTGAAGAAAACACAACGATGCTGAAATTATTTCCACTGGAAATCATACTGTTGCCTTGGACAAGTTAACCTCACTGGGCCTCAAATGCTGTAACATTAGGAGACTGGATGCATGCACATTAAAAGACAGACAATTTTGATGCTGCATTATCCTAACTGGTGAAAGGACTTCTGAATCCATCACACTGCTTCCTCCAGAGAATATGATCCTACTTACCATAAGATGAAACGATCTTTTTTTTTTTTTTGAGAGAGAGAGAGAGAGAGAGAGAGAGAGAGAGAGCGAGCGAGCGTGAGCAGGGGAGGGTCAGAGAGAGAGGGAGACACAGAATCAGAAGCAGGCTCCAGGCTCTGAGCTAGCTGTCAGCACAAAGCCCGATGCAGGGCTCGAACCCATGAACCGCGAGATCATGACCTGAGCTGAAGCCGATCGCTTAACCGACTGAGTCACCCAGGCGCCCCAAGATGAAACAATCTTCTAATTGTTTCACATGTTGGCAGGATTTGACAAGGAGAAGCTACCACACTTTAGTCAGTATGATCTGGGAATGATTATAAAACATATGAAACACGAGAAATCAAAACTACCACAAAATGATTCAGCCCCTTTACTGGGAATTTTCAAATACCTAGCAGCAATTCCTGGCAGGAACAAACACCTTCATCTACTTAAATAAAACAAGTGCTCATGACCTACAAGGAATCATACTGCATATGCAGGGGATACAAGCATGAATCAAACATAAAATCTACCTTCAAAGGAGCTAAAAGTCTAGTAATAGAGATGAGACAGGTGCCTACAATGCAAAGTAGAAAATGGTACTATAAACCAAAATGTGTTTATGTTTATGGATAAAATGCTAGGGCAGCTCAGCATGAGAGATTACTTCTGACACAAAGGATCTGAGGAAGCTTCATGGAGACGGTCCTATCTGTCTGAATATTGATGAGGGGGTAACACTGGTATAAAGATAAGGGGAAAGAATATTCTAGGCTGGAGGCACATTAGAAAACTATAAAGAAAGTATGAAGCATGTATGGAAAACCACAATCCAGTCTGTCAAAACTGTGCCATGCTGCTGTTCTCATTGAGTACCCCACAGCCACTCAGGCTACGTCAAATCCTCAGTAAGGACTGTCCCAGCTAGCACAATTAGCACCCACCCACTTAAAATGCCCCCCAGGACATACACAAAAAACTGTCCATACATTATTTCCAATTTCCCCCATTAAAAGCTCTAAAAACACATAGTATATAGAGAATATTATAACAAGTAAGATTGGAAGCTTAGGCCATGTCATAAGCCCTTAGAAGTTTGGCCCTTTTTTCTGGGAAAGTTTGGGACAAGGAAGAGTGGTGGAATCAGAGGTATATTTCAGGGAGATTGATCTAGTAGCCATGGACAACTGGAGGAAAGGAAAGGCAGAGAGAGATATAATTAGTACCCAAACTACGCAAAAGTTGTTCTGTTCAATAGCACGCTGTCCAATCCAATTTTAAATAACTCCAACAACTATGTACCCTAGCTTTCGTAATTTAATTTAGTATAATATGTCACTACCATTCGTGTCCAAGAGAGAACAGATTTCTTTATGTGCCGCAATAATCCCCCCCATGGTGCAAAGCTGAGCTAAGGGCTTTTTGCATAGAAATTGTGGTTTGCAAGTACATGGGTTGGTACCTCGCCTTTTTACACGTGGACTAATTAGGAGGCACATTATTTGTTAATGCATTAGCATAACAAATCAACTTAAAATGACACTTGAGAATAGGCCATTCAAAATATAAGCCAAGATTATTAATATAAGTCTTTCAACAGGGAAAAAAATCATCAGACCTAAGGGAAACAGCCACCAGCTCTCAGTTATGGGAGGTGGATGTACAATAAATGAAAAGCCAGAAGCTGCTTTTAGGCACTTTCTTATTTAGGGACCCAAAATGAGTCAGAGCTACTAAATAAGCTTGACTGACAAAAATAATTATTAGATAACTACATAATATCTGAATGTCTAATATGCACAGGCACTATGTATGACCCATTTAATATTCCAAAGACTAAGATTTCAACAATATGACTTTACCAATAAGGAAGCCAGATCTCAAATATATTAAATAACTCATTCAAGGTTAGTCATTACTAAGTCTACAGAAATAGACTTGAAACCCACATCACTCTGACTAGGAATTCTCCTCTTTGTACTTACAGCACCCAATTCAGAAACTACTGTTAACAATGACAAGGCAAGTACTTTGGAGACACACATAAAAGGGGCAGTTAGAGCATAGATGAACATTACTAGTTAGGGTAAAGAAGCCTTCCTGGAGGTTAGGGGGCAAAATATAACATCAAATAAATGCAAACTTCTGAGGAATCCCAACAGAGCCATGAGGCTGAACAATAGCAAATGCAAGGAATGAGGAGAGCTCATTGTAGGCAGGTCACCAGGAACTAATGAAACCACCAAAACACAGGTCTATCTCCTCTCCCTCATGAAATGTATGAAGGTTCATTATGTGCTCTGATACAGTCAAAAAATTACTCTGCTATAAAATAAAAATCTCAAAGTCAACCAATTTTCTTTTGTAAGCTGACAAATACATTGAGTTTTCTCTTTCAAAGCCCTAAAATGCATTCTACTCTACAGTATATTATGACTCTGTGTTTTTGAAATCAAGAACCTAAAATCCAATCTCATGCATTACAGTAGCTATCCTTTTACAACTGCCCGTTCCTGGCTCTTTCCCCAAATACAGACAACCAAACTTGCTTTTGCATTTATCCTGGTAAACAAGAGGAATGAATGACCAAGTCTGTGCGACAAGGCTAAAAGAATCCCCATCCCAAAGCAGCTTCTTCTACTGAATCCTCCCTTAAGTTGAACAGTTCTATCAACTCTTCCTGAGAGTTTCTCAATGTTTATTTCTGCCAACTCCAAGATAATATTTTACATATCATGTTAAGGTATCAATCTAACAATAATATAGTTTTTTTTCTAAATTCAATCCCTTCTGCTCTATAAAGTTCTCACTTCTTCTTTATAGTCTGAGAACAAGGATAAAAAGGGCCCTAGTAGGCTAAAAATTAGGAAGTGGCTGTGAAGACTACAAAAGAAAAGTATTACGATTCTGTGGATGAGAACAGAAGAATGTGCCTTCCCTGAGTCCACAGATTCCAGAGGATAAAGGGTCATCACATTCTTAAAACTAAACTGTCCCTGAGCAGAAATTTCTTTTTTGAGTTGAGAGTTAAATGGAGTCTTGCTTTGCATAAGCCCTAGGCTGGAAGAGTCAACCCTACCCCAACATCCTCGTTCCTGTGGGTTGGCCATAAATGCCTGAACTGTTGGTTTTAAGAAATACGCACTGTTTCACACTACCCCCTGCACTTGGATGCCGAAACAGCACAGTAAATGGAATACACACAAACACACACAGTCTCTCTCCTTATCTTCTTCATTATACCCATTTATTCAGGCAATACCATTTCACACATTTTACTTAGCCACTTATAGGCCCTTTGTTCCCCAGGGAAAATATGAACTGTAGGAGGAGAAGAATTGGTCCCTGGGTAATAAGAATATTTTATTAAAAATTAATAAACATTTTTATTTATTCTTGTTTTTTTTTGTCCAGGAAACTGCACACTACATGGTCTGGCCTCCAGGATACAAACTTCAAACACATTTATCTTCTAATTTAAAGCATCACTGCCCCACATATTTCCCATCTTCTTAAAGCAACAACAAATCACCAAATCTTGAGCAAGATAAATATAAACTTGAGTTTTAACAGATAATCAAAGTTGGTGCATAAAATTCAGGAGGAAAACTGACATATCCTTTTATTAGAGCAATTTCAAATGCTATGCTGTGCATTAAAGGTCAACCTGGACGAATGAATTACTCAGATTGCACCAGACTTTGCTCTAGAACAACCAGACAAGAGCCAATGAAATGAAGGTTGTATGCTAGTTTGGCCACGGGATGAAAGAGTCCATATAAATTCATGTGCTCATTAGAAGGTGGAGTTTGATCATCATATAGCCAGTAAGTTCTTATTATGTAGACCAGTAAATTTCTATTAAAATGGTACAGATTACAATCCTAACAATGTTAAGTTTCCTATTTAAAAACAGTTGTAGTTTCAGAGAAACTAGAACAGGCACATGCTGTACGGCACCATTTGAGCTTCACGGCATATTTACAACAACCTGCTCATACTGGGCACTCAGTATGCAGGGTCTCACTTGATCCTGAAACCTCTGCTTTGTGACTGTGAACTTTTTATACTTTTTTGGACTTTGACCAAATGTATGGTTTCCAACTATTCATCCTTCTATTTTTGTTATTCTATACTGCAGTCACACACGTAAAATGAAGTATAATGTCAGAGAATTAATTTTTTTCCTTCAAACTTTACTAGCTGATACTTGTTTAGCGGCATTATTTTGGGCAAGTTTACTAAACTGTCTATGCCTGATTCCTTACCTGTAACTGTTGAGCATAAAGGCTTTCAAAAGCACACTGTTGTTAGGATTACATCTATAATATATGTCAAGTACTCAGAAGCAGTACCTGGAACCTCAGGAGCCACCCCAGAAGTATTTGTTACAGATACTCGAACCTAGGTCACTTAAGCGTTCAAAGTAACAGATAGCAACTTAAGGAAACCTGTACACATACTCTACATATATGTATTCACAACACTCAGGAGGAATCCAGCCGCTACATGCAATGGACAATGCTCATGTTAAAGCCAATTTTCATTTTTAGGAATGATTAGACACTTCTGTGTTTCATCACCAGGGAGTAGGCTTCAGAAGCAGCCTGCAGAATAAAAAAACCAAGGTTTCAGGGCATCTGGGTGGCTCAGTCAGTTGGGTGACCAACTTCAGCTCAGGTCATGATCTCATGGTTTGGTTTGTGAGTTCGAGTCCCGCGTTGGGCTCTGTGCTGACAGCATCAGCTCAAAGCCTGGAGCCTGCTTCAAGTTCTGTGTCTACCTCTCTCTCTGCCTCTCCCCCATTCATGCTCGCTCGCTTGCTCTCTCTCTCAAAATAAATAAATAAACAAATAAACCAGGGTTTCAACAAGCAATTTTAAAGGGATGGTTTGAGCTGGGCTGGAATGAACTATGATACCAGTCACTTCTATATCAAGAAAGTTGGTTTCTGACAAGAAATTTGCTTGTTTCAGAAGACACTGCAATAAGCACTAAACAAATACATAGAGGATAGGACGGGAAAAGATTTATTTTAAGCCCAGCTATGGGAAGACCATGAATTTATGACATAAAATCATTAATACTCTAAAAATGTTTTACAAATGAAATATATTGAAAAAATAAAATATCCAAATATAGGAAAATAACCATATAGTGAAACCCATCTGAAAGCCACACCAGAAAAAAACAGATAGTCAATAAAATAGTCATTCTACTTTAAAAGTAATCAGGGAGATAAAAAGTATACACAAAGGTAACTGAAATGTGGTTAAAACACATGTAAAGTGCACATCCTTATGAACATTATATGCAAATGAAAACAATTCTAAGGTCCTATTAATCTAAGAAATCTAACAAAAATCATGACAAAACCAAATTACACATAGAAAAGTTTAAGTATTTATAGGATGCAGTCTGACAAATTAGCTTATATATCCTTTGGCCTATTAACCCACTTTGAGAATATAGCTCTATGTTGGTGAGGAGTAGACAATGGGGACCCCTACTATACTGTTTGTGGGAATGCAATATACAATGGAATATTACTCAGCAATCAAAAAGAATGAAATCTTGCCATCTGCAACTGCGTGGATGGAACTACAGGGTATTATGCGAAGCAACATCAGTCAGTCAGAGAAAGACAAATATCATATGACTTTGCTCATAAGAGGACTTTAAAATGAACATAAGGGAAGGGAAACAAAAATAATATAAAAACAGGGAGGAGACAAGACAGGAGAGACTCTTAAATATGGAGAACAAATAGAGGGTTACTGGAGGGGTTGTGGGAGGCAGGGGAGGATGGGCTAAATGGGTAACGGGCATTAAGGAATCTACTCCTGAAATCATTGTTGCACTATATGCTAACTAACTTGGATGTAAATTTCAATGATTAAATTTTTTAAAAAAGATAAAGGAGGGTCACCTGGGTGGCTCAGTCGGTTAAGCATCCGACTTCAGCTCCAGTCATTATCTCATAGTACGTGGGCTGGAGCCCCGCATCAGACTTTGTGCTGACAGCTCAGAGCCTGGAGCCTGCTTCAGATTCTGTGTCTCCCTCGCTCTCTGCCTCTCCCCCACCCATGTTCTGTTTCTGTCTCAATAATAAACATAAAAAAAGTCTGAATTATTTAAAAAAAAAAAGGGAGAAGGAAAAGGAAAACCTGGGGCATCTGAGTGGCTCAGCCACTTAAGTTTCTGACTTTGCCTCAGGTCCTGATCTAGCAGATTGTATGTCTGAGCCCTGCATCAGGCTCTGTGCTGACAGTTCGGAGCCTGCAGCCTGCTTTGGATTCTGTATGTGTGTCTCTCTCTGCCCCTCTCCCGCTCATTCTCTGTCTCTCTCTCAAAAATAAGTAAACATTAAAAAATTTTTTAAAAAAGAAAAACTGAAATCTAGAACAAGGGAATAATTAGAAAATTAGATATTAGCATAATGGAATATACATGTATGTGCATTAAAATTTTAAAGTGTCTTAAATAAAGAAAAATGTGGACCCTGCATTTCCACCAAGATGGAACAAGGATCAAATCTTTCCTCCTGCTTAAAACAGCCAAAAACACAAAAACATTTTGAAACATGGTTTTCAATATGCTAGCTAATGGGCAACAAAGGACAGCAATCCCTAAGAAACAGGACATAAATGAGCCCAATTGCTTACTGCCCTCTAGAAAGAGGTTTTTTTTGGGGGGGGTGGAGGGGTCTGTGGAGACCTAGACAGCTCAAGTTCATGGTACACATCAAGAGGGAGAAGAAAGCACCACAGACAGAACTGCTGAGGTTCGCACGGGTCACTCTCGAGCATAGGAGTTTGCAGAAAATATCAACCACCGGAGGCCAGGGAAAGAACCTTAGGAAAACATTAGAAAGAATGATGCCTACCCCTGCTACGGTCCAACCATCCCACACTCCAGGATATTTACCCATGAGATGAGAAAACATTTGTTCAAAGGAAATCTATAGAAATCTATATCCAAATGTTCACAGAAATATGTAAATAGTCCAAAACTGGAAACCAGCAGAAACAACCCAATGGTCACCAACAAGCAAAGAGATAAACAATGGTATGGACCTATAAGGGAATAATACTTAGCAATAAAAAGGAATGAAGTACCGACAGCAGACACCACAATACAGATGAATCTCTAAGTATGCTGAGTGAAAGATGGCAGATTAAATAAAAAAAAGAACAGACACTGTATGATTCCATTTACACAAAACTAGAAAATGCAAATTATAGTAATAGAATGCAGATCAATGATTGAAGGGTATATGGGAAGAGATACAAAGGGGCATGAGAAAACTGGGGGAGAATGAGTATGTTCACTCTGTTAATTGCAGTGATTTGATGAGTATACATGTTTCTCAAAATTTCCCGAACTATGTACTTTAACTATGTGCAATTTTCCTGAATGGCCCTTATATCCCAAAAAAACTTAGTAAAAACAGGAAAAAAGGTGCTTGCATGAACAGTTGTAAACATCAGAATACAAGGTAACATATATATAGGTCAAAATCATCAGAAGTTAAGAAAAGATTACATAAAATCAGTTAAGGTCTTTTGAATTTTTACTTAACCCTTTACACCCACTGAGTTGAGTTAATTTAATCTAAATGCCCATTCTTATTTTCTAAAAACAAGACTAGGGAGATGGTTTGCCCATGATCATATAAACAAGTCCCATGAAAGAAATAGACACCACACAACTCATAAGATGCCAACCTCTGTTCTACATTCATCACTCTCAACTAAATGTCACCAGTGCGAACACTCAGAATAACAAGATGCTTGGAAATGAGACAGACGCTTTGGAAGAACTATAAGCAGAGATGCTAGGAAAAAAATGTTTCCTAATCTTATTAGGGCAACCAGGGTGCACTCAGAGGTGAAACATGAAGGGCCATCTTATCCACAGGAGGGACAATAATATTTAGAAATTAGCCCCCACAATTTCCAGAAATGCCAGTTCTTTTAAAAGATTGACTAAAGCATTTCAAGCAACACTTTTTTAAATTTCAAATTAACACACCTTGCCATACCTGATGTTCCCTTAAAATAAAAATGTTGTGGTTTCCTTTTAAAAGAAAAAAGAAAAGTCATTCTTATTTAGAAGATATAGGATGTAAAAAAAAGAAAATGGGGGTGAGGAGTACCCATAGTCATTAGTTCCCTAGGGCTGCCATTAGAAATTCTCACATCTGGTGACTTAAAACATGAATTTATTCTCTCACAGTTAAGAGCCTAAATTCCGAAATCAAAGTATAGGCAGCAGGGTCAACCTCCCTCTAAAATCTCTAGGGAACAAGCCTTCCTTCCCTCCTACAGATGCTGGTGGCTGCCAGCAGTGCTGGGCTTATAGCCATATCACTCCCATCTCTGCCTTCATGGTCATATGGCCTTCTCCCATCTGTGTGACCGACCTTCTTATGATAACACTGGCCACTGGATCCAGGGCCCAGCCTGATCTGACATGACCTCATCTTAACTTGATTACGTTAAAAAAGTTTTTACGTTTATTTTTGAGAGACAGAGACAGAGCGAGACAGAGCAAAATTGGAGGAGGGGCAGAGAGAGAAGGAGACACAGAATCTGAAGCAAGCTCCAGGCTTGGAGCTGTCAGCACAGAGCCCGAGGCGGGGCTCGAACCCACAAACCGTGAGATCACGACCTGAGCCAAAGTCGGACATTCAACCAACTGAGCCACCCAGGCTCCCCATAGCTTGATTACATTTGCAAAGACCCTATTTCCAAATAATGTCATACCCACAGTTACTCAGTTATTAGAACTTAATCTTTTGGGGAAACACAGTTCAACACACAGTGGGGGTGGGGGCAAACATCTAAGATAGTAAATTTCTCTTCAAGGAGGCAGTAATGAGGGAGAAAGAAATTTTAGTTAATGTAGCAAGAAATATTTTCCTGAAGTACACACTTGTGGCCATCTAGTTTTCAATCAAAAGCACTTCAATATGGCTAACAAAATCCTTTTTGTTCTTTTCTAATTTCCAAATTACGTTTGCAATAAATATCCCTGACCCTTATACCATTTATTCTCTGATGAATTAACAATTTTCATTCTCAAATGCACTGCTTGAAGTTTAGGGGGTAAGAATCTACAAATCTTCCTCTATTTACAACAGGGTTACATCCTGATAAACCCCTCGTAAACTGAAAATAGAGTAAGACAAAAACACATTTAAAAGGTCTAATCTACTGAATATCAGTTGAGCCTAGTCTACCTTAAACATGCTCAGAACACTCATGTAATTTACTGAATACTATACAGCAAGTGAAAACCAGAATGGCTGTTATGAGTGCAGAACGTTTGTAAGTGTATCGGTCATTTACCCTCGTGATTGAGTGGCCAACTGGGAGATACAGTTTGCTGCCCAGAATCACCAGAGATTATTTTAGGGCATATCACTAGCCTGGGAAAAGATCAAAATGCCAAGTACAGTTTCTACCAGATCATCATAAAGTAGAAATTTTTTAAGTTCAGCCACCGTAAGTCAGGGACTACATGTACTTTTACAACCAGAAAGGGGGGTGGAAAAGTTTCATCTAAGTCAGAAGTGAATTTGCTTCTACAGGAAGATTAGTCTTGTCCTTCTGGGCCATCACTATTACAAAGGTATTTCATGATCTTTAACATGTTTACATATATATACTCAATTACACATATGCGTTCACACCACTTTTAGAATGTACTCTTGCAATCTTACAGGGCTAAGAGTGAAGGATTTCACCACAGCTTATTCTTCTCTTCCATGCAGTGTCTAATGTACACCAATCAATAAGTTTAGCATAATACGAACACACTAAAAATGTGATTTCTATCCTCTAGATTTCCAAATACAAAAAAAGATTTGTTAAATAGCAAAATACTTATTAACTGAAATTAAGTGATTAAACCCATTGTATCACTAAGGAAGAAACTGAAGGACAAGACATAAATCACCAGGTATTCAAATGACCTCTCAGATGCACAGATGACAGAGGGTCTGTTCTGCTATCAATGCAAATGTATCAAATAAAGGTATCTGGTTCATATGATTTGCTTGCCAGACAGTGCCTGGGGATGTCTGTTTAGTAAATTACTTGGTAGTTAAAAAAAAATGGGAACTATATGTTTCATAATTTATTGTTAGGCAGCCTGTAAATGACAGTATCAAAATGGACCTCTAATATACCTTTACATCTGTCCGCATGGTGGTGGCACAGATGAGAGATTGGGTGAATTTTTTTTGATGATTTATAACTGCACAAAATGTGATTAATGTTTTAGGAGTGGCTCTATATGTTAGATACCAGATTTAACACCATCCATTTCTTCCAATCCTAAAAGCTACCATCTATAAGCAGGGGAGGGGACAAAAACATTATATCATTTTTTTAAGTTTTATATATATATATATATATATATATATATATATATATATATATATATAAGGGCATCTCTTTAGAACTAAGGGAACAAAGCTCATGATCTATGGTAAAAGTACTGCACACACAGGAAAATATTCTTACAGAACTGGTGAGGAAATACTAACCTTTGTTCATGTGGAAAAGGACCATTCATTAGAAGAAGTTAAATCTAATTTTGACTTGGGAGAAAAGACATCTTCACATAGTCTCCTTGAGGTCTCTGCCTCTCTGAGATTCGAGGACACAGCTACTACTCTTTATCTTGGTAAGGAGCATTAAATCCAAATAAACTATCACTGAAGTATATGCTCCACTCCCCTCCTCTTCTGTCCATCTGCATTGATTACATTTACAAAGACTACATTTCTGGTGCATTTATATTAGCGAGCATCTTTTCCTTCACTTATAATTTTCAAATGTCACAAAAACTCTAAAGTATTACAAAAAGTATCCAGTGAGTAGGAAAGCACCCAATTATAAAAGTGAGAAACACATCTTTTTAAGTAAACAGGCCAGAACCAAAAGAACTCAGGTGTCCCAAACCTACTGACCAATTTACCAAGTCAATAGAAACAGAGATCACAGTGGAAGTTAGAACCAAGTAATGGTGAGCGGAACTATAAATCCAAGATTCCACTTATTGTAAGATGCACTGTTATTTTATAAGTCATTAAAAGCTGTCAGTTACAAAAATAAGTTTCATCTTGAAATCTGACATGTTAAATTAAAATGTGGTGCGGGAAGGGATACCTTTTAAGAATAAAAGAACTAAGGTATATTTCCAATAAGGTCAAGAAGGCAGGATTACTTCATAAATGCAAAACTTTATTTTTCATCTATCACAGTTAAGAAATCTTCTTGGCAAGTTCACTTTATAGCTATTCCCACCCTTATGTTCATTATGTATCATTTATATCAAGTATAATCACTCTACCAGCAAGTGGACCTCAAATAGTTAAAACTATATGTGCCAACCAGATGGAAACTAAGCAGATAGAAGATACCCAGCTAGCTTACAGCTTGGCCAAACATCATCCAAATCACTTATGTCAATCTAGGGAAAATAAAAAAACTTAAATTTGGTCCTTTGGGAAACCAATAGTATGTATATACCGAGAATTCACCAGTGGCCCCAAGCTGATCATTTTCTTTGCTTTAACTCAGAGTGAATAATGATCAGAAGGCAATTGGCAGAGACACACAGCCCCCAGCTCTGTTTGATGCATGATCCTATGACAACATGATTACCAAGACCCATTTCTCTCGCACCAAAATACTGAATCCAGACATGAACCTGGTGCTTGGAAGAGATGCTACACGGTGACAGCTGCTTCATGCTTCTCTCCTCAATAGTTGCATTCTCACCAGACACATGCTTTAGCCAATGAGGCATCAGTGCATTCACAAAGAAAACATTACAGGAATTCTGGCCACCAAAATTTAAAGTTAGCACACAGTTTTGTTTTTTTATTTTTTAATTGGCCTAAGTCATAATAAATAAGGAACAGTTCTGCAGAAAGATGATGAAGGGACTACTGCATTTTATGTAATTAAGCAATAAGCATATAGAAGCAATTAAGTGTATAGCATGAAATAGCAATAAGCATTTAGCACAACACAAATTACTCAACACATTCATTTCACCACACTTTTTTTAATTGAAAGAACTCATGATCTAGATAAAGCACTGAATTGAAAAATCAAGAGAATTTAAGCAGTAAGATATAGTAGTTACAAGTACAACCCTTGCTACAGGCCTGGGTTCTATTCCTAAGGGTTTCCCTTACCAGTAGTTTGACCCTGTACCCTTCCTTCCCTAGCCTCAGTTTTCCCACATGCAAAAAAAAAAAATAAATAAAGTAAAATAAAATAAAATAAAATCTTCACCTCACAGGCCTTGGCTTTGTGTAGAATTAGGTAGGGCAGGAAAACTCTTATCAAGTGTCTGGCACAGCGGAGGAAACGCAAAAATGGCATGTTCTATTTATCATTAGTACCAGTAGTATCAAGCTACATACTTCCCAACCCTCAAACCTCTTTCTTGCTCTGAATTTCATTGGTTTTTTGCTTTTGTGCCTCTCCTAAAACACTTTTACTCTACCTTGCATTGTCTTTATTTGTATTTTATCTTGACTCACCACATACCACCCTCCTCCAAATCTACTTTGAGAAACACCTTTGTATCCTCTCAATAACTAATATGGCACTGAAAAATACTTAAGTTCTATAAAGCAACTAAAGAAATATTTAGGCAATGAAGCATGAATGACACCAGCCTGAAGCATGAATGACACCAGCCTGAAGGTTTAGGACCTGGTATTCACTGCCTGGCATCTTGCACTCTGGGGAAGGTGAGTGGAACAAAGCTGGAAGGCTAGGCAGGCCAGAGGCAGCAAGAGGTCCCAAAGCATTTCCATTTCCCTCCATTCAGAAGGATGCCTCTACATAAATACTTCCACTCAAAGAAGACACTAATGTGCTTCTGTGGAATTCTGCCAGTCTGACCCACAAATACCCTTATCAGGAAGAGTCAAAAACTATTTAATTCATCACAGGCTGAGAGTTTAAAAAGCAAGAGAGGATTAAGCAACACACACTCCAGTAGTGGGGCTACAAAAGGGCATTGTTCCAGTTAATACAGCTGCCTCTGTCATGCAAAAGGAACAGGAAAGACACAGGAAGATACAGACACATGAAATTCCATATTAGATATGCACACATATATACATACGTACATATGTATAAAACCTGCCGACATTATACCAGAAAAAGAAAGGACATTTTGACAAATCTACTCAAGAACAAGATAGGTGGAATAAACAGACATAATAGAACAAATAAATAAATAAATGGACAAGGAATCAAAGCTGGTCAGAATATACCTAACTAATGAGGAACCAGGAAGGGGCTGCCAGAAAAATAAGCAGACATGCTGGACATGCTGCTAGAGAGAAACCAGAACAGCCCTCAGAATTCGGCAAGAACTCATTATCCTTGGGAGGAAGTCACCCAGTAATGGCACAAAGAATCCAACAGAGCTGGGCAAACGCATTCCTACCCTGCCCTGGGCAAAAAACATACACCTGTCTGACCTGTGGCAAGACAGCACAGGCTTCTGATTAGCCACCATTCAGAGAAAGAGTTCAGTTGTTTAGCACTGGCACTTCTTAAAAACACTCCACGTGATGTTTCTGGGCCTTCTGAAACAAGCCGAAGACCTCCCTCTTGACCACTGTTAATTGTGGGTCTGCAACTGACACAATTTCACCAATAGTATCAAGACCTTATCTGTCTTCGTGTCATTCTCCTATACCTAACATGAATCTTCTGGGATTTACTTCTTCAGGGGCAATTCCTTATGAATTCCAGAGGTACAATGAAGACAAAGAATGTGCCATATATGTTATATGTTTATATATTGTTAGCTGTCTAGCCAGCTGACACCCGGAGGGGTGAGGGTGGGGGTACAAAACAAAACTTGATTTTAAACTGTTTCTGGTCCCACACAATGTATCTGACCATCCTAATACACTTTTGTTTGTGCAAAATGACAAGAAAGGGATTTTTCACGGGTGATTTTTACTGTACACAACTTTTATATCATACTCTAATCTCAGACCTCAGTTCCCAATAGGATACAACTCCACTATAATCTATCATTCTGATATTTAAATTTAAAAGCCACAACTCCCCTATATTTAATTGGGTACAGAGAATAAGAACATCATCTATTCAAGTTTGAAATCAGAGAAAAATGGCTCTTCCAACCACAGGAATGCTCACACAAAGTCAAGACTAACCATCTGCAAATCTTCAGTCAGTTTTATCATTTCAGTAAAAAAAATACTCCAAATATCAAGATTAGAGAAAACCTTTGTTCTGTAATAGTCCCCACGGATTCTATTCAGATAGCTACACACAAGGCCACATTTGTAAGATAAGAAATTTTGGAATGCAAATCAAGAGGTCCCCAAAATCCAGATGCCCCATCAGAAAAAAAAAAAGCGGGGGGGGATTATGAATCTAAATAACAAAGTAAATTAGGAGACCATTCTGGGTCATACCCAGAACGGTTACTTCCTCTCTAATGCCTTTGTAATCCTGTCCTACTAGAGAGGCATGCTCTGCCTCACAACTTTGTTATAAGGGAACGTGATACAAAACAAACACCTAGGTCCTTTGGAAAAGAGCCAATGAGCAATGAATATGGTAGAAAAAGAGAGAGTGAAAGGACAGACTTCTACTAAAATCAGAGAGAACAAAACAAAGACCCTATTAAGGAAAGATGGGAGGGTGATGGGCTGTTAATGAGGTGCTGAGAGAGAAGCCAGGCAACTCATCTCTGACAACTGTTCTAGTTGAATACACGTCCCAAATTATGCAATAGTTTATTCACTTCTTCAACACAGTTTGACCAGAACATTCTTTCACATTCCTCCGTGGGGCTATGTATGGAAGAAAGAGTTAGGAGACTAAACTACTGTAGAAATTAAATTAGGTCCCGGATACAGCCTCATCTGCAACAAATTCCACAGCTCTGTTGTTCAGTCCCTTCACACATCAAAACCATTGCTTCTACGCCTATAAACTGTAGGTTTGGAAAGTAATTCCAAACATAAACACTGATAAACTCTATATGTATGACTTTAACCTAGAATGCACTCAGATTACAGAATTAAAGAAAATAAACATTAACTCTTGTTGATTTCTTAAAATGAGGAAGAAAAGGAATCCTATATGCCACTATCATCTAGAAATTGTGTCCTGGTCTCCAGCATTGATCACCAAAGATAGCTAAATAGATTTGTTAAAATCATTAGAACCTCAGAGTTATTAGAGCCTCATTAGCAAAGTTCAATTACAGAGAGAAAACCAAGCTATTTTAGCTGAACATTCATACCAATGGAAAAAAATAGAAACTTCTTAATCACTTTCATTATCAAAACAGACTCCCTGCTGGAGCCTTTTAATTGGAAGTCTACCCATTTTAAAGACATTTGCATTTTATCAAACTATATTGACAGGGCTAAGAGAAATCACTTCTAGCTTCTAGCTTCACATCTACCAAGTATGTGATGACACCTGTAGTGATCCACTGAAGAAAAAACACGAAGACCAGGATAGGAAGCTGGGCCCCTATCACACGAACATCTGGATAGAAAGCTCACCATGCTCGGAAACAGCCTTTCCCCTCTTCATCTCTGCTATGTTAAAAGGGGGAGAGAGTAGTGTAGTGAGAAAGCACAGCATCACAACCAGTTTTTCTTTATAAAATGTGTCCCAAAGATCAAGGGACGTCATTTACTTAAAGATGAATAAAAATCAGAAGCAGTACTGATATGTGTGAGATGAACAGATTTGCATGGTAGACATACAATTTCTAAACATGTAGGGTGACACAGTATTACTGCCATGAGCTATGTTTTGATACGTATAGAGGCTATAAAAGTACACAACACTTTACAAACCACAGAACATAGGCACTAGAGCCTGGAGAACTCAGACTAAATAGAAATGGACAGAAGAATAGTGAGGAAAACAGGAAAATATTTCCTTGCACCAAATTCTAGGCAAGAATACTTCTGGGAGGCAGTTAAGAAAGGGACTAATTATTAAGGAGTGATCTGTAGAAGAAGGATTTACACAAACCAAAACCAACCCATGGGTAATTCACAGTCTTAACTCTTGAAGGCAAAGAGTTGATATTAGAGTGATTCTATGATTGGTTCTCGGCCTTTTGGCTAAGATTAAGTGCAGAGTGATTCTATGACAACTTCCACCTTTGATATTAAACATGAATTATGGTTTTCTAATCATAAGGTGACAAGTTCATCCAAGTAATACTAAGATGTGAATACTGAATACACATCCAAATGTTTAAAAAAGAAGTAAAGAAAAACAGGTCAAAAAATGACCTTAGGGTCTGGGAGAGCTGCAAACCTGAAGTATATGAAGTTCAACGCTCGCAAGTGACAGTCACACAATTCTCATCAATTCAGGGAGTCATCAATTCCTTTATCCTCCTAGATAAACAAAAGATTTGAGCTTCAAAAACATCTACAAAGTAAGTATTTCCAAAGGACAGAACTACCACATTAAGAAATTCCACTGACAGAACAAAGGTTGTGCTCCCAGACACTCACGAGGTACCCCACCAACACAATGAGCTATATCTCAGAAGGCCTCCATCTTGAAATGGTTACTTTAAGGATTTAAGCTTGGTCCTTAAGTTAGACTCAGAACAATGGACAGATGTATGTTGTTAGTATGGAGTTTTATCAATTACAAAAAACCCAATGTCACATAATTTTGTGATTTACTATTATTCCCATTTTGCAAGATTAAAGGACTCTCTCAAATATACAGTAGGTACCTGTGAAAGACAAAAGCCAGGCCATCAGAAAACCAATCACAAGTTCTTTCTTGATGACCTATATTTTAAAAGAATTAGAACAGCCAGATTCATTTTTCTAAATCCAAATCTAAGTTCTCAGTAGCTGACTAAATAGATATTAATAATAATCTGGGGAATCCATCCACCTCTGAGCTCACTGAACATATACACAACAATGTTTCCTAGTCGGTAATACAATCTACTAGACATCCAATATTCTCATGGTATGTTCTCAGACTCATTTGTAGTCAATATTGAAAAAAATCACCTACATGATTTTAATATTCTTTTCATAAATTTCTCTTTAGTTTCCCAGAGACCATGTGACAAATTCATTACAAAATCAGGCTTTAATCTCCTCTCATTCATCAACAGTGACACCAGCCCCCTTCTCTATTCAAGGGGGAAACCATCTGCAATAGTTCTGCCCGATTTCCCCAGGAATTTTAGCTTCGACTGCCTGGTTTCCGAACCCTCAGCAATGGGAGCAATTTACCTCGATTGACTTCGCCAGTCACTGTTGCAATTTAGCTAAGACATTTCCCAGGGGCCCATTAAAAAAGGTTCCAATTTGAAAAACTCACATCTGATCCTACAAACCAGTCCTAGAACATCATTTGGTACCAACTTAAAAATTATTCTTCCTCTGATCCCAAACCTTTCACTTGACATAGAAATGCAAAAGGGATATTAAGATAAGGTTTCTGAAAATTAGCCCAAATATACAAACATAAAAATGCATTCTGATTAAAAAAAAAAAAAAAACACAGCATGCTACATGCATGCCAAGGCTTGGTTTTGTTATCTAACTCCACAACAAGCCAACTGAAGATGGCGGCCCATTGCCGAGGAAGCCTTCAGCAGAGACTACAATACAGCAACATCAGAAACCTAATGAGGATGTGGAGTTCCTTCCAGAGTTAAGGACCATGAAAAAGCCAAATCTCCCTGTTCAAGTACCTCACAAATGCACACAAACTGCACCTACTCAATGGAGCTAACCAAAGGAAAGGTTAAAGTACCAATTGTGTAGAAATGGGCAAAGCATAGGAGAATGCTCCTCTAGCAAAAGAAATTAAATACTTTAATACCAACAGGGAATAGGCGCCTGGGTGGCTCAGTCATGAATTTGAGCCCTACATTGGGCTCTGTGATGACAGCTCAGAGCCTGGAGTCTGCTTCGGATTCTGTCTCGCTCTCTCTCTGCCCCTCCCCTGCTTGTGCTCTGTTTCTCTCTGTCTCTCTCTCTCTCTCTCTCTCAAAAATGAATAAACATTAAAAAATTGTTTTAAAAAATAAAGCATTAGATCATAAAAATATATACATACCAACAAGGAAAAAGTCCATTGCAACCTTCAGATTACTGTGGCAAAAGCCCTAACATTCACACTGGAATTAAGTTCTATTCCACAGGTACAGCAGTATTTAAAATTAGACTTTATAGGTCTTGACAACATTTCAGCAGCTTTTCTAGAATAGCAGTGCTTCCAAAACAGAATATAGAAAAAGTGGCATAATCATTTAAAATAATGTTAACAAAAATTAAGTCAGTAAATAGAATAGCTTCATTTGAGACTTTTATCCTTAAATTTTTCTTTAATAAAAAAGTGTCTGCTAGCAAACATCAAATGGCAATAAACCAACAACCAATATCAAGTCATTCTTACTAGTATATTACATTAATTACTATTGACAGAATGCATATTATGGTGCACACCTATGTTTGATTTTATAGAACTTATGTATAATATATTTTCTACCTGGAGAATTACCCTGAACTAAAATGACACCATTGAATATGTCCATATACAACGAGTTCTAGGAGTGGTGCCACTGGAACATGTTTGGGAACCTGTGCTGTATTTATAAAACTTACTGGTGGCAGAGTCCCAAATGTTCAGAAAAACAGCTCATGTTAGACACTGAACAAGGGACTCACAGGATACACAATTCTAGATACAGTATTGCTGTCCCCCTGACAATGGTGGTAGGCCAACAATTCCAGGGATTTATCTTCCCTGAGTATAATTTAGAGAGCATATTTACGCTTTCAGGTGAATACTTTCATCTAAGTCTCAACTCCAAGCGAACAACTTAAGTGGACTGTCACAAGATATTGATTGTACCTTTTCCTTATCAACAGTACTACCCACAACCTATAGCCGACTTCAAGTCAAAAGCTTTCTACACACAGTTCAGTTGGTATATTCAGTGTGACTGACAATGACACTTGGAAAATATCTACCATTGTTTTAGAGCAGCTCTCAAAATGTAGACCAAAGACCCTCAGCTCCTCTCTCTTCCTCCCTTTCCAACCATTGATGTGTATGAGGGTACAATTTTTCGAATGTTTTAGCCAAATAACCCATCAAAACAGAAAATGCAGAAGCACAAGTCCAGCTGTATTCTATTAAGCCACACATTAAGCAGATTTGCAAGATAAACATAATATCACTCTTCAATTTTTTTTGGAAAGTATTTTTCGTAGAAACTTTTGTTAATGTAACAGGCCTATTACTTTGGGCCCTCAATAAATTTACTATACAAGAGTCCTCAAGTCAAAGAGGTTGAGAACTATTGTTTCAGAGGAAATCAAGAGATACATTATAGTTATCCACAGCATGAGAGGCCCAATGCAGGAAAGCCATAATGTGATACTTCCTCATCAAAATTCATCTTTGAAATAGAGTTAGTTATTAGTTAATACAAATCCAGTAAAAAGAAAACCTTAAAGGAAATGAAAATGAAAAAAAAATCACTCTTTTTTATCCAAACACAGCTGTTTAACCATGCTCTAAAAAGTTCCCTTTCAGTCCTACTCTACCCTCATACTTTTGTACAATTATAATTGTAATACACATAGAATGATCTCTGCCTTTTGGATCACTTTACGTTGTATCCTAAATAATCTTCCCAGTAGATACATAATCTTTATCATTTTCATAGATACAGAATTGCGATGCTTAGTTATATACAAATGTAAAAGTTCAACAAACTGTACCCTTAAGGTTTCTACACTGTACTAAAATAATAATTCAATTTAAGAAAACCTTAGGGGCCCCTGGGTGGCTCAGTCGGTTGAGCGTCAGACTTTGGCTCAGGTCATGATCTCGCACTCTGTGAATTCAAGCACCGCATTGGGCTCCATGCTGACAGCTTACAGCCTGGAGCCTGCTTCAGATTCTGTGTCTCCCTCTCTCTCTCTCTCCCCCTCCCCCTCTCACACACTGCCTCTCTCTCTCTCTCTCTCTAAAAAATAAACATTAAAAATTAAAAAGAAAGAAAGAAAACCTTAGTGGACCACTGATATTCCAGAATTTATCTGACCTAGCCCTTATTTCTGGCTATTAAGACTACTACTACTTTTTCTGAGAGACTATGCTACAGCAAACATTTTCAGACACAAAGTTTGACTCTTCCTAATTTAAATCCTTTCCTTAAACAGAGCTTTACAAGGGTGACTCCTCTGACAAAGATTATGTACCTTTTGTGAAGCCACCCACATCTTTAGCCAACTTGACTACTTGGTTCCAACAAAAGACAAAATGCCACTGTACATCTCATTTTTTTCTCAGTTATTCCTTTAAAAAAAAAAAAAGAGGATTTCACAAACTTGAAACCACATGAGTACAACTTAGAATTTACTTAAGAATTTCTAGCCTTCTGCAGATGAAAGTCAGCATATTGTGTCAAGCCTAACCTGGGACTCTGTCATAGCTGCAAACATAAGGTCTAAAGCAAAGTCTTCTCTCCACTGGACTTTAACTGGCCGGTAAATTAAAGTTACTGTTATGACCAAAATTGTACCTCCCCAAAATTCACATGCTAAACCTCAGAATGTGACTGTATTTGGAGACAGGACCTTTCAAGAGGTGATTAGGTTAAACTGAGGTCAGTAGGGTGGGCACCCATCCGATGTGACTGGAGTCCTTATAAGAAGAGGAGGTTAGGAAAGAAAGACACCAGCATCACACGTGTACAGATGGATGATTGTGTGAAGAGTAATCAAGTGGGCAGCCACCTGCAAGCCAAGGAGAGAGGCCTCAGAAGGACACGAACTCAACACCACCTTGATCGTGCATGGACTTCCAGCCTCTAGAACCGTGAGAAAATACACTTCTGTGGTTTAAGCTGCTTAGTCTGCTGTACATTGTCACTGAAGCCTTAGCAAACTAAGTTACCAATCCAACCCCTGAGGACATTTCCGTGCTCTTCGCAGTCTACTCCAAAACTTTCCATTTACAATTATAGGAAACCAAGCTCTTTGAGGTTAGGAGTTTTCACCTGTGACTGCAGACTATCAAGGAAGAGTAGGTCTCTTCACACTAAAGTTCATTACACCATATCATACAAATAATTACAAATGAGAGTCCTCAATATTTCTGAGGATCAATACCAAAGACCCACAATTTAATCTTAAATCAAATAATTTCTGGGGTGCCTGGGTGGCTCAGTCGGTTAAGTGTCTAACTTTGGCGAGGTCATGATCTCGAATTTTGGGAGTTTGAGCCTTGTGTCCGGCTCTGTGCTGACAGCTCAGAGCCTGAAACTTGTTTTGGATTCTGTGTCTCTCTCTCTGCCCCTCCCCTGCTAGTGCTCGCTCACTCTTGCTCTCCCTCTCAAAAATAAATAGACACTTAAAAAAAGTTTTTTTAATTTAAATTAATTAATTTCTGGGACACAATTCTTGAGGCTACTCAAAAACAGCCAGTAGTTTTGAACAACAATGTACCTAGGTGGAAAGCTTTGGCTATATCAATCACACCTGCTCTACAAAAGATGTGCCTTTAAAGAAAAACTGAAATAGGATAATTTAAAGACATAAGGGCTTTGAACAAATGAGAGGAAGAACTTGCTTCTAGCAGGGAGATGTAGCTAATTTTAACAGCTTTCAAGGAAAAAGGGGTGTGGAGAATGAGGTCAAACGATCTCAAAGCTAGATAGATGCTAGCTTTGAACCAGGTATAAAGAAATTTCATCAAACCTAGAACTTTCAGGTTCTTAAAGCTGATGACTTACAGAATATAAGGATGGAAGAGATTGTTGAGTGTTACAGAACAGTTTAAGTAGGACTATGTTTATTTTAAATATCTAGATCTATGTAAATCTTCTATCCTTGGCATATTAAGTATTTCTTTGTTTAGCTTTCTGCTCTTAGTTGACATTTCCTCTGCGAATTGAGGAGGTAAAGTACCCCAATATACCAGATGAGATGATGGCCACAGCTTACCCACCTGAAATTCACCAAAAATAATCCACAAAACTGCAACTAGTCTAATAATAACCATAGACAGCATTAGTTATTAATCACTCAAGTCTAGGGATTTGCGTTATGTAGGAATTCACACGTAAATGGTAATAACACTTTCCTCCTCCAAAACCTTCACCCCTCACAAAAAAAATAAATTTGTTTGGGTTTGGGGAAGATTAACTTAGTAGGAGAAGCGGAATTATAATTAGAGTCAGGCAAAATAGTCAAAATTCTTCAGCATGCTGATCTTATATTTGATGGCCAAAACGGTAGTGGTAGGTGGCCTAGAAAACCATATGGAGACATGATGAAAACAGTGATTTCAAGAAGCCCTAGTTAAGGTATATATGGAGAGCAATAAACCACTTGGGATCTATTTTTGAAATCTTTTTATACTTTTTAAATGTGCTCTAAAAATTATATTGTGCTATAAACTGAAATTGCGATGACATACAAATTTGTCCAGAATACAGTTTGCAATTTTAATGCAGTTTCTAGTTCATCAGGCCCATAATGTTCCAATGCCAGCAATTAGTAAATGGCTGGACAAATAGGGTCTCAATGCTTGAGAGTATAAAGAGACAACTAAAGAAGGAGAAGCTGTTGGACAAAAAGCTAGCACTTAAAAGAACCATCAGACATAGAGATAATTAGGTAAGAGTTTGCAGAGGCTTATCCCTTAATAATGACAAAGAGAAGACAGAATAACAAACCATACAGCAGAGAGGTGCCTTCTGAGACTGACAAAGTTATACATGAACCTCAACTCATTTTTCCTATTGTCATGAATGCACAAAGATGACTGTCCTAGGCAAAGCTAGGAAAGTTCAAAATTATTAGTGTTAAAGTCAAACACTTTTAATTGCCTATCATCAGGTAATCAAATTTCCCCTAAAAAGTAAACAAAACCAACAAAAAAACACAGGAACATATGTTACATGTCTCCTATGCATTATCTTAATCTCCTTTACTACACGATAACTAAGAAAAGTAATCATTATAATGCCCATTTTAGAGATTTAATAATAGATTTTGTTATCCCCTTAATGCCTTACAGCTAGTGGTGGGCTAGTTCCAGACACACTAGTCCAATTCTTTAAAGTCCATTCCTTTGCCATTCATTATCAGGTATCCCAAGTAATAAATCAGCAGAACAGATTATTGAAGCTGCAAAGGTTTAAAAAGAAAAAAAAAAAAAAAAGCCTAAATCCATCCATATTCATTGGCCCTATGACCCAACAATATCATTCTGAGGTATATGCTAGGTATATAAATGTGCATATTCACCAAAGACATATTCACAAAGACATATTCATTAACATCTTTATCAACACAGATCCAAGCTGCAAACCATGCAGCTGTCCATTAATAAGAGAATAAAGTAGTTTATTTATACAGTGGAATATTATACACAAACGAACAAGTACTGATACATGTGACAACATACATAAATCTCAGAGGCACAATGTTCCCATTAAAACAGTCAAAATCAAAAGGGCACCTAATACGGGATTCCATAAAGTTCAAGAATAGACACAACTAACTGATGCTGATAGAGAATCAGCACGATGGTTACTTTGTGGCATAGAAAAACACTGAGAATGGGAACGTTCTAGGATGAGAAAATATTCTATATCCATCTGAGTGGTGGATACATGGGTATGTACACACTTAAAAATTCATCAAGCTATATGCTTAAGATACTGCACTTAACACATGGCTGGATGTTTAGTCTCAATTTTAAAAGTTTCTTTAAAAAAAGTTTTCAGAAAGTGGCAAAAATTGGCAGAGTAATACCATTTACATTTAAACAAAGGGTAACTTTTATTAGCACTGGGAGTAGAATCTGGAAATTACTTGAAATTTGTACCACCATACAAATATATTGTTATTTCTGGTAGCAGCTGGCAGTTCTACCTCTTAAAAATAAAGCTGCATATTAATTTGTTTTGGACCAAGTATAGGAGTTGGGGAAGCGCAGATTCTCTGTTGCCACTTGGAGGTTAAGACTCTCAGAGAAATGGCTTGTGCAGAGGCTGGGTGGTAGGAAGAAACTGAAGACACGCAGGAAGACACAAGGAGCAGGGGAAGGGCACTGGAAGAAACAGAGGCTAATTATTCTGGTAACACAGCTTCTGCCTCAGAAAAATGAAGACAAAACAGGAATCACACTGACAACTATTCTCCAGTCCGTGATTTTTTTTAGTTCTACAAAATGCACTTACAGAACATACCTGTACTCCCTACTGCCCCCCATCTGCTTTACCAACAACACACAAGTCCAAAGCACAGCTGACTCTTAAACAATGTGGGGGTCAGAGATGCTGACCACATCCCTGCAGGCAAAAAAATCCATGTGTAACTTTTGGCACCCCAAAACTTAACTACTAATAATGGGTCAGAACTTAACTGATAATACTCAATTATCATGTATGTTGTAGGTTACAAGTATTATATACTGTATTCTAACAATAAAGTAAGCTAGAGAAGAAAATTTAAGAAAACCATAAGAGAGAGGCTCCTGGGTAGCTCAGTTGACTTCTGCTCAGGTCATGATCTCCCAGTTCATGGGTTCGAGCCCTGTGTCAGGCTCTATGCTGACAGCTTGGAGCCTAGAGCCTGCTTTGGATTGTGTCTCCCTCTTTCTCTCTTTCCCTCCCCAAATAACACTCTGTGTGTGTGTGTGTGTGTGTGTGTGTGTGTGTGTGTGTGTGTCTGTCTGTCTGTCTCTCTCTCTCTCTCTCTCTCTCTCAAATAAGAAAACATTGGGGCACCTAGGTGGCTCAAGTTAGCTGAGCATCTGACTTTGGCCCAGGACATGATCTCGTGCTCTGTGAGTTCGAGTCCCACATGAGGCTCTGTGCTGAGCGTTCAGAGCTTGGAGCCTGCTTCGGATTCTGTGTCTCCCCCTCTCTCTGCCTCTTCCCCCACCAAATCTCTCTCCCTCTGTCTCTCAAAAATAAACAATAAGAAAATTTTTAGTAAACATTTACAAATTTTTTTAAATATAAGAGAAAATACATTTACAGTACTGTACTATAGTTATTGAAAACCAATCCTTGTGTAAGTGGACCTGTGTGGTTCAAACCCATGCTGTTCAATGGTCAATTGTATATAAGCTACTATGAAACAGATGTTGTGAAGGAGATACCAAGGAGAGAGGAAAGGAGGGCTAATAGGAAATAACATCACAATTGTTGGGGTGTAAATAGTGAATGATTCCAAAAGTCTCAATCTCTTGCTGCTGTAGATTTACTAGCTGGGGTTTTTTAAGTTAATGCCAGTGTCCTAAATTCTTGATTGCCTGTCGCATCAACTTGGCACATTTTATAGCTCAGTCTCTCTAAAAGTCTCCGTGTTGGTAGGCTACCCAAGTGACAAGAGCCTGCTACTTTCTTTACCCGAAGTCCTGAAAGGAAAAGCCCACTGTTGCAGTCTCTGAAGCTCTTGCTGAAATTATTCCACATTTCTGTACTGTTACAGATTCTGAAACTCTTTGGTTCTTATGCTGGATCATTTTCCATGCTAGGAACGTTTCTCCCAGAACCCAGAATCGGATTACACACAGTTCACAGGAAACCTCTTTCTTATCTGCCTGGACCTACCCAGTTTCTCTTGGATGATGAATTCCATTCATAAACAAGGTTAATCACGTCTAGTCAACAATCCAAGATTCAACTACCTCAAACTGTGGCATTCATATATAAGAACATGAGAGCATTTGAAATTAAAATATTGCAGATCAGAGGCCATAAAAATAGAATCCATATCCCCAAAGTCCCCAACACTTGCCCAACTGAAGACCAAACTCCAGATGGATTTAAGACAAAAGCTCCTCTAGTTGTAATTGGTTTGTAAAAACCAAAGTTTATCTACTGCCCACCGGCATTTATCAGCTCTAATACTTCAGAGGCTGACACAAGAGCTCATTTTATTTGAGCTCCACAAATCCCTGAACAGTCACAAGTATTTTTCAATTCAAATTCAAATGAATATTATTTTATTGAGGACAAATGTTTTTTAAAAATTAATAAAACTATTCCATTACCAAACCTAGAATACAAGTATTTGTGGGGTAGCATACTCCCATATTTGTGGATAATGCTCCTACAGTCATATAGCGCTGCAATCCCATTATCCCCAGGCTTAAATTAATAAAATTGTTTGTCTTGTCAGCTTGTGTTACACGTTGTACAAACTTGTTAGATAATCAGCAGAGGCATGACAATTCATTATCCTACAGGGAGCCGGTCTGAAACCAGCAGCTTCCGCTCTCAGACAGAGCCAGAGCCACCACATCAAATGAGAGCAGTGGTTGCCGCACACTCTGAAGGGCACAGACACAGAAACTCAGCATACATCCTCCTCTTCGTCGGCAGCAAGGGATTTTAAATTTCACTCCAAGATACAAAGCGCCTATGGCCGCCTGGTATCAGCAGAGCTGTATTTTGAGAAGTCTCTGAAACAAGACAGATTCAACTTCTTCTGATGCTCAGCTTGGCTGGCAAGGGTAAAAGATGTGGTCAGATGTGAGAGTGGGTTTTAACAACAGCACTTGGCTCATGTCAAACCACCAAATGTTATTCTTCTCCGGCTAAGACGGAATGGGGGGAAAGATGGGAGGAAACAACCCTTCCAAACAGCAGAACTTCCTTCTGCTTCAGCTTCAATCAGAAGCCTCCACAGCACACCTGCACAGAGGGAGGCATTCAATTGTTACTCCACCGGCTGTGGAAGATGATGTTATTTGTCTTAGGATCCATGCTATGTAAAATAAACAATAGGGCCAATATAAACAATGCTATACTAAGTAAGCAGGAATCGACTCCAGTATTTTAGGTAACAGGAAGTCGCTGTCAGTTACAAAATATACTTCTTGGCATCATTCACCCAAAATACAAGTTGGTGGCAGATGGAAGATCATATTCCAGTTGTTTTTTGTAGGTTAAGGAGATCACCCCTACAACTTGGCCCCAGAGCTAAGTACAGATATGCAAATCAGAACAAGTCCTTGGACTCAAAGGGATTTTTTGTTCAGATGTAAAACTGAACTTCTGCAAAAGTAAAACTGCTATTGGCAATAAGACCCACAACTTGAATCATACATTCCCTTACGCTTTTAATGCTTACAATAACTGACCCATTAGACCAGTGAGAATTTTTGCAGGCCAAAAGTAGTTAGACATTTCTCCCTAAAGCGAAGGTATATATGGGTTCTCCAACTGGGGCTGAAGAAGTCTGGTCATCTATCAAGTCTCTGGTATTGTTTCAAAATATTGTCTCTCTCTCTCAGTCTTTCTGGGAGCAGATAATAATCTCCTACCTTACTGTCAAGCCTGACCGTGTGGCTTATTGGACCCTTCCCTGGGGAAGGATTATGCATTACTGTCCTGGTGAACTCGGGAAGGGCGACTGAAATGAGAATGAGTCAGCTTGCCCTCCACTAGGAGACTGGTAAGATCCCACATAATGAATGATCTATCAGCCCAAGTCCCAAGGTGAAGAATACGTGAAGCAGAGCCATAGCTTACCTATGCCGGACATGTGAGTGAAGAATAAACTTCTACTTTTTACAAGCCACAGAGCTTTGTTACTGCAACAGAACTTAGCTAGATAAATAAAACAATCAAACTAATAAATAAAGGCTACAGGAAATTTGGTCTCAGCAACGATACCAATGCTGCAGTAAAATGCAGCAAAACATCCAATCAGAGGCAGAATAGGATCTTCCAAATAATGATGGCTCATGTTAGGAAAGCAAAATTCTTTTATTCTATCTGACCTCCTCAACCTGAGCCTTATTGTCACTCAAGAAGATACAAATCTAAAAAAAAAAAAAAAAAGAAGAAGAAGAAGATAATCTATACAATTCCAAGAGAGAAATCATTTTCTGTTGTCAAAACAGGAAAAAAAAAAAGTGATACATAATGACACACATGCTCAGAAAGTCTAGTGTCTGTTTTTTCTTTCTCTGCTTCCTCTCTTGCTTTAAGGCTGCTAGATCCAATTCACTTCTAATTGATAATCTATTTTGGGCTCAATGTGAATAAAATATGAATAAATAGGTTCTGAGGGCTTCCAGGGGCCTCTCCTGAAAGCTAATTTGGGGGAAGATATCTATTTTAGATATTCAGAAGTCAAAATTTTACTTTCTCACTGTGATCAGAATAGGTGAGCTATGACAAAGGGAAGTAACCATTTTAGTAGGAATCAATTTTTACAAAATTTTATTAGCTATACAGGGTTCAAGAGACAAGATACATAGAGGTGAAGTGCATTTCAGTGTCAGAAAAATTCTGAGTCCTAAGTAGGCACGATACAACATAAAGTACCTTAAGGAATGTAATATCACCTGACTTTGTAATGTTCCACCTAATTTTGTTTACACATTTTGGATTTTCTGCCAAAGAATCAAAAGATTTATCAAAAATGAGGAGCAGGGGCACCTAGAGGCTCAGTTGGTTAAGCATCCAACTCTTGGTTTTGGATCAGGTCACAATCTCGTAGTTTGTGAGTTTGAGCCCCACGTCAGACGCTGCACTGACAGAATGGAGCCTGCTTGGGATTCTCTCTCTCCCTTCCTCTCTGCCCCTCGCTCGCTCTCTCTCTCTCTCTCTCAAGACAAATAAACTTAAAAAAAGAGAAAATGAAACAAGGAGCACTAGACACCCCAAGAGACTTCCCTGTCCTACACTTAGCACAGCCCTGTTACAGAACTATAATCATGAACAGAGTAAGAAAGGATTTAGTTGGGGGCTCAGGACCAGGGAGTGTGGGTAGAAGGGACTTTCTAAATTTAAAAAAGTAAGAAGAAGAAGAAAAATCAACATCTCAATTTTCATGCCCCAAACACCTACATACAACATCTGGCTTCCAGCATCCAAGGCTCCAATGAGCCTGTTGTGTACTATCTCTGCTCTTTAAGAGATTAAAGTCCACTGTTTCCTATTATCATTATGGCTGTTAGTAAAAATTTCCATCCAAATTACCTTCCCAAAAGCACAACATACTCCACTAAGAATGTAAAACAGGTCGTTCTGAACCCAGGGTCTTCTACACCGAACTCTTGAGTTTGAGACACCTGATAAGAATTCAATATCCAGGAGCAGGCACTGAGCCTTTGGTCCTCTGAAGCCCTGAAGGGGGGATGCTATTTGTCCCTAAAAAGTCTGAGATTGAGTTAAGATCACTGGGTCAATACCATGGTTGTCTCGAAGCTGCCAAACCACACAAACAAGAGTACAGGGGGAAAACAAAACCAAAAACAGAAACAAAAAACAGCTCCCGATCAATGTTAAGCCAGCTGTCTTCAGAGACACTCCTGAGAGAGGGATAGCAGGGGTGCGGGGGTGGGGGACAGGATGAGGAGCAGGAGGGAGGCCAAGTCAGATACAGAGGCTAGTGCCCAAAACCTTATACAGAGAGCTGGGCAGGTTCCTGGCCACTGGCCAAGTCTCACCTGCCACCTATCTGTGTATGGTACATGAGCTAAAAATGTGTTTTACATGGAGGGGAGTGTGTGTGTGTGTGTGTGTGTGTGTGTGTGTGTGTGTGTGTGTGCAAGGGCACGGTTCAAAGAATTGAATAGCTGTGACAAATTTTATGGCCCACAAAGCTTTTTACTTAAACTATTTAGTATGTAGTCTCTTACAGACAAAAGAAAATGTGCCAACCCCTACCTTCTCTCTAAATTCTCCTTCTGCTCCCCCTCCCCATGTCCCAGAAAAGAGTCCATAATCCCAGAGTTCACCACTAGAACCACCAAGGAGCAGAGCAGCCTGCCCAGCAATGAGAGGCTGGCTGGGATCCTAGAGAAAAGTGGTCAGATTCATCTTTAAATGTCCCATATCTGGTGCACAAGACGTATTTAATAAAGTATGTCACTGGAAGGCTTGTAAATATAAGCATTCAGATGGCTCTAAAACAAAACTCCCCCCACAGATTTATCAACATACCCACCCCCTCCAAATTTTTGCATGCTCATTTTTAGAAACCACAAGACACCAGAGAGCAGAATGAAAACCACTCTTGACTTATATGGAGACCAGCACAATCAGTACAATTCCTGCTGTAATAAACTCTCCAGTTCTATTTGGAAGACACTATCTTAGGATTTCGATAAAAAAAGGAGAACATGAGAAGGGGAAAGGCTAAAACGCTACATCTAACATGGCTGGCTTAGCTGGATCCCAGCCAACACACAGCCCCGTCGATCAGATATTCACAGAGCAGCAAGTAGAAAGGAAGGCGAGTGGGGCAAGTGCCAGCCTTGCACTCGGATGCTACTTGTGATTCAGGCAACAGCTGCACACTGGGTAATGCTCCCGCAAGCAGTCAGCTGGGGAAGCGCTGTGCCTCGTCCTCACTAAGAGCTCGGGCTGCAAACCCGCTCACGCTATTTGGACAGCCAATTGCCCATGACTAGGCCAGTTTCCAGAGGGTGCTGAGGAACTAGGGAATGCAATGGGGTCATCTGTTCGTAACAACTATCCTGGAAAACTGCAAGGACACTTCTTATTTTCCAAATCCTACCCTAGACAAGGTTTGCCAGAGTAGGGATATTGCTGTGAGAACCCCACACCACTATTTTTTAAACCAATGAGGACATTGAAGCCAGTCTCTCTAGAAAGAATGTCCAACGGCCAAACAAAAGCTATAACCTATGGTTCCCTCCACCAACTTCCTTCCCTCCCCTCCCAAATCAGTTATCTTAGTCTGCCTTGGAAAACCTTCCCCATTTTAATCCAGCCATCAAATCATATAGAAAATCAAAGAAAACACTGGGAATGGTACACAATTTTAAATGGCCACTAGACAGTCAGAAAGGCAAGCTTCCACTCCTCACCTGATGTTATAAACAATGCATACCACCTAGCTAATGGCTCAGAATCCAGAGCAAAGTGAAAATCTGTGAAGCCATACAGGGAAACTAAGAATGCTTCTTTTGAACCAAGTCGGACCATCCATAACCTGAAATCTGGTAGATTTTGCCTCTTTCAACAATAGGGGAGACTGAATGGGCTGAAACCCAAAAGAAAAAAGAAAAAAGAAAAAAAAAGGTGCTGCTACAGAAACAAAACTCCAGCACCATTTAAAAGGGATTTATTTGCTTGTATTTTCTAATTCTTTAGATTGGCTTCAGTAACATCAAAACACTTGGGATGGTCTGCCCTCAACAGAGCCATTGATAAGCTAGAAAAATTCTATTACCAATACATACAGCCCAGTAGGAGGACACTTAAATGGAAGGGAAGAAGAGTACAGGATACAAAGCTACTAGCACAAATTCATCCTTTTAAGGAAATTTCCCACATCATACCTTTCACTTTCTCCAGTCTCTCTCTGGCTTAGGGGGTAAGAGGTGTAGGTGGTGGTGGTGATTGTCAAAAGTAGAAAAAAAGGACAGACTTTATGGCTACCAATTCACAATTCAGACTACAGGTTTAAATATCTCTTATCCAGAACTTGATCTCTAAGAAGCTCTAAAAACCAAAAGATTGTAAAACTTAACCAAAACTGAGTTGCTGCAAAACCTAACCTGACAGATGCGAGGCTACTTTTAGAGGCTTTATCCCATTTAGTGTGAATATTCATATTTCATTGCAGATAATATTAATGTGTTTAATATATAGGGTTGCTATCCACAACCCCACTGAAGGTACTGTGCAATTAACATACCATACCTGTACCATATAATATAATCTTTCTCAAATCCAAAAACTTCTAAGTTGAGAAACATCGGACCCTTAAGGAGATTTCTGACAGAGCACTGTGTGTAGGTTTATATTTCCTGAATCTTCCTCATCACTCCCACCACTGGCCAGCTCTGAATCTTTCCACTCAAGGGAACCAACACAGAGTGCCTCCAAATCCTCCAACCCAACCCTCAAGCTTTTGCAAGACTTAGTCTCCAACCCATCTGCAGCACACACACTGGATTAACAATAAACCTCAATGCAGGTCAATCAAAAAATGTTGCCACACATTTTCCCAAGCTACCCCTCACTTCTCACTCCGCGCTTGAACACTCCCCCTCTGGTGGGCTGTGCTGACTTCTCCAAAGCTGAACTGCCTCCAGTTACCCAGTCTCTCAAACCAGCTCCACTTCTATTTACCCATTACCTAAATTCTTATCTCCCAGCATCAAAATCATACATCTCTATTGACAATTTCATATCCACCAACGGTACAACTTATCTATTCCCTCCCAAATTTAATGCATCAACAAACTCAGCTGACTTTTCATAGCAAGAACATTCCTGCATCCTTTCCTACTACCTTTCCAGGTCTACTACCTGATTCCGACTCCCCGTTCATCATTAATTCCACCAAAAGCCACCTCACTGACCCTCCACTGTAGGGTCTTTTTCAATCTAAACTGCATTCTGCCACAAGATGAATATTCCTAACCCTTCTCTTTGATCACAAATGCCCGCTCTAAAACCTTCAAAGGCTTCTCAGCCCACAGAATGAAGCTAAAACTACCCACAGTGTAGCTTTTGAGACCTTTCAATTTTGTTCCTAGCTAAATTTCCAAGCTTACCTTCTTAAAGCTAGATATACATCTGAATCAACAGGGGGGAAATCTTTGATCCATATCCCTGTCTTATATCCCCTCTCACCCGAGATATCTTGGTTTAATGAAGAGGGGTGCTGCACCAGACTGTTTGTTACTGTTGCTCTTTGTTATTTTTTAAGTCCTCCCATGATTCCCCTATACTCATGATTTGGGGGCCCCTGATGTAGAAAAACCTTTTTAGAGGTGCCTGACTGACTCAGTCAGTACAGCATGCAACTCTTGATCTCAGGGTTGTGAATTCAAGCTCCATGTTGTATATAGAGATTACTTAATATTTTTTTAAAAAATCTTAAAAAAAAGAAAAACCTATTTACTCCCAGTACCCATGTATGCCTTGTGCCCTTTACTTACCTACCCTTAAGGTCCTACTAAAATGCCATTTCTTCTACTAAAGCCAACCCTGCCCTAACCCATTTGAAACACTCTCTTCTGTCTCTTAACTACAGCAATTTCTAACAACCAATTCATACACTTCTATGAAATCATCTTCTACAGAAACAACGTTTTATAAGACACTTCCTTTAAAAACTTTTTGTATGTTCAAACTTGTTCAACTAGATCATATTTTAGAGAAAGAAAACATATTAAACTCTTCTAGTCTTCACTGGATACTTAAATTCTCCCGCATACTATTAGGGGATATTTTGAAAACTTGTAATTTGGTTTTAAAACTATTTCTGCCATACATCCATGGGATAACAGACTTAATGGCTACCAATTCACACAAATAAGTGCCAGCATCCATTGGATGTATGGTATGGTAATGGAGCAGCGCCTGGGGGGTGGGGGTGGGGGGGTCAGTGCTCTGGGAAGTACCCGGGCCAGCTCTGCTCGCAGGGGACACCCTAAGAAAAGGTGCGGAGACCTAGTCAGAGAAATCATATTACCACGTGTTCCTATCTGTTTGCATGGAGACAACATGTCAACACAAAGAGACAGGAGCCCAGGTCAGGAAAGCAAAAGAATTACAGGCACAGTGCTGCCAAGATGGAATGACTTTCCTGAGTGCCAGGTTCTTGCTTCAGTATCCTGCTTTCAGGTAAGCAGTGTTTCCACTGGGCCATTAACAAGGTCAAAGGAATAAGTTAGCCCAACAGTGACTTAGACAGCTGATAACCAAACATATACGATATAAAGGACCAAGATGTTTCCTAATCCAAAGCAATGCAACACACACATAGAAAAGAGTGAGGAAGGAGGACAGGACCTACATTGGGCCATCATTGTACAAAAATATATTAAGTCTACAATCAGCAAGGTACGCTGTTACACTGTCTACAACATAGTTTCTTTTTATATTAGTCAAATAAAAGTCGAAAAAGGACAGAAAGCCGAAGTAAGTAACAATAGTATATGGAGACACTGATAATGGAGAGACATCAGTTGCCTTTAGCTAAAGCGCTGCTAAAAGTTTATTACACTGGCATGTCCTGAAACATCAGTCCTTGTAAGAAAACACCATGCTGTGGGCCTCTACAAGTAATAGTCATTTTCTCAAACCATTAATGTTCAGTATTGTCAAGTATGTCAACCAGGCTCTGATAACTGTTACCAGTTAGAAAAAAATTTTTCTCAAAGATCTTCCATGCTGGACATGAAGTTTGTGGATTACTGGACTTTTAATTTCCCTCCAAGACTGTAGCTAGAAAAATCATCCCTGTCCAGAAAACACATTCTCACAGAAACATCCCTCAATATCCAATGCCAATTCCTTGGAATATACCCTGTGAGCCTGGAAAAGAAACAGTGTGTTGTAGTAATTGGCCGTGTTAGTACATGTGTTGGTGATCTACAGGAGTAAGAAACAGAACAAAAATTATATCAAGTCCATGATTCCTCAGAGACAGGGCAGGAATTGCCACAGGCAATCTTACACTTAACAGAGTCCTTTCTACAGCCACATGTGCTATTTATATCCAAAGCATAGGGCATAGGGCCTTTGACAATTCATTTAATGATAGGGTATAACAGAATGTCTATAATTTTCAAAGGAACAGAGATGTTTGTCAATTTGAAGAACTTGGCCAACCTGGAAAGCAGCCTGCAAATCACATTTCCCTTCATTTTGATAAAATTTAACTCTACCACCCAAGCTACCTCCTCCACATACACACTGAAGGACATCTTATATGTACTAAGTGAAAAACCATTCTTAAAGTGTTTATTTGATTATTCCAACAAAGATTTTTAAAAAGTTATTTTAATACCAAAGAAAGTACAGAACAGAGTGTGCTAGCAAAGAAGTCCAGAGCACTTCACCTTCAAGCCCCAGAGGTTACCTACAGTCAAACATTACCAGTGCAGGCTGACTACCCAGGAGCCAAGACTGAATGTCAGCCGCCTGCAGTAGCTGTTTCTGCAACTCCCTCCAAGTGGCATGGACGGAAGGGAAAGACTGGACATCAACAAAGCTACACAAGCCAAAGTTACTATAGATGGGTATTTTTGTACCACCAAAGCCAGACTTTAGTTGTCTAGCCTAAAGCATGACCGCACACAAAGGATGAACGTTCACAGGATGAAAGGAATAGTAAAGAAAAGGCCAGCCACATAAAGCAATAAGAAGCATCTCCCAATGAAATAAAGCACAGAAAATTGGGAAGGAGGGAAACTTTCAATCTACCAGCATGATGTCTGTGTTTCCATTCTTCTTTTCCATCTCTCATGCCCTCCTCTGATGAGTCTGTGACATTACAAACAGATTTTTCATTTAAGCATTCATTGGTTCCTGCTATTCACTCCCACCTCAAATCACAGTCCCGAGAGTTTGAGACACAACAACCCGTTGTTATGGAAATGACTGTAAGACCACAAGGGCGAGGGCTCAAAAGCTAGTTCGGCAGGCAAGAAAGAGCTGAATGAAATGTATAAGAAAATTAAATTAAGACCTCTGTCTGATTCTGTAAGACAATATGGTCAAGCCATACATTTTTTAAAAGTATCTAAAAAATTACAAAGCATCACCCAACGGCAGGCAGAGACTACTGCTACAAAACAAAAAAATTTCTGAAGATACACACAATTCTTAACCATGACCATTCTCTTCAAGTAGTCCCTACTGTTTCCCCACTGAGCTTATAAGTCACAATGGCAGCACACACAGCGTGCACGCAATTGCAGCCTTCTCAGCAGATAAAGCAGAGTACTCCATCATGGCCTCAAAGCCTTCGGAATCCGGAGCACACGCTAGGGGACCAGACAGGAGCTGAAGTCCAGGGATCTGCGGGAGGCCCTCTGGCCTAATGCCTCCCCTAAACATTCAGACCCCTGAATGGCTCAGGCCACTCAAGATAGAAAGGACTATTTTTCACAATCAGCATTTTATCAGACTATACAAGGTTTCATGAGTTGGAAGGGTCCTCAGAGACCTACCTATTTATGTCCATGATGAAGCCACTCAATGAGCAAAAGATAAAACCACCATTACATAATCTGTGGCAGCCCTTGGAAGGCAAGCATGAAGTGTGCACCAATTTTAACTGTACAGACTGTCGAAGATACCTAATCCCAACTTACTTTACACTTGTGTTAAGTAGGTATCTCCCTCCACCATTACAAGTCACTGACAGCATGCCATAATCAACTGGTGTTCCACTCAGAAATTCTGGTAACCAAAGTAGTAAATTTCTGGAAATAAGATACACTAAGACTTTTTTTTTTTAAGTTTATTTATTTATTCTGAAAGAGACTGTACACAAGCTGGGGAGGAGGGAGAGAGAGAATCTGAAGCAGGCTCCAGACTGTCAGCTCTGAGCCTGACACAGGGCTCGATCATCACACACCATGAGATCATTACCTGAGCCAAAATCAAGAGCCTGAGTCAGGCAGGCACCCCAAAACAGCAAGTCTTAAGGCTGCTACCAAAACTAAACAGTAAAAAAAAAAAAAAAAAAAAAAAAGGCTGAAAAAATTAAGTCCCTTGTTTCCATCTTTTCCCAAATCTTCACACAGTTGAGTGAGCACCTCATCCCATGAGTATCTTTCTACTTATCAAGGGTGTTTAAAGGATTAACAGTACTATTTTTGCATAGTTGAAGGTTCTTGGAATTAATTTTCCTAAGTATCAGTTTATGAACATAATGGAAGTTTTAATAAGGAAATCCTGCTCAGGGATTACATAATCTGCAAGATGCAAACGAGATAGAATTTAGAGGAGTATCAGTTGCACGTGTGGTCATCTCTGAATTTAAATGGACTCCAAGTGGCCACTTAAGCATTCAGGGGAGTGATGGGTATGTTTCTGTAAACAGGAATATTTATTATCTCTCCCAATGCTCTCTTCCCACTATTTATTTTGTATTCTTTAGAAATCACTTCTCTTTCTGCACTTATACTCTGCATTTTACAGGAATTGAGACCAAGAGTAGAAGTCATCATCAAGTACATTATTTTCTTAAACACAAAAAAGGGAAAAGATAATCACACAGAGACGGTTCCTTTGTGAGAGAACATGGGACAGCTAAGGAAGAAGGAGCACATCATTATTTACATATTCACATGGGAACCTGAGTGGCCCAGTTCCACATGTTTCATGTGCAGGACAGGCCAAGAGACAGAAAAAAAGTGGGGGCCCCTATCAGGCACTAACATTTACTTTATGTTCACTGTACATGCTAACTGTACTTCACATTCACTGCACTCTAACCTTGGCCATGTATAGTTGTACAGAATAAACTGTGACTAACTTAGCAAGTGAGCATTTCATCAGAGTACACTGATTTTTTTTTAAATAAGTTCAGTACAAAAAGAACAATATTAAAAGGACATTGAAGAAATAGGAAAGAACAGGAACCTAAGTATATTTAGCACACCTTCAGTATCTATTAATTATAAATACAAATCTTCCTAAATCAGTGTTAACTGCAATGGGAATATTCATGATCACTTTGCTTAAATAAACAGATGGTTGTCTAAACTTACAACTTAATCACCATCAGGAAAGATATATTATAATCTACTATCATTAAAAATCACCACATTCAAACTTAATTTAAAAGGAGTTTTTACAGCAACTCTAGGTTCTTCATTAGAAGTAGCATCATCATTACACATTTGAAGAATATTTGTATCTATGTGCAATTTACATGCTAGTTGATAAAGACAAGTGCAAGGCCTGGAAGATGAAATGGGGCAACAAGAGGCAAAGATTCTAACACTAAAACCACCATGATTGTCTTGGCTGATTTCAATAAGACAGCTATTCAAGACCACAATACATTGTTGCTGTGAAATAATCCAAGAGTGATAATCATACATGGCATAAGTCAAAAACACCCTCCCCCCCTTTTAAACAAAATCAATACTACTTTCTTCCATGAGCCAAAAATCATAAATCATGAACCTCTTCCTGAGGAACAAGGTGACCACCTCAAGCTCACAGTCAACATTAGGACCTTCAGATTTGCTGAAACCACTCTTTTTAAAATATAGTTCCAGGGCTTTTTTCAAAAACAGCTTCCAGAGGTAACAGGTTATAAAGATGAGCGTGAGGACAGAGGAGACAAGAGGAGGAAAGAGAGGGTGCTGACCTTTAAGTGTAGAGCTACCAAAAGGCCGGGGGCTATTCTGCGAGAAAGTAAAGCATCACCTTCCTCCCTGGCATCAGAGTGGTGACAGTCAATGCTTGCTGACATTCAGCAAAACGACAAGGCTGCCTGAGGAGTGGCCTTCACAAAATGTCTAGGTAAAAGGCAGAGCTTCAAGGGAGAACACCTTGCGGACTCAAGTTCTTGTACACCGCAGAGACACCTCTTCAAAGCAAAAACATACAACTGATGACCAACACTTTGCAGGTTCCTGAGGCTTTTGATGAACTTACAAGTCAGTTCAATCCCTGGCATATCAAGCCCTCCATCAATCCTTGGAATCTTTTTCTTCCCCCCAAAAAGGAAAGTTAATAGCTGTTTATTTGGATAGGAGGCTGGCTCCTGCAACGCTGGATTTCACTGAAGGGTTTAAATGGAAAAAGAGACAGAAATCCCTCAGACAAAATTTAAGCATGGAGGTATATAACATGTTACCTCCACCATCCTGCCCAGTGAGATTCTGTGAATGGCCCGTGTTTGGATTTCTACCTCACAAGGGTACAAGCAGGAACACCACCAGGATCCAAGTGGTAAAGAAGAAGTCAAATGGGATTTCTCTCTTCTTTGAATTCCCAAAGCACTTAGGTTGTATCCCTCCCAGCCCCACAGCATATACTGCCTTGTTTAACATGTGCCTGAGTTATTCCTGCTACCAAACTGCATTTCTGACCAGAGGGGCGTCACCTTGCAGATCTTTGCAGCCCTCCTCATCCCCCACACAATCCACTGCTCAAGGTAAGGACCAAGTAAGCACCTGAACAACTATACTGCTAGAAAATGAGCAGACACAAAACACTCTCCTATGAGCACTTACCTGCAAGAAAAAGTATATGGTGTTTGCCGTACTCTCCCCACCACCCAATACCTTTGCTCTTTAAAGTACAACAGATAGGAGTTAACATGAACTTCTTACTATAGGTTAAAAAAAAAAAAGCATTGCAGGAAAAATGAAGATGAGTAGGTTTCAGTAGAACTGGAATAATAACTCTAAACAAGCCGTCCAGAAAAGTTTCTTGCCTTTTCAGAATGTGAAATGCTGGGTTACTACCCCTGGTAACCCTCAGGGAGAAGGACAGTCCAGAAGCTCAAAGCTGCTGAAAATGACACTAATTCAGCCCTTTGGTGACACCACGATGGAGAACAAGAAAATACCCTTTAATCTGAAGCAATTTAAACATCAGCCAAAGACACCTCTTGGTGGCACATGTTGTCCTCTGGTCTCACTGGTTCCGCCTTGGCGCAGTCCAGCTTTCATGCGCACTTTCACACACTAACCTTAACATTACAACATGCCTCATCTACGACTATCCAAGTCCAGCCACCAGCTGCTCATCAAGTAGATCTCTTCACCAAAGATTAGAAAGAGTATCTTTCTGAAGGCCTTGAAGATCTACCTTCTGGCTAAGGAAAACCTTGGTGGTAAATCTTACCGTTCAAATTACCAAAAAGGCAATCTGGGAACCTGTCCAACCCAGTAGGGGTAGGTTCAAGTTGAGAAACACTGAGAACAAGATAGCAAGGCCCAGCAATTTCAGGGTATTAGCTTTTAACAAAAAAGAATCCCTTACTGACTCTCAGGAAGGGCTGTGAGGATTAATCGTAAGGCTTTTAAAGAGACATGAGCTCCCCTCCCAAGAAACACTAAGTACAGTGTTATTATTTAATAGAGGCAAAGTTCAAAAGTAGAAGAGTCTACTGTGTTCCATCCTAACAAGAGGAGGGCCTTTTAAAATCACCTGCAGAAGAGATGGTCAGGTGTCTCTCACAGGGATATCACTGATAACACAGCCGAACGCAATGTTAGAAAAATGGAGGGAGAAGGAATAAAAGCTGCTCAAGTGCACACTACCAAGCAATACTCAAATAGTGGTCTGTGATCCTGTTTGAGAACTAATATTGCCTGTGGTAGAATGTCTGCACTCCACTCCCAGAGACTTCGATTAACTGTATCTGGTGGAGGCCTGAGGGTTGGTCCTTTTCTTTTTCAAAGTTCTGCATATGGAACTCGAGGGTGTCATGCTAAGTGAAATCAGTCAGGCAGAAAAGGACAGATGCCATATGTTTTCACTCATAAGTGGAACAGGAGAAATTTAACAGAGGACATGGGGGATGGGAGGGGGAAAAATAGTTGGGGAGATCGAGGGAGGCAAACCATGAGAGACTCTTGAATATGGAGTTGTTTTTTGGTTTTAGTAGCTCTATGCCAGGAACAGGGAGGAAGACCAAATATGTATTTATTATAAATCACAATATCACAATTATAATGATGATTTTCTCTCCCTACCTCCAGAAGTGACAAGGATATGGAATAATGCTTTATAAGGGAATAGCTTTCCAGAAAGGAAATATTTAAACTTGTCATTTCAGAAATGAGTGGCTCTGACATCTTTATTATGGAATAAGTTAAAATTCCCCAATGTGTGGAAGAACATGATTACTGTAAACAAGTCATAAGATAAGTTTAACAAGATTTACATCTACATGATTTTATCTGGGTTAGATGCCATCACTTTTCACCATAAGACGCCACTCAGGATCAATCCCACCAGATCTCCACTTCCACAGCCACCCAGGACACAAACAAAGGTGGTTCTCAACCTAGTTGCTCCACAGGAGGATCTGAGAAAGGGGAGGAAAAAAGAACAAAAAACGCTATCTGGGCCCTACACACTTAGAAATTCTGATTCAGGAGACGTGCGGCACGTGGGATGTTTAAGAGATCCCTAGGTGATTCTGATGTGCAGCCGTTTGAGAACCTCTGCATTGAAAGCATCAACACTTAGCATTTTCACTCTGCACTGCTCTGCTGACTGAGCCATGTTGCTCCAGTCAGACCCGAAGCAGGCAATCATCGGCTGTTCCAGGGCACACAGATGAGTTACTGTGATTCTTTAGGACTGTAATTTAGTGGAGTTGAGACACTGATGAGTTCGTGGTTTTGTTTCCCATTAATCTTTTATTGGGTTCCAGGCTGTGTGTGCTTTTCATTCTATGATTCCAAATCAACACATAAAAAAGTTAATGTTTAAAAAATACCCAAGCTACTGTCTTTTTCTGTTAGCGTTTTGCATTCAAAAGATGCTTGATGAATAAAAGATTCCCCTCCCTCCCCACACACAGCCAGACATGTGTCCATTACCAACAAATGCAGCCAGTTACCCTCAGAGCAGGAAATACAGAAACTTGATTTGCCCTGAACCTTAAAACAACACCTGAGACCTGAGCTTGCAGGCAACGGTGAGAATTTAATTACGGAGAGCAACCAAAGCACGGACTCACCAAGCAGGGATCTGCCAGGAAGGTACACCCCGTGCTTTAGGCTGGCAAACATGAAGGGTTGGGAGAGTGACGTGCATTGTGCAAAGTGTATCTCCCCACTCAGAGGCTCTCTTCGATCAATCTTTTACCACCATGATTTTAGGATTTGGCCCCCAAGTTCTGTGATCTATTTCCAGAGCAACATCTCAGAAGCCACCTCATCAGAAATTGCATCTGGCTCTGCACTGACAGCAAGGAGCCTGCTTGGAATTCATGCTCTCTCCCTCCCACCCTCTCTGCTCTCTCCAGCTCTCTCTCTCTCTCACTTGCTCAAATTAAATAAACTTTAAAAATTAAAAAAAAAATTCTAAAGCACTTTGGCCAGTGAATTAACCATAACCCAATCCCCCCAGACCTAGGACATGAAAAACTCCCAGAGCCAAGAAAACCAAGCCCATTCTCATATGTGGCTTCTCTTCCACAGCTTTCCCTAGGATCTGCGAGGGCAGGATGCTGAGTCCTATCCACTGATCTGCCATATACCCTAAAATGAGTTACACTGTTCATTGGTGGAGGCATTTGGGGTGGATTTATTACCACCCACCTAGGGGGAGGGACAGCTAGAGCCTTCATCAAAGCCAGGAAAGCTCAAATAAGTCCCTGAGGATGCAGGCCGAGGGATGGCAGAAGAAATCATGGCAGCTGTCTAGGCCTCCGAAAGCACCCAGCACAAGGGAGAAGCAAGTTATTAAAAAAGACAATAAAATAAATCAGCCTTCTGGGTCCACATAAATATTTCACTAATCAGTTAAAGGACAGTAAAGGGAATATAGAAAGAGTGCCTAACTTTTAATGGGATTTGGGTAAAATATTACACTTTCCAGAAGTTACTCAAGTGTAGCAGGGAGTCTATGAGCTAAAATTACTTTTTCAAATGACCAATATACTAATTTCTTCTTCAGAACCATGGGAAAGGGCCCATACGAATGACACAGTATCACAAGATGATCACTAGCCCTGATCTCATTCTTTCCCTTCCCGAAATTGCAGACACACTTCAGCACAAACCCAGCGCTCCCAGTTTCATCAAACCAGAGGGAGCCAATGCCACTCCAAGCTACAGACCTATGAACAAATTAAAATATCTCCACTCGACACAAGTAACCCTGTAAGTGTCCTTCCAAAGTCCTCCCCTGGCTCTTACAGCTGGCTCTGCAGAGCCACAGGGGAACAGGGAGAGTGTATCAGGCAGAAGCAAGAAGCTCATGGTGAAAAGAGTGAAGGCCACCTCTAGGGTCATACAGGGCATCTCCTTCATTCAGAGACCACGGACTCAGCTCTTCTTCCATCCTCCCTAGCCTCTTGGGGTCCCCAGACCACGTTTATCTGAAAAGATGATCCTCTCTGAAGGACAGATATGAAAAAGATCAGAGTTTTAAAAAACCTAGATGCAACCTTCACTTGGGGCCCTCCAACCTTCTACGGAAGGAGTTCTCCCACACATGCAGGTGATCCTTAAAGAAACAGCTTTCTGTGTGGCCAGAGCTATACTGCCAGCTGCTGGGAGAACACGCTGGGAGTAAGGAAACATGCCAGTCCACAGCTTGGGGGGTGGGGTCTGCCAACAGCAAGTACTAACCTTCAGAGAAAAGACAAAAAATTGTCAGGAAAAAAGGCGCAAAATTGTGCCTGTGAACAGGTTAGAAGCTCCGATTATGCCATGAAGATGGTAGCCATATAAAGAGTCACTGTAACTTCTGGGTTGGTGTATAATATGCTTCTATGCTGCCAAGACACCGAAACAGGTTTTAGCCAATAAAGAACGCAGCACGTCCATTGCTGAGTGACATGGAACACAGTGCACACTGTACCTGCATCTGCATTTGTCAATGGCTGCCTTTTTGCCTGAAAGAATATTTGTGATGCTGGCTGTAGCTTACAGCCTCAACAATCTGAGCCTTAACTCCCTGGAAATATCATTCCACTTCTTGCGATCAAACAAGACTATGTTGCCAGCGCTCAGGTTTCCCTACACAGGCAGGAGGGTTTGCAGAACCCCCATTTGACTCATTTCCTGCCAACCGTGAATGGGCAGCACCCCCTCCTCAAGATGGGGCCTGGTATATTCCTTTAAATTAGCAATAGTGATTTTAGTATCTGCTGGTCACCAGTGCTGTTGCTTTTTAATTAAATATAGCTGCTTTACATACACTTATTTGTGGGATAATTGTTTTTAATCACAATAGGGTGCAATGTAATTGTGCCAATACTCACAAGTGCGTGGCACTGTGGAAGTCACTGACAGAGCAGCTCCTGGGATGAAACAAATCCTGCAGGCTGCACTCACAAAGCTGCCACGGGAGCCTCTGTGTTCCCATTAAAGGGTCTCACCAGATCCCAATCTGGGTAACAGAAAAGAGCAGTGGTCCCTGGGAGAAGATTTACCATCTACTCTACCCTTTATTTGAGATGCAGCAAGTTCAGCTGTTGGGGGGAGGGAGCCATCCTGGCAACAAAACACAAAGGGCCTGGATCACAGCCTGCTTCTAAATAACACAAATAGATAAGGAATTAGGTGATTAGAGAGTGTGCTGCCAGTAGGGCTAAATATCAGCCCCGCTGGGAACACGTACCTTGTGTTCTACGACAGCACAACTTGCCCAAGAGCTACCTCCAATCTAAATGGGCCTTTTTCCTACTTTCTTCTTTATGGCACATTTTCTCTTTCAGAATGTAGATATAACAGCTATAAAAATTGAAAATAATTTATATTATATGCAGAAAAATTAGAGGACACAGATTATGGTACATTCACATTTTTAAAGCCCGCACAGCCATTAAAAATTATGTTTTAATAAAATAAAATATTTTTTAAAAATCACGTTTTAGAAAAATTTTAAAGGGCAACAGAAATGCTCAGTTATAAAGCACAAACACAAAGAAGTAGGCGAGAAGGCCATGAGATATTAACAGTGGTGATGTTATCTCTGTATAATAAGATTTAATTTGTATTTTCCTCTTTAAATTTCCCAAAACTTAGTAAATAAATATGTTTCACCTATAATAAGAAAAAATACTTAAGGTAGAAAATTTAGGGGCACCTGGGTGGCTCAGTGGGTTAAGCATCCAACTTCGGATCAGGTCATGATCTCACGGTTTGTGGACTCGAGCCCTGCGTCGGGCTCTGTGCTGGCAGCTCAGAGCCTGGAGCCTGCTTCTGATTCTGTGTCTCCCTCTCTCTCTGCCCCTCCCTGCTCATGCTCTGTCTCTCTATATATCAAAAATAAATAAAATTTAAAAAAAAAAAAGAAAAAAGAAAACTTAAATGGAACTTCAGAAGCCTAAGCCATCCATCTAATGGGGTTAATGAATGAACACTAAATATTGAAAATAACAAAATATATACAAGTAAATGCTCACAGGGCCGTACAGAAAGAACTAGTGTTCAGAGTCCTTATTATCCAGTCTCTTCTCTCTTCATAGGGATGACCTGGCCATTCTAAACAGCAAGATTACTGCCAGGAAAACCTCATACAGGAGACAAGAAAATGGAAATATATTTTTCTGATGTTAAACACTTATTTGAAGTATAAATTAGAATCTCTTGATATAAATTATGGTACCTTAAAAATGGTTGCAGGAACTATTTTAATTTGTAAAAATACACTGAAATAAGAAAGCCTGTGTTACAAAGACAACAGCCTGCAGCTTCTGGTAGATGGCAGAAATTCTGAAAAACAGGAGTGTACAGAGAAGTCACCCACCCCAACATGTGTAAGCGAGAGGGTCACTACCTGCCCCAGCAACATGAAAGTCCATGGAGCACATTTGTAGACAGGTAACCCAGACCTCTGTTAGAATCCTGGTTCCTCCACTTAAGAGAAAAAAAGCCTTGAGCAAACTCTGGTCTTCCCAAGCCTCAAAGTTTCCTGACCTGACAGGGATGGAAAGGGACCAGGGCCACAATCATCCAGGGCACTTCAGCCTTCCTCAGTATCCAGCAAGCCCCTTCACTCCAATTCTGTAAACAATAAACCAACTTCCTCCAAAAGTGAGGGAACACTTTCGTCCATCAGAATATTTTGGTCTATTTGGCAGTTGGACTGCACATCATAAAATAATAAACCCACAAACGGACTTTTAAGTCAAATCTTTGTGAGTTCCTTTAGCCCAAATCAGTTAACCAGTCCAAGAGACAGCATTTCACAGCCTGTAAAGCTCAGAGCTAGCCCTAGGAAGCAGCTAAGCTGAGAAGACTTTCTGTAAGGCCTTAAAAAATGGACAAGCTTTCCTCCTCCCCCCTCAGTCTTACTATAGAGTCCTCATCACCCAACACTATATCTACACCACGTACTGCTGTGCACCTGTCACGACCCAGAAGGCACTTGAGGATTTTACTGTGCTGCATATCCTGTACTGCAGTCAAGCTCTGGCTCCTCCGTATGCGCCATTATGCACCTGTATTTTCTCCCAGCCAGTCTAGGGCTGCTTGCACACGCCCAAGGCAAGCACGTTCTTTATCCTGCACCCTTTTCTCTGCTTACCAAGTTCAGTTAATATAATGGCATCTGACGTGTGAACCAGATCTAACAAGGCACCACTTCGTAAGTCTTTCATTTTTGTCATGAAATTCATCCAGAAACTGTGAACAGGCCCCACCTAAACTAAACATTGGTTCAAATCATATGTAATAAACCCCAAGAAATTCCACTACTCCCCAGAGAGCCCTGTTCTCAGAAGCAGATAAATGTCTTCAGGCAGAACTCTCCTATCTCTTTTTACCAGAATCCTCGGGAGATGTTCTAAGCTAAGAAGGGATATATCTGGTTTGCAGTTGGCTCTGGGACGTTGAAGGGGTCGGGGGAGAAAGCTTACTCAGGAAACAGCAGAAATGTTACCACGTCTAAGTCTGGCTTTCAAAAGAAAAAGGATATTCTCAGAGACCAAAATCCTGGAGAGCCAGCCTTGGTAAAGCCCTACCTTTCTACTGCTAGGAACAATAATCTGGAACAGTAGCATCAAGTGGAAGTACAATAGAAACACCTGGCGAGTGTGACAAATGAACTCACCAGGCTCTGACCATAAAGATTCTAACACAAGTAGCTCACAAACCACACCCTTGGAAAAACTGACTTAGCCTCTATTCTAAGAGAAATGCTCTCACCTGGATTTCATTATGACCCAAAGGGGCACACACCTTTGTATCTGAGCTAGGGCAGGGTGGGGGGAGGGAAACCAGGAGGAGAAGGGTAGTGGCAGAACCCTATACACATTCCAAGGTGGCTATTCAATCAAAAGATATGGCATCAACCGAGATCCACTTAATCTCTGTCCTTGGGGTAGTCGGGCAAACCCAAAAAGCCAGAACTTGTTTGTAGCAAATGAGAAGCAACAGTGTTAGTTAGCAGCCATATTTGCAGTGAATTTAACAGTTAACAATCAAATGATTTGCCCTTGTAGAACTTCCTGTCAGGGGATACCTCAGAACCACACCCGTGAGAATCATTTTCCTAGCAGGGAAGGGGGCAGAGGGAGAGAGAGATGAAGCAGAGTCAAACAGCAGCCAGAAAGAGCAAGGTAGGAGTCCCTACCGCGCAGCTTCTGGACTCAAGGCACATCAGTGCGATGCTGTAACATACACAAACATGAGGACGGGAGAGTCAAAAACTGCTTCCTTAGACTGCACATCTTCAAGTCTCCTGCCACATCGTGCTCAGGGACTCCACTATGATGCAGCACTCTGCATCCCTAAACGAGGCATGGCAGGAGATTACAAAAGGGCAGAAAAGACAAGGTCATTGTGGATTTAGGGTTAAAGGAAAAAAGGGAAATAAAACTATTTTCTTAGTCCTTTGCTCCCTATGACTCTTGCCCTCCACCAAAGGAGCTGAGGAGCTGAGGAGCAAGCTAGAGAGAGAAAGGTATAAAGATGGCAGTGGAAGAAGGAGCAAGAAAGCAGCTGGGGAAAGCATCCGAAGCTGCAATGCTCTAAAGCCTGTTTTCTCCCACAGGCACCAAGAAGAGAACCTCACAGTCTCTAAAGAAGTGGACTTTCGGGCGCCTGGGTGGCTCAGTTGGTTTGAGCATCCAACTTCAGCTCAGGTCATGATCTCATAGTCCATGGGTTTAAGCCCCGCGTCAGGCTCTGTGCTGACAGCTCAGAGCCTGGAGTCTGCTTCAGATTCTGTGTCTCCTTCTCTCTCTGCCCCTTCCCCATTCAGTTTCTGTCTCACTCTCTCTCAAAATAAAAGACATTAAAAAAAATTGAAAAAAAAAGTGGACTTTCTACCACTAGTTACAAATAGCAAAGATAAAACCTGACATCACAAAAGACAAAGATTCTCTCCTTGACCAATTTTACTCAGGCTCCTCTGAACTACCTTCTCAACTAGAGCCCTGAGTTTTGGGCACTATGTTCATCTCTGCATTGTCCAATTCTGCCCCAAGAATCCTGCTAAGTCCCTTTAGCCAAAATTCCCCACCCTCAATAGGTGATTACTCTCAATATCTAATTGGGTTCCTCATCCTCCACCACCCCTAGCCCCACCCTGCTCCATGATGATAAATTCCCACTTTTCCTTGTTGGACTCAGAACCCAAGCTCTCTCCCCACTGCCAAACCCCAATGTTGGCCCCTACACCTATCACAATGGTTACGAATTAGGTGTGCCTTACTGTTCTCCAGAAAGTGTCATGAATAACATTTTAACACAAAGAAGCCAAAAGAGGTAAAACTCTGTCCAACTGCAAGCACACTGTACAGGCTCAAGCATTTAAAGGCAAAGACTCGGGTGCCTGGGTAGCTTAGTCGGTTGAGTATCTGACTTCAGCTCAGCTCATGATCTCACAGTTCATGGGTTCAAGCCCCGCAACAGACTCTGAACTGACAGCTCGGAGCCTGGAGCCTGTCTCAGATTCTGTGTCTCCCTCTCTTTCTGTCCCTCCACCATTTGTGCATGCTCTTTCTCTCAAAAATAAACAAACACTAAAAAAAATTTTTTAATAAAATAAAAGCAAAGACTCTAAAGCAATCAGTGAGAAACCTTCTTCAAATCAATGTCAATCAGGTATAGATTTAGGTATTTGACCTATGGAGGTATCAATTTATGTAAATTCTAGGAACAGAAAGATATTAGCTGGGCTTAAATTGAGCAAATGCAGTTTCCTAGAATATAAAATTAATATTTAATAAGCAGTTTAAATATAGTTATCCAAGAAAACTAGAGCAATCCAGTTTGGCTGCTATCAATATTTTTAGTGAATTCAGGTTAAAGGTGCTACTCCTGGCTGAACCCCAAGGCATGGCAGCTGAAGGGCAATGGTGGACTTCAACAATGGTAAACATTCACTCGCAGGTTCATGCAGCATCCAAAATACAGCACAGAGATGCTCAGAGGAACACTGAAGAGCAGGAGGGTACACGGAGCAGCCACAAGCTCCTGCGTAAGGTATGCAGCAACAGGTAACGGGGTGACCAAACTGTGTGTGCCGGAAGTGACTTCTTCATCCAAACCAACGTGTACAAACACTCTGTACCCAAGTAGAGAGGTGCCGGGGGAAGCGGGGAATGCAAGGAACCACGGTGCAGGATGGGGGAAATTCAATGAAAGAAATCAGAATGAAAACTGAAGTAGCAAAAGCACAAATCAATACTCTTACCATTCGGATACTTCAGAAAGCCTTCAAATCAAAACACAAAAGCAAACAAACAAAAGAACCGGCACCAGTCTGTATTAAAACTTTGGAAAACCAAAGTTTGGGAAAATACTGTGCGTGAGGGGAAAGGAGCAGCATCAGGCCCCAAGTCTGCAGGCAGCCAGCTCGGAGGTGGGCACAGCAGCAAGGAGACAGCGTGTTTCCACCTGAGCACATTCGATTACATTCCAGGACAGAGATCTTCAACACCATCACTTCTGCCCTCGGAATTCATTTCTCACTGAGTAATGAGGGTAAGAGATGAAAGGCTGTAGGTTTTTTACACTGAATTTTCAGTTTGTCAGGTTCTATCTACCATGTCAGATACCTGGGACCAATCTGTATCTTTCAGAGAGAGATGTCTCTATCGTAACAGAGTTCCAATGATTATGCTCTACCTGCTGTATTTACGGATACCTAATAGTAACATGGATAATAACATTTCCACTGTGGAAAACAGTACAGAAGCTCCTCAAAAAATTAAAAATAGAACTGCCATATGATCCAGTAGTTACACAACTGGGTTTTCACGAGAACAAAAACACTAATTCAAAAAGATACATGCACCCCTATGGTTGCTGCATTATTTACAATAGCCAAATTATGGAAGCAGCACAAGTGTCCATCCACAGATGAACAGATAAAGAAGATGTGATGTATGTATACACAGAAGAATATTATTCAGCCATAAGAGCATGAAAGTCTTGCCATTTGCAACAACATGGATGAAGGAACTAGAGAATATAATGTTAAGTGAAATAAGAGAAAGACAAATACCATATGATTTCACTGGAATTTAAGAAACAAAAGAAAAAAGAAAAAGAACAAAAACAACAACAATACAACTGACTCTTAATACAGAGAACAAAGTGGTGGTTGCCAGAGGAGAGGTAGATGCGGGGACGGGAGAAAGAGAGAACGGGGATTAAGGCTATACTTACCCTGATGAGCACTGAGCACTGTACAGAATTGATGAATCATTACATTGTGCACCTGAAACTACGTTAATTCTACTTGGATAAAAAACAGCAACAACATAGAGCCCAAATGCTGGTACAAACTGAAAGCAGCTTAACGGTTTTCAATTGGGCAGCTGACATTTTTCTGAACTCTGATGTTGCGAATGCAAGCACCTCCAGAGTAACTATAACTCGGTATGCCAACATGAGTGTCTAGACTGAAAGAATCACTCACTCCTCCAACAGAAGAGGGCTGGGCGGGGGTGGGGCAGGCAGTGAAGCCAAAAAGCTTTAACAGTGAGGCGGCCGCACCACAACGCACTCTGCAAAGGCGAGACAGAGCCTGGCCAGAATGGCAGGAAGGAACTCTGGATGTTTTCCTGAGGAAAATGCTGAGCTGTTAGTTTAATACACACTCAAAGGAATAGCAAAGGGCTGGGATAACTTCCTTCTCCACCGTAAGAAATAAGAAATAAATACAAGAAGCTGCTTTGAGTGATGTCAAGTCTCCCTCTTCTTAAAGTACAAACTGGTTTGATACTCCTGGCTGTCCCAGGGGCCAAAACTAGCAAACAGGGCATCCTGCCAGTTCTCCCATGCGGAACACAGTGTGCTCACTCACAGCAGCTGAGCTAAGAGGTGAAAAGGGAAGAGGGTCTGAGAAGAAGAGGGCGAACAGGACAGACTGCATCCCCGCCCAGAGAGACCAGCCTCCAGCTAGAGCCTGAGGGAGCAGATAGGCTGCAAAGGGAGCCCAGGGCGAGCAGCACATCAGCAGCCCTTCCGCAGAGATCCACCTACAGCTTCTGCAAGGCAGTGTTTCTAAAACAAGCCCCTCCAGCTGGAGAAGCAGATGCTAAAGGCAGCTCCATAAGAATAAGAATGTGGCTTTCTCCTAATTCCAGGCCACCTTCTGAAAGATAACTGCACAGAAAATCAAACAATCCTACTAGCCTCCCTAGTAACGATAAGGGAAAATGTCCTATAAATGGTAGAGCTACATGCTCTTCAGAAAGTCAAGTGTTGATGTATTCTGCCGATCCCTCATTTCCCAAATTATGAACAAGGAGTGAAAAGACAGACAGTGAGAATGAAATAAGCCATTATCCAACAAACATGTGAGTATCAACTATGTGCCAGGAAGCGAGCTAGCAATGGATGTGAAGAAATGAGGAACCCATCTGATGCAGAAAAAACAAACCAGAAAAACCCAGTAGGGAAGGGTGAGGCAGGAGTGGGGAAGAGAAAAAGCATTTTAAAAAGCAGACCTAGAAATTACAGGCATCCATTGTATGGGCTATCCAAAATCAGCAGAAGAGCAGAAGGAACCAAATCCTGGGACCAATATCTGAACACAAAGATGCAGCAGATGCCACATAAAGAGGAGATTTGCACTCGGTCTCACAAAGGACCCAATACAGTGAAACAAAGATAAAGGAGAGCATATCAACCGGCTTCTCTCTCTCTAGTCCTCCTCTGAGACAGCAAAGCGCCAGGGTGGCCACCACACAACAACGAACCAGGCAAAGAGGCATTTGCAGCCAAAACCAGACTGCTCTCGCACTAGATGGTGAAATGAAGGCCTATGAAATGTGAACAACCCATAAAGTGGCGGGGGCTTTTCAAAAAAGGGCTGAAATAAAAAGTGACATCAAAAATATGCCTAAGCAATAGACCTGTCATTTACCAGGGAAAAAAAGCAAGCATCTGTGTCCTTCAGCTTCCCCTTCTAGTCTCGGTTCTGAAAGGCCTCTTCCAAAGCACTGACATGAAATGATGATTCTTTCTCCATAATCTATCATCTGGTCTGAAATCCACCTTGTGACCACAACATACACCAACCAGGCATGATCAGAGATTTGGTTTCTAAAATTATCAACACCTTCCTAATAAAAATAACTTCCCAGATCCATAGCACCTGTAAGACATGAGGACCTAAAATGTTTGGTTTTTGAATTGACTCAAATTTTCCAAGTAAAAACCTAATTAGCCCACCAAGGAATGAAACCTACAGCCCTGGCCTGCAGAAGTGGAAAGCACTGATGACTGCACTAAACTTGCCTTGAATATAAATGTTATGCAGGGGGGAAAAAAGGGTAATTTATCTAAACACAGTGTAGGTAGTTCTGCAATCAGTATCTCATAAATAAAAAGAGAAAGATGAAGGGAAAGCTCTCTAATTGATTTTAAAATTAGTTCCAAGCAAAGAAATAATCTGACAACCAACAAGGTCGACAACAGTAAAAAATATATATATAGCCTTTGGGGAAAAAGTGCACCTAAAAACTCCAATGAATCAAGACACCTGGACTGCTATGAAGCAAAGGTATCTGGGAAAGCCTGAATAAGGGTAGAGGTGTTAAAAGAAAGTTATTTGGGGACCAACTTCAAAATCACTTAAAATTCTGAGATCAGCCCCTCTGGTGGACTGAACCCAATCCGCTAATGGAATACCAGTTATGAGGAAAACCAGTACTGAGAAAGGGGCAGGGCTAGGCAATCCAACTGCATCAACTAGGCTGAAACCTGGGAGTGAGAAAGAGGAAGTGCCTACAGAAAAGGAAGCCATGTGTGACCTGGCCATCAAAACAAGAAATCCAAGGGGCACCTGGGAGGCTCAGTTGGTTAAGTGTCCAACTTTAGCTCAGGTGATGATCTCACGGTTCATGCGTTCGAGCCCCACATCAGGGTCTGCACTGTTAGCTCAGAGCCTGGAGCCTGCTTCTGTGTGGGTGTGTGTGCATGCGTGTGCACGTCTGCCCCTCCCCCACTTGTACACGGGCACACAATCCAATTAGGAAGGAGGGAAAAAAACAGGAGTGCACACACTCCTTCCCAGGACAGGATCTTTTAATACCAGGACATGCTGCCTCAAGTTGGAATGACTAGAGGCAACAGTCAAGGAGATTACCAATGCCTCAGCATATATTCTGATGTAAACATTTACTAAATGCCTACTGCATTCACGGCACTCTACAAGATTCTGAAAGAGAGGGGTATGAAGCTAAAAAACGATTTCCACTCCAACTCACAGTGCAGTTTAGGCTTCCTAACAAAAAGTGGGCTGGACATAAATAACAGTACAGGGTGAGAGAGAGGAGGGAAAGACTATGTGTATGGAAATCTCTGGACTAAAGGAGCTTTCAAGAACCAGGGTAAGAAAGACAGTTACCTCAGCACAGCAGCTATGGTAAATGGTCACAGGACAGTAAATATGATGGTGCTGTCAACTCTGGAAACAACAGAGAATTACTGCAGCTCACAGGACTGAAAAGAGGCAAGAAATATGAACACACTAGCACTCGGAAGATTTAGATAAATTGAAAATATAGAACTGTGTAATAGTGATGATTAAATGGAGAGAGAAGAAAGAGGAAGATGGATTGAAAGAGGTAAATGCACATGTTTCAGGGAAGAATTAAACACCAGGCCCCATGAGATTGTTAAAATCCTACAAAACTTATCGGAAGGGGATCAGCAAAATCATGAGAAAGGGGATGCATTAACTAAAGGAAACAAAAGAAAATATAATTAGTAATATGGAGAAGAAGGTAAATCAAAGGGCAATTGCTGTCTTTTCCCAGTTATAATTCACTCAACGATCAGTGGAACGTACATTTTAAGGAACCCTGCTATCTACCCAGATACCAAATGTCCTGACCTCAAGAAGAGTCAGGCTTGCCCCCAGTGCCCTCCCCAGCAGCAGAACAGGAATTAATCTTTCAAAAATGACAGAGTGCGTACATCCTGAATCTTAAATAGATGAGCTAAGACCCACCCACAGTCTCCAAATGGTAATTTTTTTCAATCCTCTAACAAAGGAGGTTTCCAGTGTTCTTCTCAAAAATGCCCAGATCAAACAAATCGGAAACTGGTACAGAATGCCTCTGCCAGCGCTCTGACATATTCTACGTCTTTTGATCACATTGCTGCAGTCCCCAAGTCTCTCCATTGGAAACCGGTGAAATGCTATATCCATTTCAAAGAGCTTTTGCTTTTCTCCAAGGTCCTTAATGCCAAGCTGGAGTCCCACTCTAATTTGCTATTTGCCTTATGCTCCCAGTCCCAGGCGCAAGATCACAGTCAGTGGGTTTATTGGTTTGCCCTGGCTTCACTAAGGGACTGCGGCCCCATAGCTCTCTGCTGGTATGCATCTCGGTGGCAGCAGTGTCTGCTTTAGGGTCCAGAGGGACCAGTCATCTTGCTTTCAGAAATCTCAACTGAAGGGAATAGGTGGAGAACCGCTTTTAATCGTGTCTAAATGGCAAAGTACCCTGGGGCCCTGTACAATGAACGAATGGAGTTATTAGCACCCGAAACTGCCCTGCCTCTGAGAAAACGCCCTTAGGAATCCCAGGGCATCACTAACAGGCCTACCTGGAGCTCGTCAACCATGACTGCCTACAGAGGAGACCCCGTGGAGTCAGGCCTGGGAAACAAACACCCTCAAAAAAGGCAACAAGGACACTGAGAGATTAGGCAGATTACAGCTTTATCAAAACTGATCCTCTGGTGCCCACGACTAAATATTTAGAAGCCTGCTGTGGAAGAACATTTATGTGGCAAGTTCCACAGGGAGGAGGCTGAAAGACAGGGTGATGGAATCAAATACAAGCTGAAAGCATAGGGTTGCGAGGTCAAGGGAAAAGGCTCCACCTTCAGGTTTACACACTTCCCAGAGGCCCAAGCTGAAGGGGTGTGTGTATGCACGTGTGCACACGCACATGTATGAGCCAGGGAAGGAGAGAGGGAGAGGGGTTGGGGGAAAGAGCGAGGCTCTTTGGACAGGAGTTTGAGGAAAAAAGCCTTGCAACTGAAAGCAAACTTTCCATACTTAACACCCGGGCACTGGGTAAATTACATACCTTTTTCAAGGTAAATTCCAGTTCTGTATCTTTGCCCTACCACAGTACTGCACAGGCCAAACCAACAATTCCAAGGAGGAATAAGTCAGCCCCTTCATCAGATGCCTGAGGGGTATCTTTTATCATCAACACTCCAAATGTGACACAAAGTCATGGCAGCCCTGGGCACCAGGAGCACTGTTTTCCAATGTCAGATCAAAGTCAAATGCTCTCTGGAAGTCTTGAGATTACACAATGTGTTGTGTCCTCTAAAGCAATAGCTCAGAAAACCCAGTCTTTCTCCAACACTTAGCACTTGTCTCTGTGAGGCAAACAACGGCATAAAACAAACTCCAGTATACCTTTAGAGAAACACTGATACACATTTAGGTCCTCAGGAACACCACACATCAGTATCCAAAATGGCGCTCAGCCTGAAGGAGTTAAGATCACCAAAGAGTTGACACTGGATTCACCCTGAATAATCCAGAAGCATCAATGCCAGAGAAACAGAATCAACAGCATCAGACATCTATCCAACTATAGTCCTTGAGGGAACTATTACACATCCTCCTTTTAACTCTCCTGCCAAGCTTTCTAACAACAAATCCAGTTTTAACCAAACTCTGGAAATAATGGCTACCCCTGAATTCCTGGATATTACTGGAAAGCAGCTGCTTAGGATGAAAATGATTCCTTTGATCATGCTGTTTTGTCCAGAGCTATCCTCTGGCTGCATCACAAAGTAACCAAAAAAGGGGGAGTGGAAGTATACAGTTAGCCTTGGGCAAAACCTCCTTGCCTTTATGTATAATTTAAGAGAAATGAACTTGTCTCTGTGTTCAAAAAAGGAAAATCCAATTTGCCCTACTATCCCCACAATGTACAGATATCTCGGAAGATCTATATTAAGTTGATGACAGATTATTAGAGTTTTTAGGGTTTGGGAAGATAAGCATTAAAAGAATCTCCCTTCCCTAACTTGAAAGGCAAACCCCAGTAGATCATCATCTGGGAGCTTGTAGGGAGGCCTAGCCCCCAGCAGGTAACACTGCCCGCCATCTGCCTGCCCTTGAGGAAAGTCATGCTAACATTTTCCCTTCCCTATTCACCTACTCCTCTAGGTCCTTAACCTGCACCTTCTCCCACTCTACTCTAATACCATACAACAGGCTCCAATACCATAAACTATAAGATTATCTTTTTCTTCATTTCAAAGTCAATGATCTCCAGAAAGTTTCCCCCAAATGAGGCAGAAGGCAATCTAAGTGTCTCATTTGAGGCCCTCAGCAGTCCATCCGTCATCTCCCAACAATCCGGAAGCACAACTGCAACTACAAAACCATTCCAATTCCCAAACACACCAACATTTTCACTGGAGACTCTAATCAGCCCTGTTCTAACTAGGACAGCCATATATTCTTGTGCACAAGGGCACTGACCAAGGAGACAGAGGCTGAATAGGAGCTGAAATGCAACCGCCATTCTGCTTGCCAAGCCATGTGCCCTGACAAGAGGCTGCCTGGAAGAAGGGGCACCCCTCTCTAATTTGCACAAAGGTACCACATGGGTTAACAGAAGTCCCAGCCCCAACATCTATGCCTTGAGTATTTGACTGGATTCCCATTGTAGCTACAAGAACAGATGGTATACAGTAAGGAATATTAAAAACCAAAGACTCCAAGGAGATGCCTGCTTTCCAAGTCATTACATACAGGTAGTTATGGCCTCACTGGGGTCGGCAGGTGATTTATATTCCTACACCCACATCATAAATCTCTGATACTTTAAGGTAAACAAGAATTCTGGGGCATTCTTTAAGTAGAAAGACAAAAACTCTGAATCCTCCTGTATAGAGATTGCTAGAGCAACATACACAAGTTCCTATTCAGCACTCCATTTGCCCACAGGGCCATGGTCAACTGGGGCTTAGGAAAAGAAAGCACCAGAACCCCTTCCTGCCGATGAGTTTTCATCTAGCATGATCTTCCCTTATATATGCAAATTAGTTTCATGTTTTGTAAATGTAAGCCACCAACGCAGGAGTACTCAAATCCAAACATGCCATTCCCTAGCTTAAAATTCTGCACACAAAAATATAAAAGTATGGCACACGTTTTCAGCATGTGGCCCCTCCTAACACCCAAACCCATTTCTTACTACTCCCCAGCATTAACTACCCTCTTTCCAGTCATACAAAATACCCCATAGTCTCTGAGTACCCTTAGATGCTGATGGGACACGTGTGATCTGGTCCTGCCTACACTTTGTACCACAGGCACCATACCCCTCATGTACTATCCACGGTGCCCATCATTCCCTCTGCTGTTTCTGTCAGAGACTATTTTCTCCCCACATTGTACCTAGCTCAGTCCTAGTCACCCCTGAGGCTTTATGTATCACTTCCTCCAAGAAGCCTTCCCAGATTATATATTCTTAAAATTCTAAACTCTTCTTTCATATCATTTCATATAAATGGAACTATTTGTGTATCTCCCCTACTAGGTTTTAAATTAAAGCTCCATGAGAGTAATTCCATGAAAGTTTATTCCCTGCTGCATTCCCATAGCATCTGCTGCAAAGCGGATACCTGGTAAATACTTATCAATGACATTCATTTGCATTTCTCAATCTATGCTGTCCATTCTAAGAAGCCTCTACCATCAGGTGGCTATTGAGCTCTAGAAATACACTAAAACAAATTGAAAGGTGTTCCAAGTATAAAACATACCCCAGATTTCAAAGACTTACTAAAAAATCAAATTAAGTAAAATATCTCATTAACTGTTTCCATTCATTAAATGTTGAAATGATACTGTTTTGGATATATCAGGTAAAATATAAAATGCATTAAAATTGATGGTTTTAATATAGCTACTCGATAATTTTAAATAACAAATACAGTTCATTTGTGTGGCTTGCATTATAGATCTAGGGAGCAGTGTTGGTCTAAATGCCATTTCTTCCATCCACTAACTTCTCATCTGTGAGCACTCAAGAGAGGTACCCTAGTTGCTCCTGGGGAGACTCCCAAGGGCCCACCACAACTGGGTTCTGCACAGTACCCTCCACCAATGTACTCAAAGTACATTATGTTAACTTATTTCTTATGTGGCTGCCTCATTAAAAATCTCTCAAAGGAATTTAATGAAGAAATAAGAAAAAGCATTCGTCACTTCATCTAAGCCGTATATTGTAGACTCTTATAGCTAAGCCTACTTCGACTTTCTTAAAATGGAGTAAGATCTCTGGAGTGAACAGAAGTTAAAAATAAAATAAAATAAAAAGTAAGAGATAACCTTCCTTGCTAAAGAACAAGGAATTCTATAAACCAGACCCTGCCTAAATTAGGGAATAAATTCCCCAAAATTTCCCGTTATCCAGTAGGCTAAGGGAAAAATGCATCCATTACCCCCTGACGAGTTTCAAAGGATCCTGGAAAAACTAAAAATTCTCAGTAGAAGTTCCTACTCCTGAACACCTGGTATTACCCTACCTGAGCTATAACATCCCCACCCTCCCAAAACCTGCTTGAAATTCAGCTACATAGTCTACATTAACATAATGCTTTGGCCAATGATGCAGGCACAAAAATTAACGTTCAAGAATTTCAAAGTTGTGGTTGCTGTGGGAACCTTAATTCCAACTGCATGGCACAGATGCGAATGGCGGAGTACTCCCAATACTGATAAAACTGGAGATGTCTATTTACTCTGTGCAATGAGGCACAGCTACAGTTACTGAGAGAACCTTATTTTCGCATTTCTAGGCTTTCACGCATTTAAATTCTCAACCTTACCACAATATCATTTGCCGGATTAAACTGCCTCCTCTGTGGGGCGACTAAAAGAGAGAATGAACTGATTGGCCAGACATTCAAAGAACCCCTCCTGTATATGTTTCTTACGCACAATCAGATTCAAAAGACAATCATGATATTTTTATTTTACTCTTATGGGCTGTCTGTAAACTCTCATGCAAATGAACACAGGGCATGAATTTCAACTTGTAAATGCATCAAGACACGGGTACGTGCTAAACATCAGAAAAGCAAATTTCTCTTTAGGACTACAAAAGGGATAAATTAAAGCACAGAGCACTAATGTAAACCATGCTGTGTTTCATTTCTGAAAACGGTCCAAACACCTGCCTGTGGCACCAGCTCTCACAGTGGACCCAGTTCTATAACCAGTTACACGCTGTAGTTTTATCAGAGGGCAAAAATAAAAGTTGGAAAGTGGTCTGTAAAAACAAGATACCAGCAAACAAGTAATTCAAGAAAAACTTCAACCCGTCTCCAACCTCTCACAGCTCGTAACAATGGAAAGAAAATGACCAGAAAATGTACAACAGAACTGCCTGTAGACTACCAACTCTTAATAGTTTTCTTCCTAAGTATTTCTCAAAACTGATATGCCCCAATCATATGCACTGATCAAGCAAGCACCTTGCTGCCAAAAGATCCAACAGCGCAAGACAGTGTAACTACTAATTTCAGTTACAACTCGCAACAGATGAAGCAGGTGAACCCAGAGAATATATATACCAAGTTTCATTTCTTCCTGGTGGGGGGAGAGTAACATACAGAACTTTCAAATCATACACAGACCTTCTCCTCTCCTTATTCTCAGAGAAGTAAAATCTTGTTAACAAAACTTAAGCCGGCTCTAATTCCTGTCAGGCCCCTTAGGGAGGAATGCCAGCAACAACCACCCAAAACAAAGCAGATCAGTGAATATGGTTCAGGAGACACTGACTGCAGATATTAGGAAATAGTACTTAGGAGAATTAAAATATTGTCTTTTAGGATTCGCACACATAGGTACCAGATTTAAGTATTCTCCAGCTCCTTCCCTTTGGCTTTTGAAAAGAGCTCCGCTGCTTCCCCATTCTCACCTGTGTGTTCTCCCCTTCTAGCCTTGGTGGTCGGATGCTGGACAGGTGGATGGTCTTATAGTCACCAGAGTTCAGCTTCACGACAATGGCATCTGCATTCAGCACTTGCATCACCTGTTGGCAAAAGGCAAAAATGTTCAAACCTGCTTCAATGGCCCCAATCTCATAGCACACATGCTATGGAGAAAGACCCACCATAGTCATAAGGAGAAAAGTCAGATCAACAGCCATCTGGGGTATTTCAATATCATCCTTCACGGTGCAACAATGTTGGAGAGAACAGTGCTATAATTATTAGTCCCCAAAGACCTTATTATGATTTCTCTGTAAGACAGAATCTCTATCATTCCCAAGGGTGGTATTTTTTTTTTAATCTTTTGCCCTGACCAAGATGACTGGAAATTTAGTCACCACATGTTATTCATGATTTTCCTTGAAACAGGTTCTCAACTAAAATCAAGGGGCGCCTGGGTGGCTCAGTCAGTTGAACATCTGACTTCGGCTCAGGTCATGATCTCACAGTTTGTGGGTTCGAGCCCCACGTCAGGCTCTGTGCTAACAGCTAGCTCAGAGCCTGGAGCCTGATTCAGAGTCTGTGCCTCTCTCTCTCTCTGACCCTTCCCTGATCACACTGTCTCTCTCTGTCTCTCAAAAACAAATAAAAAACATTAAAAAAAAAGTTTAAACTAAAATCAAAATCCCTCACTCAATGTGAATCTAGGAAAAGAAGCAAGGGCTGGATTAGAAGATACCAGAACTAGGTAAGAACCAAAACAGGATGCCCCAAAAGAGAGCAGAAAAATCAAAGGCAAGTGAAGAGCAGAAAGAATTGTCATCACAGCATGGTAAGAGAGAGGCTTAGCTGTTCATCTCACGGCAGAAATAGTAAATTGCTAAGATATTACTTCAACTACTCTGAAAGCCAACTTTTCAGAGCACTGCTATGAGCAACTTTGTTTTAGACACCAGTATCAGGAACACTGGAGCCCACTCTCAGCTAAAGAAGATTAACATCCACTCTTGGGTAACTTACAGAGGTATCTACTCAAAGGGCAAAAGTACAAATATTCCTCTTTGGAGGTTATTAGAACATTCCACCAAGGTGTACAGAATAAAATCACATTGAAACTAGCCTAGGACCACATCAGGGTTATAACTAGAACCCATAATTCAGCCAGCGGTCTACAATTCACCTGATTATATTCAGAGCCTGCTGTTAGAAAGCTGTTTGTGTTTTTCTACATTTTGTGTGGTTTTTTTTTTCTTAAGCCAGTAATACTGTTCTACAAGGTAGCTATTGACTACATATCACTGTCACCATGCACTTTGTCTGCAGAATCAAAACCAACTCTTCCAGGCTTCAATCAGGGCCCCATCAGGAGCCAACAGGCAGCTGAACAAACTACAGGGTCAGCTGCCACAGTGAGGGCAGACTCACAAAATTTCCTTCCTCTTTCAAGCGAGAAACAAAAGGAGCTAGACTAGCCTCTGCTATGGTGAAATCACACCGATAAGTACCCTAAAAGAGCCCTCACTATTCCCTGGAAAGCTTCAAATCTTTTAAAACAGAATACACCCATTTGCTTGCAGACCCGCCCCCCCCCCCGGGAAAAAAATGGCTATTCCAAAGAACCAGCCAATCACATACCAGAAAGCATAAAGACTGATTTAACGAACAATCTGAACCCAGTGAGAAATTATACAGGAAATAGCAAGAAAAAAAGCACCATCAGACAGAATGAATGAAAAAAAGAAAGATGACAGTTGGAATCAAGCTGTAGTCCATGGAAGGCTGACTATGACTGGCAGATGGAAAGGCATCCCCAGGTTTTACCACCATAAGTAATGAGAAGCAAGTGTAGGGAAAAACAGGCCAGTGATATGAAGAGTAATGACAGGTCTGAGAAACAACAGTATAGACTAGGAGAGAGAATATTTTTAATTTTCAAATACGTATGATTAACTTGCAAACCTCAACACAACAAAATCCAGTCTAAAATAGCCGTAGCTATTGTGTTTAACTTTCTTGATAGATCTTAGAATCACAAAAGCTAAACACTAAAACCCAGACAGCCAGAACCCAAAACTCAGCTGGCCAGAAAAAATTAGTCAAGTCCCAGGCAATCAAAAGCATGATTTGTGGTCACATGAGGACCACAAGGTCAGGGCTGGTTACCTGTGTATGGGTGGTACCAACACCTATGGGACCCTCAAAATCAAAGAGCCCCTTACACCAGCCCAATCCTGTAGAACTTAAATAACAGCCCAGAAGGTATAACCAAAAACACAGATTCGCTAACAGAAAGAAAAAGCCACCTTCCCATTGCCATCTAGACATTAATGCCTAGCAAAAATGTCCATCACAATGGAATCTTTCTCCCACTCCCTAAAGACACCATTAGCGGCTTGGACAACTCAACAAAAGAGACCGCAGCTAATGATTTCTCTATTCTTCAAAATCCCACATTTGGGTAAAAGGAGAAGTATCATAAAATGGGTGATAAAACATTTATGAGCCAAAGAATCAACAATACATGCTATTCTGCTATCCTACCTTCAAACCAAAGGAAAAAAAAAATTCCACAAAGCCACACCAAGCAAAGTAGCTAGTATAGCAAATCAACACTGCTCCTCCCTCAAAAGTACAGGACCACCATCTCTAATGCACACACCTCACAATATTTGCTAAATCTCAACGATGGACAGAGCTACACATTCCTCCCGCCCCAAAACTATTATTAAATTATCACGTGCCGAAAGCATAAGGAATCCCATTATCAAGACATGAGAAATATCTAGACATTCTCCACTCCCTAGTCATGCTCAGAGAGGAATAAAACCAGGAAAAGCATCGTACTGCTCACACCTTCACCCAGATTACAGAATGTGAAGATCTAAGCGTACCCCTGTGACAAGTTACTGGTATTCATCACCCCTTATAATGTGTTAGCAGCAGCAAATGGATTCTTAGAGCTGTAAATTTCAGGCCTCAGCTACAGCCTCTCTGCTCAGCATCTCCCTGATTAGAAACCTCCTCTTCAGGAACTGCACGCTCTGATGCTGGCAACTGAACGAGGCCCAGCTTTCGGATGAAGAGGTATGTGGTGAGTGCATGTGTGTGAGGCTTATGACTTTTTATTCCTCTTTAAATTGTGTCATTACTGTCCAGAGAACAAGCAGCTTCTGAGCAGAGACATGGAAGAAGCAATAAAATAGTGGTTATAGTCACGTACTGTGCAATAAGTAAAATGCAGAGTGGATTACTGTTCAAAGCCTGCTCATCAGCACTGTTGCAGACCGCATTTATAACCGTGATATTTCTTATGGTGCTTTTCACCTGGATAAGTCCATGAATGCCCACATCGCTCACTCTCTCCACAAGCCAACGGACCCTAAATCACTCCACCCCTATATGCACCTACCATACCATTCACTCCTGGAGATAACCTAAGGGAGAGGCGCAGAAGTCTGCACAACAAAGTCACTAGCTGCACTCGAAACACTAAACCTAAACCTAGTGTCTCCATGTCTTGCAGCCCAACTGTAAAAGGAAAATATGAGTGGCTTAATGATGATGATTGTAGGCTAAGGGTTGCCACAAGTCAAGAGAACTGCAGAGTTCTGTCAGGGGCAAGCGACATCCATTCCCATCTCTGGCCTGCTGCCACACTCCCCATCTGCAAAGCCTGTCCACCTTGCTCACTGGGAGGCCAAGAGACTACTGTTGAGCTTCCTAAACCCCTGCAGCATATATAAAACGAGCAAAAAGAGCCAAAAACAGTGTCCTGAGCTACAGAGATCCTCAGAATAGCTCCCCAGACACAACTACCAATACTCCCAACGCTGCCTAAATTATCAGTGCTGGACAAAAATAAAAGGACCATCAGCACACATATGGCTTCTATAGGTGCCACCAAGGAGTCCCCTTGATGGGGCCACTGGGAATGGGACACCAAACCTGAAATCATGATACCTGATGCTTCTCCTGCTCCCTACGCCTGTATGCTAGGTCTCTTCTCCCCAAAGCTAATCGTGGAAACACAACTGACACAGTACCAGAAGCAGCTGAAAAGGGAGTACACGACAACCATTACAGCCGTGGCCTGAAGCCACCCGCTAGAAGGGTACAGCTGCCACCCTGTGCCCTTGACAAAATACTAAGCACAACAATGTCTTGATACAAATAATTCCAAGCACCTGAGCATGAGCAAGCAGACTAGTCAATAGTAAGTAAGGAAACCAGGCATCAAACAGATTCCAACAGATGGGGCACCCTTCAACAAGGCCGACCAGCACTCCTCAAAACTGTCACGGTCATCAAAAGCAAAAGAAGTCCAGGGCGCCTGGTTGGCTCAGTGGGTTAAGCATGCAACTGCAACTCGGGTCATGATCTCAGTTTGGGAGTTTGAGCCCCACATCGGGCTCTGTGCTGCCAGTGCCGAGTCTGGAGCCTGCTTCAGGCTCTCGGCTCCCCTCCCCCTCAAATAAACAAGTATTAAAAAGAAGAAAAGAAAAGAAAAGAAGCAAAGAAAGTCTGAGAGACTGCCATGTCCAAAAGGAGCCTAACAAGACATGACAACTAAATTTAATGTGCCACGACAGAGGAGATTCTGGAAAAGAAAAACAGATTAAAGAAAAACTAAGAAAATCTGACTAAAGTACAGACCTCAGTTGATAATAACATACCAATACCGGTACACTAATTATAATAACTGCACCAGAACTCCTGTCAGGGAGCAGAGAAAACTGGGAGGAGGGCAGGGGTCATGTGGGAACTCTATACCATCTGCTCAATTTTTCTGTGAATCTAAAACTTGTTCTAAAATTTTTTTAATGTTTATTTATTTTTGAGAAACAGAGAGAGACAGCGTGAGCAAGGGAGGGTCAGAGAGAAAGGGAGATACAGAATCTGAATCAGGCTCCAGGCTCTGGGCATGCTGTCAGCACAGAGCCCAATGCAGGGCTCAAACCCACAAACTGTGATGTCATGACCTGAGCAGAAGCAGGAAGCTTAACCAACTGAGCCACCCAGGTGCCCCTAAAACTTGTTCTAAAAAATAAAATCTCAATTGAAAAAGCCAGGTAAGTGTTTTTTACAAATCTTTCCTAATTCAATTTTTATATTCTTATCAGCAAATCAGTTTACTAATACAAGCTACAAACCACGTCTTGATCTCTTCTTGGTGCAGAAGTCACCTTCCAAAACACATCCCCAGCACTTCCTCTTCACCTGAAAGCCCTATGGCCAAAGCCCAGGAGATAGCTAGTATTTTTAAATTCTCTCCAAATTACCAAATGCAAATGTAACAGAAGAGTCTAAATAATGCCAAACATTAAAAGGTGTCTTTGCTTAAAAACCATCTCTGAGAAACAGGATAGTGAACTCCATTCGGAGCTAGGACTAGAAGCGCAGCAGAAAGTTATCAGGGCCAGTCCTAGAGTCCACTGTGTGCATCCATGCGTAGCTTCAACCTGATCTCCAAAACTCCACACGGCCACAGGTCCAGACAGTTAACTACTTAGGGTAATCTCCGAGATGGAGCCCTAGGGTAAGCGCCTTGAAAGGAGGAACCACTTCTGGTTCTTCTGCACCTTCTCCAAGCAGAAGGGCTCTAAGCAATCACTTGGTACACAGAACTGAGCAAGAGTCCTCTAACCAAACAGGGCAGTGAGAAGACTCCACCTCCTGAAGACATGCTGTCACTCCTCAGCCCTCCCACCATCCTTGAGTGGTATTCAGGTCTATAAAATCTGCAAGGCCCAAGAATCCAGCAGCAGGGACAGGGAAGCCAAGCCACGTGCTCAGGGGACCATATGGCTACAAACAGCACAGATCAGCTAAAACGCCACAGGGAAGGCAGGCAGGAAACTGGCAAGCCACGACAGGCACAAAAGTCTCAAGCAGGCTCAGCTAATCGCTGTGAAGTGAACATGCTTCTCTGCTAACCTGGAGAGACAAGGAGAGCCCTCCCTTGCATTTTCCTTCCTTAAAAAGCAAAACTGTTTAAACAGAGGATGGAACACATTCTTTCAGTACACGACGTGTATCAAGACAATACTTTGTTGAGTTTCAAGTTTCTCAGAAGTGAGACTTTTGGCCAATACATCTCATCTACAGCATCAGTTCCCGAAATCACCTATAGGGCCTGAGAGGCACCCAGTTCAAGAATTCAGAGGTTACCTTTTTCTGGCTTTTCAGGCTATTTAATGGTTCTCTATACAATTAACTTCTAGGAGACAGGGTAGGCGACTGCGAAAGAGAGCCACTATTTGTTCAGTGTCGTAACCCGCACTCAGGGTCGCGTTACTATGGAGTGATAATCCTTGCCTGAGGCAGACAGAAAACTTGGCGGCCCCGACAGTTCAGGGCTTACAGTCACATGAGCCTCAGAGTAGTATTCTTTAGCAAAAACTTGTAGGACTGTCAGACTGTGAAGTCCCAGGGCACCTCAGGAACACCTCTAGGTTTTCTTGAAAAAGTAGCATGGTATTAACAGACTTTTTATATCAGGTATATGACTACAAAACAGTTGGATTATAGGTTACAGACAGAAATGAAGATCATTTTTTTCCTTTTGGATATAAGGTGGTATCCTGTGCTCTACAACAGAGAATAGCAAACTATGGCCCAAGGGCCATCTAGCCCACTGCCTACTGTTGTACATAAAGTTTTACTAGAACACAGTCATGCCCATTCACTTACGCATTGTCTACAGCCTCTTTTCCCGCTATGGTAGCAGAATCGATTAGTTGCAACAGAGACTATGTGGTTCACCAAATGTAAAACATTTACTATGTGGTCCTTAAAGAAAAAATTGGTCAACCTATGTTCTACAACCTATTAGAAAATGAATACACATAGGGCAACACACGGTTAACATTCCTAGAAAACTGTTTGGCAAATATGCTGCAAAACATTCTTATGGAAATAACTGCCATTTACATAGAGATTTATTCCATTTTCTGAATAATGGAAAAATTATACACCATATGAATATCGACCTATTGGGGACTGGTTACATAAATTTTGCAGACTCACAATGGAACATTATGAACAAACTAATGCAAGCTCAAACATTTACTTTGGCACCCTCCCTAAATACCTTTAAACAAAAATAAAGGGATTTTGTTGTTGTTGTTGGCCCTAAGTCCAATAGGACAAATATAATGGGAGAAAAGAATATGGCAACAAAACACTGGAAGCTAGAAAGCAGATGGATGAGTGGTAACAGACTCCACAGATTCACAAAAGCTAAATCCTAGGCCAGTGATAAGAAAACATAATAGCCAACCTGATGTATACTGCAGACTTCCCCCCACCCACCAAGACAAAGAAATTGTCAAATCAGGAATCTCAAGTAGAGATAAAAATGTGGCCAAAACCTAGGCTTGGTTTATGTAAGAAGCACCTGGATTTTAAGATACATACCACAAATCCCATATATAAGGTCACTACTTTTAACCCAGTGTTTGAGACCTCATTCTTAAATAAGAAAGGATAACAAAGATCACTGAGTATCTAAGGAAAGCCTCTAATATGAAAAATAAGAGACCAAAATAACTGGAGAGAATCAAAAACAACGTGGAAAATACGAACTATGCAAGGAAATTTTTCCAAAAATTATAATTAATTCCTCAGAAAGCTAATAGGTGATATTTTATCCTTCAAACAAGTGATATTACTATTAAAAAATAACAAGAGAAGATAGACACATAAATCAACAGAATGGAAAAAAGAGCCTAAAAATAAATCCATGCTTATATGATTAATCTGTAACAAAAAAGAAAATACAATAGAGAAAAGATGATCTCTTCAGTAAATGGTGTTGGAAAAACTGGTCAGCTTCACACAAAAAAATGAAATTGAACCACTTCCTTACACTACACATAAAAATAAACTCAAAATAGATTAAAGACCTAAATGGAAGACCTAAACTTATCTTAAAAAAAAAAAAAAAAAACACAAGAGGTCATCTCTTGGACATCAACCTTAGCCATATTTTTCCGTGGCTCTGTCTCCTGAGGCAAGGGAAACAAAAGCAAAAGAAACTACTGGGACTATATCAAGCTGAAAAGCTTTTGCAGAGCAAAGGAAATCATCAAGAAAATGAAAAGGCGAACTACTGAGTAAGAGAAGGTATTTGCAAATGAAATATCTGATAAGGGATTAATATCCAAAATATATAAAGAACTCCATAGAATTCAACACCAAAAAATAATACAATTTAAAAATGGGCAGAAGACTTGAACAGCATTCCTCACAAAGAAGACATACAGATGGCCAACAGATGCATGAAAAGATGCTCAACATCACTCATCACCAATCAGAACTACAATGAGATATTACCTCACATCTGTCAGAATGGCTAGTAACAAAAAAACAAGAAATTACACGTTGGTGAAGATGCAGAGGAAAGGGAACCCTCCTGCATTAGTGGTAGGAATGTATATTGGTGCAATCATAGTGAAAAACAGTATGGAGGGTCCTCAAAAAAAATCAAAAATAGAAATTCCATACAACCCAGTAACTCCTTCTCTGGCTATTTACTCAAAGAAAATAAAACCACTAATTTGAAAAGATATATGGACCCCTACTTATTGCAGCTTTCTAACAGCCAAGATATAGAAGCAACCTAAGGCCCACTGATAAATGAATGGATAAGGACATTGATATATACATACATACATATACATATATAAGTAATATATTACATATAGGATATGGAATATTACTGCACCATAAAAAGGGGTGAAATCTTGCCATTCACAACACTGATGAAGCTAGAGGGTATCATGATAAGTGAAATAGTTAGGAAAAGACAAATACAATATGATTTTGCTTACACATGGAATCTAAAGAAACAAAAACCCACAAGTGAACAAGCAAACAAAACGGAAATAGACTCATAAATACAAAGAACAAATTGGTGGTTGTCAGAGGGGTGGGGAGTAAGTGAAATGGTGAAGGCAAAACAGGTGAAAAGGATTAAGAGGTACAAACTTGAGATTATAAAATAATAAGGACAGAAAGTACAGCATAGGAAATATAGTCAATAATATTGTAATAACTTCATATGATGATGGATGCTAACTATTCTTACCACAGTAAGCACTGAACGATGTATAGAATTGCCGAATCACTATGTTATATATCTGAAGATAACGTTAATATAATACTGTATGCCAACTACATTTCAATAAAATTAAAAGAATCGTTCAGAGAAGCAAAAAACAGAAAGCGCTTAAAATACAGTATCATAAATAAAACATTTGGTAGCAGGGCTGAAAAATAAATATGAAGAAATTTAGGAAGAACAAAAGACAAAGATGAAAAACAGGAGGAAAAAATCATAAAACCAGTCAACAAAGTCAAAAATCCAAATAGGAGAACTACAAAATAGCAAAAAAACTAGTTGGAAATCAACAATAAAATAGTTGAAGTTGCCAACCAGACACAAAGGGCTAAACCTAAAACGAATACACTCACACATGGCTAAAACAGTGTATCACTGTGAAATTTCAGGATAAAAAAGAGTATGCTAAGACCTTGCAGAAAGAAAAAACAAATCAGATAAGGAGGAAGAATCAGAATGGTTTCAGAGGTCTAAACCCTCCCCCCCCACAGACACAGAAAACCAAAAACTGCAATAGCTAAATTGTAGTGGAGCAATGCCTTTAAAATTCTAAAGGAAAATAACTTCTAACATAAAATTCTATATCCAGCTCAACTATCAATCAAGTGCAATTAAAAAATACACATGAAAGGTCTCAAAGCATTTACCTGTGAAGTACTCTTCCCAAGAAGCTAGAGAATGTGTGTCACCAAAATAAAGTGGTAAATTATAAAGAAGAAGCCATGGCATCCAGTAAACATAGCTTCAACCCAGAGTAAGACAAAGAAAACCCCAGGATAATGGTGAAGATATCCAAAGATGACAGTTCTAGAACAGTGAAAAAGAAGAACAAAAGAACTAGTCCAGATTGGTACAGGTCACAAGGCTCCTGGAAAGGATAATCGAAAAAGATAAAATTAACAGGCTGAATTAATGTCTTTAGAGAAGATTTAGGTAGAGTCTGGAGGTTGAATTAATAAGTTCATTAAAAAAAAACAAACTTTTAAAATTATTAAATCCAGGTTAAACAGAAAGTTCTGCAGAAAATGAAAAGTAGTCATAATATACTATAGGGCTCAATAGGGATCAGCATTTACAAAGTAAACATTGAACCAGAATTAGGATATAGTCCTATTGCAAGGATTAGGGAAGAGTACATGCACATCCATGTGAATCCTCATCTTCCATGGCATAAAGGAAAAGGGTTAGAAACTTTTTTTTTTTAATTTAAAAAATAAAGGAAAAGGGTTGTGCCTAAAACTGAAAAATTAAGAAAGCATTATAAACATTTTATTCAAAGATATGGACTTGCCAAGAATTGAAAATGGCTGCCTCAAGGGAAAAGAAAACAGACTAGTACAGTTCTTAATAAGCCAGAGTTCTTTAAACTTTTATGCATTAAAAATAAGTGTAGAAACTTAAAAACTATATACAAAAGAATATAGTTCAGTACTACTCAAAAGTGGCTGCCAGCTTGCAATGAGAGAAGGAGCCTGTACCAGAACATAAATCAACTACATCACTGAGAACACTGCTGACATTTTTTCTGTAGCAAGCTTTTCTTGATGAAAGAAGCAATGCCTTGATTTACATTCTGGCTCAAGCACCTTATATCAAGGCACTATGAGTAGGACTGGTAAAGATCAAGGGTCAACACACTTTTCTGTACAGGGCCAGATATCAAATATTTTAGGTTTTGCAGATGATATGGTCTCTGTCACAACTACTCACCTCTCCCACTGTGTTACAAAAACAGCTATAAAACAACATGGAAATGAACAGATGTGGCTCTGTTCCAATTTATTCGTGTCACTGAAATTTAAATTTCATATAATTTTCATGTGCCACAAAACATTTTTTTTCTATGTAAAATCCACCCATACTTCACAGACCATACAAAAACAAGTGGAGGGCCGGGCCTGGCCCGTGGGCCATAGTCTGCCAACCACTGGGACAGACACTATAATCGATGGGTTTTTTTTTTTTAAAAGTCTGTGTGATAGTAGTGTCATCTAGCATGAGTGTTTTTTCTTCTCCTTTCTATGCTTTTCTATTGTAAAAAATAATAATAATGCTAAAGAATTTCTAAAACTCAAGAAGTTTTGAAACCATTTACCTACCTACAAATACATTACTCTCTCTACTCTAGAAGTAGGCCTATATCCAAATGACGTAAATTTATATTAAAGATACTAAGGAGAATGGCTATTCCCCTTAATCCTCAGATGGATTTCAGAGGCAATTTCCTCTATTCAGCATTTTAACAAATGCTGTGGTATTTCACCATAATAAAAAAAGTCTCATTCTGTTTTAAAACAAAGCAAATATACATATCCTGGGACCCTAGATTTAGAAAACAAAAGAAACAACAACCCAAAAAAATGGGAGGAAATGTGCCAGCTCTTCTCCAGTAACCAATAAAGTCATATTTAAGAAAAATACAAAGCTACTAACTCAATCATCCAATCTTTCAAATTTGTCTTCAGAAATGCATTAGTTCCCTGACCAGCAAAGGCCCAAAACACTGCAAAATCTTCTGGTTTTTCTACAAACTCAGGTTCAACTGAAGAGGGGCTAGCAGGGACAGTACAAGATAAAGGGACCCTCCTAAGCCACACCTGTACCACAAATATCACATCCTCTCAGAGTGATGATGGTGAAAAACAGAGATATACCTCCCTTGCTGAGTGAATGATCATCCTTTCACTGTGTAGCAACAGTCTTAGAACAGGTGACAAGAAATATAAGTAGACCCAACTAAGTTCCAATTAGGTGGAACAGCCACGTCCAAGTTTCCAAGCTAGTGCGGTCCTCACACAGAAAGAAGCAGGGGTTCATTCTGGTCTGTACCAAGATTTGGAAGATGCATGGGGGAGTATCCATTCCCTAAATAAAATAAAGACTTAATTATGGTTAGGTCTAAAAGACCCAATTATGGTTATCCTGACAGCTGCCTGGAGACCACCTACGACAAAAGGGAAAGAAGCCACTTGAGCACTCTGTGACTTATTTGCTTTGGGCATCATTTTTTTTTAAAAAGTGAAGAAATTCAGCCAATTCCTCAGAGACTGCTAAAATTTTACCATTCTGAGAGAAACCAGTCCAGGATTTTTTTAGGTTGACAGTGCCACCTAGTGGCATTCCATCTTAAACTCATTTGGGACAGCCAACTCTCAGCAGATATAGATATGTTAATTAACTTCTTTTAGTTCATTAAAAAACAAAGCTTAAAGCATCTCTTGCCAAAAAGTAAAAATAGACTGGAAAACATGACGGCACTTTGGTCAAGTGAGGAAAACAGGTCTACCACTCACGGTACCAAACCCAGCAATGAAGAAAACACCCAAACAATCTACTGAGCAGCACTAGCTCCTGTCAAAGGAATCCATCCCAGGACACTTCAGGAGAGCTCTCTGGAAAAAAAATCACCTGGGGGAAAAAAACTCAAAACCACAAGAGCCCAAAACAGAAAGAAGAGAAACCTGAGGTCACATACACTTTGACATAGGAACACTAAGAGAAAGCCATTTGCTAGGAAGATAGAAAGAAGCCCTAAAATAGGAGAGATATTTCAAGGTGGCAATGTCCACAAAACTTTAACTCATGAACTTCTAATGAGGTTATGCAAATTTATAATAAGAAAGTTCTTACAGTTTCTAACTCCCCTGCAATAAACACACGCATGTACGCAATCATTGCACACACAATCCACACACCACTAGCTTGCTTTAAAATGGAAATGCTTCAGGCCTGGGTTGGTGGTTCAGATCACTGTATTGTCACTAGCCTGATCATGTCCACAATGCATCTCAAGATGCCGAGAATAACTCACCTTGGCAACAAACTGCTTGTCCTTTTGGTCCAAATTAGCAGTAGGAGCCACATAGTCTCTCCATATTCTCAGCCTGCGTTCCTTAGCAAACCTGGCAACACAAATAAGGATGCAAATCATTTAGACAGAATAGGTCAGCAAACGGAATCCACCATCACCAGGGGAGCAAAGATTACAGAATCCTTCTCTACCTCACAGACAAGACACCCAAGGAAAAGGCCACTGGTCAAACCAGAACAGAGTGTGAAAACAACAAGAAAGTATATAGCAACTGGAACTATCCAAGACACGTATACACCACACACCCGTGGCTGGCTGCCCAGGATCGGGTGTGCAAGTTTTCTAGCCCAGAAAGTCCAAGTCCACCTTGAATTGGCTCTTTAGCCTATCCAGTATCTCCTGAGTGACTAGTAAATGCCAGGCACTGGAATGACAAACACAGAGCAACTGCTCTCCAGTGGGAAGAACACCCACAGCTAAACAAACAAACATATTTTTTAAAAAGCATAGGCCTGCTCAATTTCCATTTGAATTTAACAAAAGACTATCAGCTAACCAAATTACCTTTGTAGTGCATCTGAAGAGTAAAAAGAGGGATAAAAATCCACTAGGAGTTCACTGAGAAAAGTGAAAAAACTGTGTCGGCAGAAATCTGTTTTACAGTACTAAAACCATCAGGCATTTTTTTTTCAGTCAGGCTAAGAGAGGGAAAGGGAATATGTGTAAAAATTTTTAAGAGCCAATGAACAGCTAGATTTACAAAAACACTTTTTGTGTTTTTTAATTACAAGTCTTTACAAATAAATGGATACATGTGCAAGGCAAGGGAATGATTATTTCTGAAAACAGTGCTGCCATTTTTTAAAAGAAGCACTAAAATGAGAAAAAGACACAGTAACACATAGTAGCTGTAAAATACATAAAGTACTTTGATAGAGCTTTAACAATGCAAGCAAGTCAAATACAGCATGCAAAACAGCAGGCAAGTAATCACATATTATTGAAATATGGTTTGCATTCCTTAGTCTAAACCTGTTTTTTAATGATGAGCCCTCTTAAAAATCCATAAAATCGATAGATGTTATGAAACATGTAGATACCACTGCCATTGTACTCACTTTCTTCAAAGAGAGGCAGGAACTTAATGCAAAAAGAATTATCAATGAAAATTATATTTAGAATAATGGACTTACAGGATTTTCTGAAAACAAAAAAAAATCTGAGCATCACAGAATAATCAGAGGTATTTGGAACATTATATTTGATGAGAGTATTTTATCTTTGGAATTTAGTTGCAGAACATAAAGACTAAAAATTTTTATAGAATCATGGGTTTTTTTTTTTTAAATCAGATATGCTGTATCTAATGGCTCAGATTAAAATCTACTTTTATAAAAAGTTACAAGTATTTCTGCTTATAGGAAAAGAAGGACATCAAAGATCTAAGGGAAGAAAATTTAGTCATACAATTCATGTTCTTCCCTATCCTTAGCTGTGTACCTCAAAGGTCAACAATGTAAAGTCATCCAGACCATTATAGTTCTGACTCTGAAAGAAACATACAAACACTCCTTGAGAGTGGATCGTTGTCATCAGTGGTTGGTGGTCTTCTGCTTAAATGTATCCTGGGAGATGGTGGCCAGGACTTTCCCCCAAACATCATCTCTATTCATCTACTCTTGCTACCTGCTTCATTTTCTTCCATTTACCCTGTCAAGTGAATGAAATTCACCTACACCCAGAAATTCTGACCTCAACCCTTGAAATACCCACTTGATCTTTGGAATATCAACTACTGTTTTCCTGGAAATAAATTTTTTCTACATCTGCTTTAACCATGTGGCCCCTAGTTGAAAATGTGACAACAGTACCTCACAGTTGCATTAGCATTTTTAATTAATACACGCTTCAATAAATGAGGGCATTAGGCCTCACAACAACACTGAACGGTTCCTGGTTTAGGACCCACAGGTTCCATGTTTCCATCATTCCCTGGCTCCAGCCTGCCTCTGAGGCAGCAGCCAGTGAGTGACTGCATAATCCTCAAAGGAGCCTCAAACTATTTCATTCCAAATGCCTAAGATCCAGAATTTAAGTTAAGGGCTTGGACAAAAAGTGGCCCAAAAACATTAAAGCAGCATATCTGGTGAAGAACAATGTCTGAACGAGAATCTAGGCCCTTACTGTACAGTAGTGAATCAGACAACTAAAGACTTATAAGTAAACCACTCCTCTATGAGATCCTAGCCTTTTTTTGGAATTTCCTTAATCCATTACTGAAATGTAACAAATACTGACATAGATAGGGGAGAAAAGATCGCTAAATTTCTTTCCGTAAAGATCCTAAACAAGATTCTTAGCTAGAAGGCTTCACTGACAGACCTTACCTCTCAGCTGCCCTCAGCTTTTCTGCTCCCCGAGTATAAACTGCAATCGACCAATCCACACAGCGTGCAAAACCTTCCTTCAGGAGGAGCTCTGTGATGTTGCCATTCTGAAAAACAATGCACATGAGAAGGCAGGCACAAGAGAATCCATTTCTCTAGACTTGTAACACAATTAACAGCCACAATCTATACTGCAGTGGATGGAACGAAGGAAGGTAGGGAGGGAGGAAGGAAGGGAGGGAGGAAGGAAGGAAGGGAGGGTGGAAGGAAGCAAGGAAGGAAGGGAGGAAGGGAGGGAGGGAGGAAAGACAGGGTAGAGTTTCTTTCATTAGGAAACCAGCCCCAAGATGAGACCCTACTCTGCAGCTCCTAACAACCGTGGCTTCCCATTCCCACAACACCCTGCACAGTAACGCTCACTTAACAGGAGTAAGATAAATGTTAGTGGCATTGAATGGAATTGACAGTTCAATAGCTCTTCCTGTGGGCAGAGGAGGATGTTAATCTTTGGTAGAGATTATACCTTATTATTTCCTTCCCTAAGATCAGCACTTATTCCCCTTTTCATAAGGAGAGAGCTGAAGAACAGACTGCATAAGGCAATAACTTCAGCTACATTTTGTCCAATGAGTTACAATTCCCATTATCCTGTGCCACAGAGCCATCTGGTAGGACACCAGCGGACAGCGAGTACTCCAGAAGAAACCATCATGACCTTGGCACACTCCAAACCAAACATGCCGGCCTTCCACAACAGCCATCATGAAAGAATTCTCCAGCCAAAGAATAAGAGTAATGGGAGTTTATTCTATACCGGACTAGAAGAACATAGAAAACCTACTTCCTGCTCAAAAGCAGAGTTAGGAAGTAACTGGATTAGGCCTGGAGTACACAAAGTAATTTTTCCATAGAAAAGATTCCTTATCATAGTTCTACCAATACTTTAAAAAGCTACCTTCCAGAGGTGCCTGGGTGGCTCAGTTGGTTAAGCCTCCGACTTCGGCTCAGGTCATATCTCACAATCGTGGGTTCGAGCCCCACGTCAGGCTCTGTGCTGACAGCTAGCTCAGAGCTTGGAGCCTGCTTCTGTTTCTGTGTCTCCTTCTCTCTCTGCCCCTCCCCCTCTCATGCTCTGTCTCTCTCTGTATCAAAAATAAATAAAACACTAAAAATATAAATTAAAAAAAAAAAAAGCTACCTTCCAGACCTACATACAAACATCACCAATCCTGTTCCACACATTTCAGTGCCACTTCTCCTCCATGTGGCAGCCTCACAACTTTCTGTTCTCAACATCAAGGACCAACACATGAGGAAGTGTGTCAAGAGCTCTTCTTCTTACAAACTCAAAAGTTGAGGGGAGCCTGGGTGGCTCAGTCGGTTAAGCCTCCAACTTCGGTTCAGGTCAGATCTCACGTTAGTGGGTTCGAGCCCCGCGTCAGGCTCTGTGCTGACAGCCAGCTCAGAGCCTGGAGCCTGCTTCCGGTTCTGTGTCTCCTTCTCTCTCTGCCCCTACCCCTCTCATGCCCTATCTCTGTCTGTATCCAAAATAAATAAAAAACATTAAAAAAAAAAAAAAAAAACCTCAAAAGTTGAGATCCACTTCCTAAAAGTGAGTGGTTCAGCAGATCTGTCCAATTCTACCAGCTAACTGTATCGCCCTAGAAAATGCCTCAAAAATCAGATGATAATCCTGCCAAGATCTTTAAATGCCTCTTAAATATGAGAGAAAAATAAGAGAAGCAAACCATAGGCCATCAAACACCAAATGCACCCCACCCCCTCCAACCCCACATAGCCCGTCTGCACGGGCACACTCACTGGATGAAGGATGGTACCCAGAATGTTCTGGTTGTGGCAGCTCTCCAGAATGATCTGAACATCTCTCTGAAGTAGTCGAGACTCAGTGAAAAATTTGGCTTCTGCAGCAAAAGGCTCTGGTGTTTCACTGCCATCTGCTTCCCGTCGAAAAGTTGGGCACTAAAGCAAAAGTAAGGTAGGTGAGCAGGACAGCCTAAAATTGAGTGCCAGGCCCTCTCACCCCATGCCGAACCATCCAAAACCACAAACACCACAAACCTAAATGAGGTAAGGTCTCAAAACAAGCTTTATAACCCATTTTTTAAAACATATTGGTAAAAGTGACCAAAACTAGAGCTTCTCAGACTACTTGGTAAGACAAAACTCAGGTCACTATCATGGGGAAATTTCAAATTACAGTTGAAAATGACCCTTTACCAAGAAAAGATTCATCGGTGCCTACTTTTAAATCCCTGAATGGATACCGTACATTGAGACAAGCCATTCCCGGCAAATATCAGAGCCTCCTTTCTGGGTTTCAACAACCTCTCCACAGAGCCCACTCAAAATAGACCCTGAGTACTTCAAAATATTTTTTAAATAAATCTTTAAAATGTTTTTAATCTTACTTGATCTAACGAGAACAGTCCCACTGCAAAGCTCACTGTATAAAGTGCTCTAGTCAATGTTAATGGCCCATTCAGGAAGAGTCAGTAAGTTCAAAATCCCAGAGTAGAAGAATCCACCTGTCACTGAATGCTTCCACAAACCGTACATCCACCCCGTAGCCCAGTGTATGGTCTGACCTTGATCCCTGACAGCATGACCGTAACCAGGTAGTAATCTGGGAGGAGCAGGGCCCTGACCACACTGCCGTCCCGCACATGCTCGATGATAGCTGTGTGACAGAATAAATAACTTAAGTCATTAGCAAAAGTCATGCCAGTAATAAACAATGCCCAACCAAGCTGCATTTAACACAATTCATTTCCCCAAAACCCTCAGAAAGCCTCCCTCTGAAAAGTGACAAAGCACTGGGAGTTCACAAGTGTGCACACAACAGACTCTTCCACAAACTACTCCTGGGAATATAGATTAGACTGACTTCTCCATCTTCTGAACTTCCTGGGATCTCACAGCTCATCCCTGAGCTTTGTTATTCATAAGCTAGGATGCTTATATGAGTACCAGGTACCAGCAAAAAATAATGAATCAGACTTGCTAATAATTTTACTCAGTCTGTAGTTAACCAGGTCTCAAAACTGGGACAAGAACTACAGTGTGAGTGAGTGTGTTTACATCTCTACAGAATACACATTTCAGGGATGTCATTTAAGCAGGATCTTTTAGAAAACAGGAGATTCCAATGTGGAAAATTACCAGCAATTAACTACCCTATACCAGCAAAGGACTAACCTCTCTCAAAATATACCTGATGTAACCTATGTAAACTGGATTCAAGTTACCTTCCAAAATACCACAGTGTTGTTGCACTCAACAATTTTCTTTAGATACCAAGTAAAATAATCTTGATAAACCCCAAGAGACTGGAGAGCAAACAGAAATCACCCTGCATCATGTCGGTCTTTTCCCACTAGTCTCACCGTTGACAGGCTTCTGATGGTGCGAGTCCACAAAGTGCCTTGGGTTCTCAATGGTGTACTTGAGGTCCCGAATAGTATGTGAACCGTTTCCCTCACTCCACATCCCTTTCTTAGCTGCCTTTGCTTGTTCCTCACATTCTGAGAGCCGGTTCTGCTCAGGACTAGGACATGAAAAATAAACAAGTGTGGGTTAGTGAGTTCGCAACAGGAAAAAAAAAATCAGGCTCTTCTTTGAACTCATTCTTCAGCATCTGCTCCTCTTAAAGATACCAAAGCACTCGTTTCAGGTCTATGGCTGCAGGCCTGATCCTGTAGCCAGAAAATCACCATGAGTGCAATTTCCGGATTCCAGACTTGTTCCCTCAGATTCGCTCATAAGAGCATTTAATGAGAAGATACAAAGAACACACATCTCGGTACTGCCACCATCAGTGATTACAAGAGAACAAGTTGGTGGCAGACAGGGAAGCCACTCCAGGGCGTACAGCTTCATTTAACCATCCCAGAATCAGGAACTGGAATCCAGGCAGAGCTCAGCAGGACGCAACACAAGTAAAGTGACTAAAAATCACCCTTACTCCTCTCGTCTACAGAACAGGGCTGGGGAATGCAGAGCAAATACTGTTATTACAGACATCACCCCAAAACTACTTACACATTCAATAAGACCAGCTCAGCAAAAAGTCTGAAAAGCCTCCATTTTGAAAATGGAAGACTCCTTCACGAAGCAAGAAACCAAACACATACGAGAACAGCCAGAAAGCCAAAAGATAGACCAAAACATAAAGCATGCTCTCTCACCCCCCACCCCCAAACACATATGTGAGCTAAAGGAAACCATGAACTGCAAGGCCTTTCCGCAATCTCAGTACCTGGTGACATTAACGGCTGTACGCACAAACTCAATCCCCACCTTGAGCAGTAGGGACACGGGAACAGGGATCCCTGACCTACAATTTCTCAAGCCAGTATTCTTCAGTACTGTTGTGTACCCCTCTCCCCAAAAAGGACAGTCACATCCTTAGAGACCCAAGATTGTAGACAGAATTCAATAAAAAATGTACTTCAGAGATAGAAGCAAACATAGAAACTAAGAAAAGGAGAATTTAGGTAAAGACAGCTTCAGAGAAAAAAAGATTGGGACTCAAAGGAGATTTCTTTGTTGAGATGGTACAATATAGGTGTGGGCTTCTTAAAAATTTTTCATTCTGGTTGCAAACTGAATTCCCAAAAACTACTGCAACGATAATCATGCCAACAGTCCTCCTTAAAATACAGCTTCAGCATGCTTCCAAAAACACCACCTAAGACAAATGTTTTTATTCATTAAATTCCCACATGCTCACTCCCCCAGTATAGGCTCCAGCAAATGTTTCTTTGCAGTTAAAAAGGACCCTCAGAAGTATATGGTAAATGGGCTGACCCCAAAGTCTATGAAGGCAGGAAGAATGCAAAAAGTACATTTTCTTGCCTTTGCTCATTCCCATCACTGGTACAGTTCATCCAAATATTTAGCTAAAGCCTTTTACACACCAACAACAGTCATATAATATAGCAAGGACTTAATGATTTAAACAGCATCTTTAGCCTCCAAATTACTGATGTAACATATCACTTTTCAGAGACTAAAGTGTTAATTAAAGCCAGCTGCAATCCATCCTACTGCAAGCCAACACTGGTGAACTTGAACATGATACATGTACTAGAAAGCTTACATAACTAACACTCATTTCCATTAAGTTCACACCACCATTAGCTAAACAAATACAGTTTTTACCTACGACTTAGCCATCTAGAGATCCACAGACCAAAACGGACTGATTTTAAAACAGAACCATCGAGCCTTTATCAGTTACCCTAGCTTCTAAGCAGCAGATTTTGCTTTGAATTCTATTTATTCACTCCACTTTTTTTTTTTAGTGCACTTGCTTCTTCCACATGACATAGTGTATTATTTACTTGTTTATTGGCTTATTGTCTGTCTCCCCATTAAAATGTTAGAAGCTATCTCTTTGCTCATGGCTATATTCTCAGTGCCCAGAACACAGCCTGGCACATAGTAAATGCTCAATAAATATTTGGGGACAGATGGATAAATACTCTGTAAATGATTATCAGTGGTGTAAGACACAGCCTATTGGCTCTTATGAACATAAAGAATGGAAGTGTTTTGTCTCAAAGCCTATTTTTAAAGGAGTTATACATGTCAAATGCCACTAATGAATGCTGAGCTACTTCCTGGCTCAGAATAATCCACACCAGGGCAAGAATGTACCAAAAAACCAGGAGAGCACCAGAAGTTCACCACTGTGTGCCAGGGGACAGGAAAGAAAATGCAGCAAAGCCACTGTAGAGCTGGCTACCCACCCTCCCTCGAGTAACTCCAGCTCTCCCCATGGACTAGCAGGGGTCAGAAGAGTAGTGAATACTTACTTGTTAGCTCTCATGCCTTCTCTCCGGGTGGCCAAACCCTCTGCAACCAGAGACTCTGCAATGTTTTCCCCATTGGTATCTGAGGAAGAAAAAGGGAATTAAACACAAGATTCAAATCTCCCTCCAACAGCAGCAGAGCTCAAATGGAACCTCTTTCACCGTTAGCTCTTCAAGGAGAATGATGCTGCCAGAGAATTGGACAAGGCAACAATACAGTGTTGAGTTTTTCAGAAAACCTCTTCTCCTAAAATATCTACTTTCAAAGACCCAGAGGTTTATAAATCTTCTTGGGACTTTGTTTCTAATTTTCCTGTGTATTTCCAAGGCCAAAGGCAATCTTGGGGACTGAAGGAAAGCAAGGCACATACAGCAGCCTAGGAGAGTATAAAGAACACTGACCTAAGGAGCAGAGGTCTGGAGCAAAATACAAATTCTGCCACTTAATAGCTTAGACAAGGTCTCTAAGTATCTTAATTTATTCACCTATAAATAAAGAAAAGTACCTGCCACATGGCTTCTTGTGAGAATTAAACCACAATGTCTGTAAATCTCTTAGCACAGTGCTCACCACAATAGCAGGAATTAAAAACAAATCAAATTTGAGTCATGATACCTGTACAATCAGAGGGCTTCATTTAGGAATGTCTATCACGTTTTACACAGAAAGTCCAATTCCTCTCAGGATGCCCTATCATCTGCTCCAAGACAAGCCACACCGTTTGTCAAAGACTTTCTCTTGCTCTGGGAGACACGGGGGCAGAGGTAATGTCTAGGTTTCTAATTTATCATACAGCAGCAGGCAAGAAAAATGAAGTTAAACTTAAAACCCAACCTGATTAGGTCCTACCTGGGCAATTGTATTTCCATGCCATTGAAAAAGCTTTCAGACTGTGTATTCTCCTAAATCTCTGCTTGTCAGACAAAGCGATAAAGGAATCACCACATGAAAATCTTTTAGTATGGCAGAGAACAAGATCCCAGATATACAAACACATGAGTCTAGCTGATAGGTAACGTCAGTACAGAATAAAATTCTGTAAGATTTATATTTGATACACTATATATCAACTTCCATAAGCACTAACAATATACACACCACTCCCAAACCCAGTCTAAATATTTGCCTTACCAGTAGCATTGCCCAAATTTCTACAGAAGCAAATCATACCTGTTTTCCTACCAAGGAAAGTTGAGATGAATAATATTTATACAAGGAATTTTCAGGGTCTGGGACACTTAGATGACTCAGCAGTAAAGCAAGCATCAGACTCTTGATTTCAGTTCAGATCATGATCTCACAGTTGAGATCAAGTTCTGCATCAGGCTCTGTGTGGACGTGGAGCCTGCTTAAGATTCTCTCTCTCCTTCTCCCTCTGCCCCTCCATCACCCCCTTCAAAAAAAAGAAAAAAGAATTCTCAAGTTCTGAGGCTGAGCATGGATAAGAACCTTTCCACTGAGGTTACTGGTGAAGCCAGACACAGACACACAGAGCTATTTGACATGAGCAAGTATTACACTAGTTGTTTCAAAGCAACAGTAATCCCAAAGAGAGTAAGTCAAAAGGAAGGGTTTCTAAGGGCTTAACAATTAAAGGAAAAGTTGAGGGTTGCCTGCGTGGCTTAATCAGTTAAGCGTCCAACTCTCAGTTTCAGTGCAGGCCATGATTGCATGGTTCATGAGATCAGGCACCACGTTGGGTTCCAGGCTGACAGCATGGGACCTGCTTGGGATTCTCTCTCTCCCTCTACCCCTCCCCCACTCACTCAAACACTCTCTCAACACATAAATAAACAGGAAGGAAGGAAAGAAGGGAGAGAGGGAGGGAGGAAAGAAGGAAATAAAAAGTTGAGCAGTAAGGTGCCAACCTTGAAGGAGCGGCAGAGAGGGAGAGGGAGAGAGA